>NC_133761.1:3700000-4008333 GCF_036562045.2 Rhinolophus sinicus | reverse complement strand
CTTATAATGAAAATATGCCTTTTTTGAATCTTGCTAAGGTGGAATGTATAGGTTTTAATGATGATTTGAAAAGAGAAGTGGAAAATTTGGGTGGAGGTTGGGCAGCAGAGACACACAGTTTGGTGGCATTCAGTGTCTGGGGGTTGAACCCTTACACGGACCATTGACAAGAAGTTGGGACATCAGGGATCTTTGAGACGAGCATGAGGAGTAAGTCAGAAAGGAGAGACTACTAAAATTTCTGAAAGATAAAGATTTAGCCTCTGTGTCTGTGAATGTAATTTCTCGGAGAGGAGAAATTTGGTATTATTAATATAACAACATCAAAAACAGCCTAACCTAAAGGATAGAGTTTGAAACAAAACCTGTGAATAAGAGACAGCAATCAAAGCTTGACTACGAGTTCTAGCATGTTCACTGACGGGAACACGTGTAGGTCTTAGGCCATGGCAGTGCTGTAGGAACTGTATTAAAGATAAGCATAGTGTCCATTTATTCCTGGTGGCAGCCCTGGGTGCCCCTCTGACCTGTTCTCAAGGCCGTGTGCTCTGTCTGTCATCCATCCTGGAATCTCTTTCCTCCCGTTATGTTCGATCCTTGTTTCCTGTAAGTCCTGATTTCTCTTTCATCTGTGTCTTCACTCATCTCCCTGCAATATATACCCTAAAAATGATTGAAACTGTGTGATGAGAAATCCTTGCGACTTTACATATTGTTTCTCTTTTCCCATTTGATTGACATTTTCATTGAGTATGTACTTTTACCCCGACACAAGTTTCCTTCTGGATTTTGAGGGCATTATTCAAATGACCTCCATCTTCTGCCATTGCTGTTGAGAGGGGCTGATACCACTCTGACACTCATTAATGGGAAACCTGACTTTTAACTCCTCTCTGGAAAAGTTTATTTATTTATTTTTAAATAGATTTTTTTTCATAGAATTCCATTCTTGCCTTATACTCTATATTCTTTTCTGTTTCAAGCATGTTAATTTATTAACTGTCATATTTATTGTTTGTGTGTGATTTCAGATCCCAAAACACTAATTCTCTGGTTTGTTGAATTTCTGCATTTTTAGCATTTTGGAGATTTTGTGTCTTAAAATTGCTTGCCATTCTAATGATGTACTAGTAGTGTTCAGCAGTGGTGGTTTTATACATCAGGGTTCTTTGGGCCTTCCTTTGAGAATGGGTTCTTTCAAAGGAATGCCATCCTTAGTTTTGTCCAGTGTCTTAAGTCTTTCAAAGGTACTAGATGAGTTTTCATTTCCAAGTGTGGTTATCACACGTGGCTTAGAGTAGTCAGTGTGTATTCAAACCTCTGTCCGTGGTGCAGGATTCATGCCGTCACTGACTTCTTCTTGGCGCTATTTTGTCTCAAAGCTTGGAATCCTTTCCTCCTGTGGGCGTTACAATCCCAAAATCCAATCCTTAAGGCTTCTATCTTTATTTACAACTTGCATGGGTCGCTGCAGTATCATCACTTGTTTATTCTCACTTATTTGTTTCCTGGTATCTAGAGCTTACTTCTTTTGAATTCAGCCATGTATTTTTTTTTTTTTTTTGTCTCTGTCTATTTATAGCCATTTCTGTTTTTAGCATTTACATGTGTTAGCAGCCATTCTCATCAAATCATTGCACCGTATTACTTGAGGTTGAACCTGTTCTTCAAAACCATGCTTAAATTTCTTAAATTCCCCAGAAGTTTCTGTGCCACGTTAAAACTCTCACTAGAATTCCTCTCAAAAGCCCACATATTCATATGGCCGATACAACCACACATCTGATTACATATTGTTCCCAAGTAATTGTACATAAGAAATATATATATTAATCGTTTCCCTGTATATATAAGTACAAACGATATAAAATACTTTTAAAAAGCCTATGTCCTAATCCTAAATTCGATGTGACAAAGGGCCAAGTCTCAGAACAGCAGACTTCTTCATTTCTCAGTCAAGGAAGTCTGACAAAACTGTAAAATTCTAAGTTAGCATAAAGCCTTCCATCATATAGCACATTCCAGTATGTGAAGTACATCTATCTTCAAAATAAGATTTTGAGCCAGTCTTCATCATTGGACTTTGCGTGTCAAGCAAGCACGGCCAGGGAGGTATAGGTCCAAGGTATACAGGTGAAACGCAGCAGGGAAGGGAACAAGTATTTCTTCTGCTCGCTACCCCTGCTGCTATCTCACGTTTCTTGTGCTGCTTCCTTGCTTGTAGAGTGGGTTTGTTGTAAAAATCAAAGGAGCCAATGTATGTGCCGTTGCTTTCTAAACTGTAAGTACTATGTAACCGTGAACACTGATGATGTCGATAATGCAGAATATCAGCCCCCATTTGGACAGAAACCAAGTACTTTATAGCTTGTTTGTAAGGCATTGTCTTATCTTGGTTACTCACTGTGGTGTCTGTCTTGACCAGGCTAAGCGGGATGATCAAAGCACTCACAAGAACTGAGTCCAAAATAACTTCTCTCTGTCTTTCTTGTTGATCAGAAAGGACCCCCAAAATGGCGTCACCTCTTTGCTTCTCAGCTCTTTTGTTCCCCTGGTCAGGAGGCTGTCATGTCCTATCATTATTTATCCCTGTAGGACTTTATAGCTCTCTCCCTTCTTGGCTCTCTGCTGCCTTTGTTATGATTTTTCTTGTAGCCGGGTCTCTACCGTGACAATGAGTGAGTGGATTGAGGTGATTAGCCAGCTCATTCCAGGCAGAAATATCTCTACTACACTTGGCTGGGATAGCTATATAAGCCCTTTCTTTATCGTTAGAAAAGCAGAAAAAACATTTCAAATTGAAGTGCAATTAGAGCCACTACACTTAAAAAGCAAGTGTATTTACATGTAAGCTAATTAAAGAACTCTTTAAAGAATTCAACATTACAGATGGTACACAGAAGAAAAATGTATATTTGGGTATATCTCTCTTTCTCTTCTTCTTTCAACACAAAATTGTACAATAAACACATCTTCATTTATAGAACTGCTTCGAGTTGTTATGGCAACTGGAATTTGGGGTCAGGCAGAGAATGCATTGCTACTATTGTTCCCTGAGCCTGGAGAAATCGAGTTTAACATCTGATACAAGCTTTGAACATCATTAAAAAACGGGAAAGTTTACTTTTTGTGCCCAGGATTCTGTCTAAATATTCTCTTTTTTGACGAATTTTACTGTGCCTTAAAACTCCAGCCTCTTTCTAGTCAAGCTTGCTCTGCAAAAAGGATCCAACATTAAGTAATTTATACTTAAACTGTGTGAGTGGAAGTCACGTTTGCTATTTCCAGGGAACGTTCCTTACTTACTGCTTACTTAGGTATCCTTAGCGGGGTTGGTTCAAACCCTGTTTAATGATCTTGGGAATAATTTCAGGTAGTTTCCAGTCTATAAAATGAGTCTGATAGAACATGGCCCCTTCGAAGACTAGAAAAATAAAAATATATAATGCAACATAGTGTGATTTTTAAAATAGTAAGCGACTATAAGAATACATTCTCATGTTCAATTTTTGTCTTTTATTTATCCATTCAGAAAATATGGGTAGTGTGTTTAACATGTGCCGAGGCCCGCTGAGAACACACACTAAAATCAGATTTAGTGTTTGTCCTCAAGGGCTGAAGGCCCAGCCAGAAGAACTTAGTCATTATCCAAGGACATCCAAGTCCTGTGACAGTGCACTGAGAAGGGTGCCTCACCCTCTGGTAAAGAAGGGGTGTCTGTTTCCTCTCTCGAAACTTTTGTCTTGGCCTCAACTCTGGTTCTGGCTGCTCTGTGGCTGTGGCACAGACTTCCGTGCTGGGTCAGCTTGCTGCTCACAGAAAGCTTTGCTGCGCAAGCCACAGTGGGTTTCTCCAGCTTTCTGATTCAGTGCCTTTGACATTACATCTTGGAAAATGGGCAGCATCCTGCTCAGATAAGAGATTCTTATCTCCTGCTGTCATAGGACAAACTGTGGTTAAAATCAAACTGAACTTTTATGTAGGTAAAGGTGAAATGATTTTTGCTGCGGGAATGACCTCTTGCAGAAGCGGTATGTGTTCTGTAGGATGGAGTCCATACAGTAAACCAGCCGCTGGCATATGGAATACTGTCCCACTAACGAATGGGTGGGTGGGTGGGGACCCAAGGGGCCAGGATACCATTAGCATTCCCTTTCCGCACTCTCAGTGGTCACCTGAAATCTGCTCTTCTTCCCTCAGCCTTAGGCTCTGTTGGCTTAGAAATCCTCGTTCCTAGTGGGTCAGGGTCCACCAGTGGGCCTAACAAGGGTTCCCCTAAATTTGGAGGTGTCCACTAGTGTCCGGTCCTTTTAGGTTCCTCACACAACTGATAAAGTGCTTTACGGAAATGGGTGGCGGAAAACATTCGCCAGGAGGCGCTGCTGCACAGTGACGATGTAGGAGGTTGTGTAGGAGGTTGTGTCTGCAGCCCCAGGGCATTCGTTGTTGATGATGGAAATGAGCGACTGTAAGCAAAAGCCAGGCAACCAGGTATTAGACCCGTCGGGAATGGGTCACCCGTCAGGCCAGTGACTCGGAGAAACTGACGTTCTGGGGAAAGGTGAAGGAAATAACAAAGTGCATTATAAGAGGAAGGTAATTTTAATTATAGCCTTCGTCAGTGGAGCCCACAGCTTGTTTCACTAACCGGCTTTTATGAAGTTATTTTTACGGGTTTGTAGCTGTCACCACCTTGATGCCTCAGGGACATACTAGACTTAAAGTAGGGCACACGTGAGCAAAACAAGGTTGCACTGTATTAAGTATCTCTTAGGCACCCCCTCACTTCCTCACTGTGGCCTCACGGTCATTCCACCTGTGGCTCCAGCGATGGTTCTGCACTGACTTGAGACCACACTGCACCTGCCCGGTGACGCCTCAAGCCCAGGCCTCACCTCCCTGGGTCCACTCTGCCACGAGGCACTGGGGGTCGCTGCTGATACCCTGGGCCTGCAGGCACCCAGAGCCAGAACGTGCAGAGACGTTAATGGCCCCAGCAGCAAGCCGCCCCAGTGGGTCCCAGGAGACAATAGCTGTGTGTCCGTCCCTGTGATTTTCTGGGCAGACAACTTGAGGTAGAATCCCATGTGCTCCTCAGCAGTATTGCCCAGACCAGCCTCTCTGACAGCAGCACTGGCCATCTCATCAGCACGTTCTTAAGTCGTCCTGTTCGTGTTGTCTTAGTCAGTGGGCTTCTACCCTGGGGAGCACCTCCCCAATAAACTGCCTGCAGGGAAGTCCTGGCCATGGGCTCCGCCTCAGGGAAGCCAAGACCCAAAGTGTCACAGAACAGAGACAGCCAATCACTCCTGAGAAACGGGGAAGACGTCTCCGAGGATTGGATAAGGCAGTTGGGACAGCACGTTTATAAGCAGACATAGGAATGAAGGAGCGTATCCACTGTTTAATAAACTCATCACTAATGGAGAAACTCAGACCACACACTTTATAGAGCCCACCCCTCAGGTGTGTTTAAGGACAGAATCACTACAGTTGTTCTGGATGGGTGCATTAGATTACTTTTTCGTTACCCCAGAGGCATTGTCCCCAGGGGTTGGTTCAGCAGACTTTGGATTGGTGTCACCAAATTGCATTTGTGTAGGCAGGTAATAGGAATGGTTGTTTTTGTCTAGGAGGCGATCTAATAAGCTGAAGGCCTCACGTCATTCTAACGCGGGCATCGGTAATTCGCCTCAAGCTGATGATTGCCCCATGAGGAAGCCGGCAGAGATTTCAGATCTGTAAAGTTGTTTTCTTACATCGTTTTTCATTTGAAAAATAGGATATGGAAATTTAAGGATATTTACAGGTTGGCATATGATTACTTATCTCTTTTTAAAGAAGTAATTATGACAAAAAGAAAATACAAACCATAACATGCCATGTGCAAAATTTGGCCCCGAATTTGTAGCTTCTTGCTTAGCTAACACTGTCTTTATAGTTCATATTTCCCGCTGTTGCCTGCACTTGAGTTTCCTGAGCTTCCTTCTACTCGCTGGGCTGTGGAATCAGCATGAACATGGAATTAGGAGACTTGGAACCAAGCCCCAGCTCCCCCGTGTTTATGTGAGAGCACATTTCATACCTGAGTCCCACTTTGCTCTTTTACACCGGAGCCCAACAATAACGTCTGTACTGTTTTGTTGTGAGTTAAACAAAATAATAAACCTTACAGTTCTTTGCTTAACATAAAGTTAGAGATAAATAGGAGGTATGACTTTTGTAATTCCATGGATCTACATACAGGCTAAAATGCAAAGGTATCTTTCTTTCAATCCTGAGTTCAAATCCTAACAATAAAGTAAGTACAAATGAAAAAATACAAATAAGAAAGTACATATAATACAAAATGAAATTAATGTAAATTAAGCTTCACATTCATAGAATGATTTAAGTATCTTACATAGCGTCCCTGGCACAGCTCTTTGTACAGTAATGTTAACTATTATTATTATTCATATTCAAATAGTTCCTAGTTGTTGCTCTTATGTCAAATAATTACCCCCATGATTTATTAATTTGACCACCTATTTTATTTAGTTATTTAACAAACTTTATTGAGACCCGTCATGCAAATGTGTATCCATTGTGAATTTATACAAATTATCACAGTTACGTTTCCTCCCTCCTGCCCCCTTCTGTCCATGTCACGCCACTTTTAGTCGCTAGTTCTGAAGAGAAATACTGGTTACAATGTTTTTGATGTGTGAATGTTGGAGAGAAAATGCCTTTATTCCTTATAAGTGCAATATAATGACGAAAACTCTCAGATTCCATAAGTTTGCATCAGATGGCACAGGCGTCTCAGGAGAGACGACTGAGAAACCCTGCATTGCCCACTTTCTTATTCAGACCCTTTGGAGGGGTCATACGGACTTCGCCCAGGGCTCTGAGTCAGGCTGGTCGTGAGCAGCGCAGTAACAAAGAGTTCAGTGGAGTCTGCAGTCTGTGAAGTGGCCGAGGAGAGTCATTAACTACCAAAGCCTGACCTGTCCGTCTGGGGCGCTTCTTCAGCTTTAATACGTAGTTAGCGTCTTCTTTCCGTACCGTGCTATGAACCAAGGCACGTCAGTCAGGCTGGCATTATTCCCTACTGACTTTAAGTTTGTTTTGTTGTTGTTGTTTTGCCTTTTCAATTTACTTCTGTTTAAATATGGGGCAATTCTAATAAATATAGTCATGGCACAATTTAATGTGGTGAAAATAAGTATATGGTTCTCCATTGCAAGCTTCTAAAATTAACATCATGCTGAGCTACTTAACTGGTTGCTTAGTTGATAATAAAAGATAATGGATAACATTTTCTTGGGAATTATTCCAAATTTCAACTTCACTCATTTAGTGTAATGATATATTGGTATTTTTAAATATGTATATAAAAAAGACACTCTTTTTTTTTAAATCTGTGCATATGCTATCAATGATCAAGATGAACGTATGATCATTTTATCTGCAAGATCTGATGACACAGTTCTGCTCATCCTCCCTGCAACAGTCTATGCTTTTGTTCCTGTTGTTACTTGGCCTGCAATTCCCATCTCTCATATTCAGTCATTCAACATGAGCAGCCAACAAATCTTTCAGCCTCCACTACGTTCTAGCATTGTGCTCAGCCCTGGAGAATCAAAGCTGAGAAAGAGGCTTCCTTGCCGTAGAATAGCCTAATGGATGAAACAAATGTAAAAATGTGTACCCATGTCCTCACTTCAGAAATAACTATGTAAACGATAACGTCACAGTGCCAAACGTTGGTGGAGATGACTGACGTTAAACTTGCAAAAGCACGTGGGTGTTGCATACTGGAGGAGGTCATTGAGTTCATTAAGTGAATGGCAGAATTATGAGAGCTCAGACAGAAAAGGAACGATATAAACCCATTAAGGATTTAAATACCCCACCTTTGAAGATGCTGTAGCTTTGGGAATCTCCATATTTTTTCAGAAGTCAACGATAGCTGAAACAGTAGAAACTGTGCTTTGCTGATCAGCATGATTCCGAAAGCAGTGGGAGCTATTGAAGATAGTAACCATTGGAATTAAATGCTCAGGTTGCAAGTTAACAATAGCACTCTCCCAAGAGTGTGGGGGTGAATTCAAGAATGGTGAGAACTGAGAGGACGAGGAAAGTTGTGGGATATTGCATTAATCCAGATAAATTATGAGTATTCTGAGGTAAAACCTTGGTAATAGAAGTGGTTACGAGGTGGGTAGGAGTTACATTAAATAGAAAAAAAAATTAATATGATTTACTGACTGGTTATAATTGGGGTTTAAAAAAAGGAGAAGTCCAATGCAACACCCATATTTCTGGTCATGTTAAAGGGATGTTAGCAATAAAAAGAGATAGCAAGAAAATAGTGTGAGTAGGGGGGCTGTAAAATGACTTGGATTTTGCACACACTCAGACAGAAGGGTCTGAGGGGCAATGTGGTGGGGAAGTCTAGTTAACAGTGAGCTGGATCTAGCCAAGTATCTAGTTTAGAATGCCGTTCTAGGACTGTGGGGTGTACTTGTGAGCCGTGCAGTCAGAGCAGTGGTGAGCATAGATGAGCTCTCTATGAACCGAGGGCACTTCCTGAGAAGTAATAAAAGGTGGGTCAAGGAAGAGACGATAGACAGGAAGTCAGTTAGCCACAGTGGGAAACGGAAGAACTAGAAACTCTGTACTGCCTCCCAAATCTTTTCCATGAAAAGCAAAGTCTTTTCTCAGCAGCCAACAATAATTACATGCTAATGAAAGCAATACTGTTTTTCATTTTAACCTTGAATTGTAGTTGCTTATGCCTGTCTTATCTGCCTTACCAGTCTGTAATCTACAAGGCAGAGTAAAGATCCTGCCTTGAGGGTAAGAATCCATGACTAGTTTCCCTTTTGGATTTTTAGTGTTTCACACATTTTTCTAATAATTGTCACTGCTCGCTGAGTGTATTACAGATTCACAAATAATTGAGCAGATTATTCACATATGATAAAAAAGGAAATAAACTCAAAAGAAGAGAAAAAGGGCGAAGGGGAACTTCGCGATGGTAGGTGACTGAGCAGCCACGCTGTAGTTGACAGTCCAGTTATTGTACAATTGACATTTGCTGAGAGGGTACAACTTACAGGTTCTCACCCAGGGAAACAAAAGAAGAAGTAAATGTTTGAGGTAATGGATATGTTAATTAATATATGTATACATATATTTTAAATATCTTACAATTTTATGTGCCAGTGATACCTCAATAAAGCTGCGGGGGGAGGGGAGAAGCAAGCAAAAAAAAAAAATCAGTAATACTGGGCCAGATATTTGAACAAAGCCACAAGTAGTATTCCTACAAGCAGGGAAGGCTGGAGGGCATCCCAGGGACTGGGGACCGTGGTGCTGAAGGAAATAGAGACAGATTAAATGCACCACAATCTCTCTCAAGAAGCAATGGGAAAAAATTGACCATATCTCTTATGAGTAAGCGTGTGTGTCTGTATGTGTGTGTGTGTGTGTGTGTGTGAGAGAGAGAGAGAGAGAGAGAGAGAGAGAGAGAATGCATATTAATCCTGGATTGTACAAAGGACTTTCGCATGCAGTATGATTTTTTTTATCTGCGCAACCCTCTATGAAACATTCTTGTCCAGTGATGTCCAGAGAGGAAGTCTTTGTCCAAAGTCAGACTTCTAATAAATTTATGACCAGGGTAAAAATCCTAGATATTGAACGCTTAACCCCACCCTCTGAATAGTGTTTTCTACCACAATGATTTCATCATGAGCATACTGGCTCCGGAGCCTCTCCCTAAAAGTTACCTGCTCAAAACCTCTTTGCCTGACTGTCTCCTGATAATTAGCAGTGGAGAATGTCACTGAAAAGACATGGTGCGTCCAGGGAGCTGGCTGATCACAGCAGCGAGGCTCATGACCGAAGCCACATACAGCTCTGGGCCTCTATTGAGTTGCACTGAAGGTGCAAGGAGACGGCTGTTGCAATTAAGGGTGCATACTTACTAAAGCCAGAGCTATCTCAGAGAAGCACTGGGGGCTGTACAGAATCTGTATGGAAGAGCTCTCCTGTATGTCACACTTGCCGCCTCCATAGCTCTGTCTTGGTGGAAAGGCCATTTTGCAGAAATCTAGTGTTCCTTTCTTGTCAGTCGAGCTGCTGTAAAGCTCTAGCCATCTATCACTACCCAGATGTTTCCCCATTGTTCTGAGGACCATCAACATGTAGAGCAAGAGAGCACTTTATTTACAGTGACCACATCTAATTCTCTTCATTTACTGGTAGAGAAACTGAGGTCAAAACCTATTTTCTGAGTTACGTAAATCACACATGTTGTTAATGAAGAATCCACAGCTGTATGTATCAAATATGTATCCCTGGGACAATACAAATATTTTTTCATGTGTAGTGACAAGTTTAAAACAACTTTCAAGGGTGATCTAAAGAAATTCCCTTCTGATTATAACATGTTATAACATGTGCTCTCAAGATAAAGAAGATTCTGAAAGATGGCCATAGACACCATTTTAATTCAATTTAATCTATTTTATTGACTATCTACCATGTGTCAAACATTTTTTTTCATGACTGGAGATTCATAGATGAAATTTAATGACCAGTGATTAAAGAGCCCCACCAAAAACTGAGGGCTGATACAAGGAATGGCACAGTTAGACAAACATATAGTTTTTATGAAACTCCAGGGACCTACAGGATGATAAATCAAACACATTAACATTGAAACTTACACTTGGTTAACATATTTTTTATAAAAATATTTCTATTACATAAGATACTGAAAATTTTTATGTTCCACCATGATTTGACACGTGAGCATCAAAACATAAATCTACTTTAAAATATTGTGCTATAACACCCAAATACTGTGTTTTAGTCCATCTTATTATTATTATTATTATTTTTAAATTTGAACCACTTACACAAAAATTGCCTGGTGAACAGTTTATGTTCCAACAATTGGTCTGAGCAAATGATGCCATTCAGTATTTCAGTATAAAAAGTGATTATGGATGGACAGTCAGCATTCTATTTGAGTATGGAGAGAGGAAGTAAGTGTTCTTTATCCATATTTCATTTTGTGTCCTGGGCTATAGATCTCTTAGGTCCCCAAAACACACTATTGGAGGGAAACATTGGATCAATTTCCTGTTTAAGAAAAGTATGAATAGCTGCACTGCTTAAGATCAAAGCATTGACCACTGAAAAGTATAAATGCTGAAATGTGTGTTTAGAAAAAAAAAGGTACTTTTGAAACTTTTATTTAGGGTCAGAAGAGCATTTTTTTCAATAGGATAGAAATTCTCATTTCGTAGAAGAGTTTTATTGTTAATTCCTTAGAGTCCTTTTTTTCAAGTGCAGTAAATGAAAAAATACTCATTTGTATTAGTCTAGGAATTTTTAACTTTCCAAACCTCTTTGCAATGCATTTTTCTTGGTTCAATAGCTTCTGACATATGGTAATTAAAACTTAGTTTTCTAAAAAGACGCATGTAAGCCTCTGTTTTCTATATTCTTCTTTTGGAAATGTAAGTACCCATTAACTGAGTTTTCCATACTCAGTACTCAATGTTGTGAACTGAGTATGGAAAACTCCATTTATATATTATTACCTTCTTCTCATCCATTCCTTGATGTTCCTCATCTGACTAACTTATTAGGGATATGGACTTCAGGACCTATCCCCTTGTCATTAAGGACGGCGTGAAGGCAATGCTTTATGATGCATCCACATTTTTCTTCCTTTTTATCTTATCCTGTAAAGCTTAGTTAAACTTTGATTAGGGAAATTTTTATTGATTTTGTATATGCAGGGTCCAAATGTCTATTTTTTCTCTTATACTAACTTTTATCCCATTTGTGAAACAAAACAATATGCCTTTTTTGTTCAGTATTCCCTAGAATATTTTTTAAAAAAATGTTCTATTTTTCTCAATCTGAGAGACAATTTGAGACAAGCTGAAAATAAATAAGAATCTTTATCAACTTCTACTTATTTCTGGATACTCCCAAGTTTACAAGATTTGTTTTTTCCATTCGGGTCCAGATTTCTAGATAAGCATAAGGATTTTTACTCATTTGGTATCATCATTGAGAATCCTGTTTAGGAACATTAACAGGATACTTTTTGTTCTTTCTTGGCTATTTTTTTTTTCCATTACCAGTGTATTATTTCAGCTACACATAGGGTCAATTCGAATTATTTCAAAATTCTTAATTACATTCATATAACATTTTAGTTGTAAGTGATGAGAGGAATAAAGTCCTACCTAGATCAAGAAAAGAAAAGCTCATGAAGTAATTTAATATTTGTATTCATTTGCAAGCAAGTACCTCTCTCTCTCAAGCCCTACAAACGATTTCATTCATTGGTAGACTCGATATTCTTTCAACAAATATTTATTGCATATTTACAGAAGGCAAATACTCTGATAGACAGTATGGGATTCAAGAATTTATGGTGGGGAGATTGTAATCTGAACTGTGTCTCTACCTGCTTGTGTAGTTTGTTTGTTGGTTCATAGATACTCGGTATTTAAAGTGAATTTAATGGAATTTAGACAAGTAGCTGAGATAGACAGACAGACAGACAGACAGATAGATGAGATATAGAGACAGATATAATTAGTATAGTATATAATTGTGTTATTTATAATGTACATATATATTATACATATACAGTTTTAATATGTTAATCATAAATCTCATTAAAAAGTTTACATTTTAAAAATCTGAATGCTAACATAGATTATTTCATTCAATTCTTGTAGTCACCCAGAGGAGTTAGGCATTCCTCCTGTCCTGTAAAAATTTCAAGAAACTGACCATTCAAAGATGTAAGATAATTATTGAGGATTAGTAAATCGTGCAGTCTGGTCTAAATTCCAGATCCCCAAATTCCAAAGGCAGAGCTTTGTCCCTAATACACTTCTGACTCAGCACCACAAAAGCAGTGTGCTCGGACTCAGGGGGCCTCCATAGGATGGAGTATAAGCTTCTGAGAAACTGCGTTGGACATTTAGTTTATATAGTTAAAGCTTCTCCAATGGCCTGAAGGAGTTACAGCTGCCAGAGGTGTCTGACTTGGGAATGGGAAGAAGTGTGAACAGTGGGAACGCCAGGGTTTATATATGGCCCCTACTGGGATGGGTACACAGACTCAGGGTGGTGATCCATTAGGCACTCAGCTGAACAGAAAGGGAAAGTACAAGTTCACCAAGGCATTTATTCCTTTTGAGTTCTTACTGTGTGTTACTCCCACCATGACATATAATTCTGCTTTTGTATTTATTATGGATTCCCGATATGGCCAAATCTATTTCATTTGCTTCCTTTGTCATATTAGCAATTCCTTGCTCTTCATTTGTGATTTTCTCTTTTCTCTCCCTGTCTTTTCTCTTCTTAACAACTTCTTGATGTATTTGCATCAATCCAAAGCATTGGAGAGGAAAAAAGTGAGATTACTGAATGGGAAGGGAATAGGCCACCAACCATGGCTCCGGCTTTTTCCTTTGCAATATTGAAAACCAACCAGCACGTCTCACGGCATGTACATAATTGATTTAGTATTTGTTTTGGGAGGATGCTGCTTATATACATGAATTATGTATAAGGGGCGATGGTGCCATATAGTTATATAGATACGATGACACGACCCAAATATGAAAATCTTTGGCACAAATGTAATTAACAGTAAATTCATTAATCATAAAATGCTATAAAATAATAAAATGCTATTTCTGGTCCAGACATGCTTTTACTCAGCCTCCTTTTGAGCAACATACAATGTATTGTCTTCTACGAGGAAGGGAAAAGAACTGCCATGTATAGAAATGTGTAGGAAGTCCCCCCGGGTGCCTTTTGCATGAGAAGCCACTGAGCTTTAGAGGAAGAGAGATCTTATATATGCTAAGACTTAACCAAGTAGGATGGGTTTTAGGTAAAATGGTTACATCCTTTTGTTGTAGTTTTTTTTTTTTTTTTCTGTCCTGCACTTTATAGACTTTTGCCACGAATAAGAATGAGAAGAGTGCAAGTAAATGATAATAATAATATCAATAGGAATAATAAATATGAGGTAAATATTTGCAGGAAGTGTAAAAATTAATATAGAAAACTTATGTACATTGTGGTTAAATATAAACACTATGATAAAAAATGAGCAAGGGCCTGAGCACACACACACGTGCACAGACACACACATATATGAACACACACACGTCCCCAGCCTAAGTGTTTGGATTATAGGTAATTTGTACTTTCCATATTCTGCTTTTCTAAAATAAATATACATTGACTTCATAACCATCAATTTAAAAATCAAAGAGTGAGAAACTGAATGGTTTTATGAGCCACAGGACGGAAAATATTGCAAGTTGGACAGGGGTCTCCATTTTCCCTGCCTCTTCCTTGGCAGTCACGCTGGAAAACAGGCAACCGTGGTCACCCCAGGACGTGTAGAGGTCTGCTACACCTCCTGGTCTAGCAGGGATGCAGGAACGAGAAATGACCGTGCAGTAGGAAATGGGGGGCAGGGGAGGGGCAAAGAGAGGGTTTTGTATCTTCAGCTTGTACCTGGCACCTGGCCAGTACATAGTAAATGTTCAGGATACAATGAGTGACTGTCCCTTTCCTCCCCTTACCCATATCCCACTTTATGAACTGCTTTATATAATTGCAGATGTTTTGGGCTGTGACATAATTCTTGAAATTCTCTAATCAGAAAGATGGGAGCATAAATTTTTTTGGAATTAGAGTTTTGGATTTCTCCAGATAGATACCTAGGAGTGGAATTGCTGGATCATAAGGTAGTTCCATTTTCAGATTTTTGAGATACCTCCATACTGTTTTCCATAGTGGTTGCACCAATCTGCAATTCTACCAACAGTGCATTAGGGTTCCCTTTTCTCCACATCCTCGCCAGCACTTGTTGTTTGTTAATTTATTGATGATAACCTTGTTGACTGGGGTGAGGTGGAAGCGGAGTACAGCATTAGGAATAGAGACAGTGGAAATGTAATGGCTCTGTGTGATGTCAGAGGGGTAGTGGAAGGGGGGAGAGGGGTTGTCACTGTGTGAGGGAGATAAATGATAAATGTCTAATATTACATTGTTTTGTGCGCCTGAAACTAATAAAAAAAATGTTGAAAAAAAAAGTAGATGGGATAGGTAAGGAGGCAGGAGTGGAAGCTGACGTTTGTTCACCGAGTCCTCCTTCCAGGATCGATGCTCGTACCTTTCAGAGGCTTCGCCTCATTGAACCGTCACAGGGAATCACCACCACATTTTACAGGTGAGGAAAGACAGGCTCCGAGGGGTAGTATGTGGCCCAAGATGACACAACTATCGCTGCGATTGTGCATGCTCAGCTGAGTTTTCCTAACATCCATGTGACCTCGCCTGGATTTCACTGCCTTTTTCCTCCCCTCATTATGCTAGAGAAATAGTCATTCCTAACTTTTCTATTAGCTCTTATGTGTCCTGGTGTAAACTGGATAAACAGAGGCTGTACACAAGATGGATGTCCCTGCTTACGAACCTAATGCCTGCATATAATACAAATCTTAAGCTCCACTCCTCCCACAGTTACTGTTCTTCATATTTCAAATGATTCTCCTCAGTGTCGAGGAGCTAGACTCATTCTACTGAATGTGGTCGGGGAGCCGCATTCAGAGTGACAAACGCTGATGGATCTGCTTTTTATCCAGATTTTTGGGATGTTTAGTCATATAAAATGTAAGGTGGCTATTGATTATTTTAACTAATTTGTTTCCACTTACACAGATAGTTGGTACTTGTGTATAATGTGATTTGGGCTAAGAATAACAGTTGTAATTATAGCTAACTTTTATTGGCTACTTAGCATATGCCAGACCCCATGTTAACAATTGTACATGCTTCATATCATATAATCTCTGAAAAAGTCCTATTACCTCATGTTAGACAGAAGATGAGTCTTTAGAAAGGTCTCGCCGATTGTAAGTGTCAGAGCTGAATCTTAGACCTGTAACTGTCTCACTCAGAGAGCAAACTTCTAAGTAGTGTGTTTAATTGCATGTCCTAAAGAGTTCTATAAGCTGGCTGTGAAGAAAGACAAGTTATGTCTAAAGCTATATTTCACTGACGGTTCTCAAAAGAGCTAATTTAGACTCACACACGGCTGTGGTGTCAGTCCAAAATGAGAGATGAGCTGTGCCTGATACCGAGGGCGATTTTCATAGGGAAGGTGGTTTTTTACTTGGCTGGTGCAAGAGAGGGCACCTCAGATCCAAAATGTCTTGTGAGCAAAGGGATGAAGATAGATTTCTATAAGGTGTGCTTATTAACTCATCACCTAAACGATCTCTTCCAAAAGATGTAAGTAGAGTCTGTCATGGATAGACCTGAAACAAGCGGTAAGAAATTAAACAAAAATGAAATAAATGTCTGGACTTCTAAGAGCTGAGAATTTCTATCCAGAGCACAGCGTGAGTTTCTCCAAAAATAGGCAGATACAGAAGGCCGACACTCAACGCTCTTTAGGGAAGCATTCTGCAGGCTGGGACATTTTATTATATACACTGGATAACTGAATGTGAAAAAGCGGATTATGCTGGGCCTTACGTGGAAACTCGGGCATGCCGAGTGCGCTTTTCTCTAGCAATGCCTGGTTGGGTCATGGCTTTCCCAGCTGATGACAATTTTAACACATTAATCCATTCAAGAATCTGGATTCTCCCCCCTGGGCTCGATTGCTGATCACAGACATTGTACAATGGGCACTGCTAAACACAGAGGCGAACACGTTCCATGCCCACTGGGATCAAAGCACACTTTTAGAATAAGAGCCTAGCGCCGCTCAGACGTCCCACGCCATATTGAAAAAGTACCAGAGCTCTTGCCTTTAGTCCTATGCTATCAGCCGCGGTCCCAAAGCACAGCTGCTCATAGGAGCTTCTCGATCAAAAACCTCCAGGGACGCAGCACTGACTACAGAATAAAATGTCCAAAACTCTCAGGGATGTAGACGTCTGGCTCGTACGTGCTCTAGATTCCAGCCACTTCTCGTCCCCTCAGGTGCCACACCAGCCGTCAGCCCCACTGCACCACACCGCCTCTCCTGCTCTCTCTCTCGCACAAGCACACACAGCACACATCTTCCTGTATTTTCATTATGGAATGTTTGAAACAGATGCCAAACTAGACAAAATTAAAAAAAACCCTCTTTTTGTAGCCATCACTCAACTTCACCAATTACCATTTAAGGCCAGTCCTATTTGATCTATATCCATACATATTTCCCTTGTTCATGCTTTATTTTGGATCAAATCCTAGATATTGTATTATCCACCCATAAAAATTCTAGTGTGTCTCTCTATAAGATAAGGACTCTTTCTTATCAGACATAATTACAATGCCATTGTGACACCTCAAAAACAACGAATAATCATCTTTTAATATTATAAATTCAGGCAGTGTTCACATTTTTAATAAATGGCACATATATGCATATATATGCATATATACATGTGTATGTGTCTGTATACACATCTATAGCTAAATAGATATATCTGTGCCTTTATTGTGTATATGTCTATATCTATACACCTATCCATACATCTTTTGATCTACAAGTATATCTAATAGGTATAGATAGACAGAGATACACATACAAGTATATACAATATAGTATACATCAATACTTTGGAATTGATTGATCTGTCTCTTAAGGGTATTTTAGTCAGAGCTTCACTTCTTGTGCCATAGAGTTGCCCTTTATCCCTGTTTCCCTCTTTCAGAGATGGTTTCATCATTGTCTTGACGTGGAGAACCGACTCCTGTCACAGCCTCCAAACTGGACTTCCTGCCTCCTGTCTGTGTCACTACACCCTATTCTCCATCCAGAAACCTAAATTTCAGAGTATACATCTGATCAGCTGTCTTCTAGGTCTCCAAAACCTTCCCACTACACGTAATGTCCAAATCCCCTCCTGTGGCAATCAGAGCCGTATAGAACAAAATGATCCCTTGGGTTCCTCCATGACATAAAATTGATCACTCCTTTCAGCCATCGTAGCAGAACCCCCTGGAATTTGAGATTTGAGAAAGTTCGAGTTTGTAATGGTCAAGGTAAGACTCAAGATGTTTTTGACCTGTTGTTTCCTCTGCCTGGACCACTCTCCTCCTCATTGTCACATGACTGACTCTTTCTTACCATTCAGGTCTGTCTCATCCATGGTTTTCCCAGAAAGCAGAGTCTGGAACGCTGGCTTGCATGCAGGCAGTCTAGCCTGAGACGTCTATCAGGGAAGTGGGTTAGCAGATGATGACAACGAGACAAGGATAGAGGCAGAACGTCATTAAGCTGCTGTCTGCTGGGGATGATTCGGGTTCTTTAGCTTTTGAAAACACGTGTAGAATGAATCTTACGATTGTCCAGCCAAAGGGTGGAAGGGAGGCACATTTGTCTTCTGGATGCCACCTGTCACCGGCCCAGGGTTACCCACAGTGTGTTAATTTTCTGTAAGAGCCTAATGGTTTCCTACAGGCATTCTAAGTACAACTTCAGAGAAGCCTTGAGGCTGCAAGAGATGCAGGTATAGCTGAGGCAAGAAGCCCTCGGTTCACAGTTCTTCGGAGCCTGGGGCTAAAGCTACAGTTAGAGCAACAAGTAAACTGAAAGGAAGTGGGGTGAGGCTCAAAAGATGTCCACACGAGAGCTCAGTTCAAATGTTTTTTCTCACACAGGCCTTCCTCCACGACCCACCGGAAGTAGAGTCAGCTCCCTTTCACTCCGTCTCTCACATCCGCTGTATTGTTCGTATCACTTAGTCCTCTGTGGAATGACATGATTTTATTATGAGTTTTTACTTATGTTTCCCTCCAGAACGTAGCTCCATCCGTCCCTCTCCACACTCCCTAGCATCTGGAAAAGTATCTGCTACATACATGGGCCTCCACAAATCATTGATGAGCACAGAGGAAATGGAGCTGGAAAATGGTGGGGAGCAACTTGTAAGGGCCATGGGAATCACACGAAGCAGTTTGAGAGCATATATTTTTTATGTCTTGGAAAGAATTGTGTAAGCATTTTGCTCTCGTCCCGCAGCTGCGGAAAGTGGAGCTCAGATTGTTTGGTTGGAGGCCACAGTTACACAGCCATGCAGTAAGTGTTTGTTCCGGGACCGAAACTCAGAAACCATTCCTGCACATTCAGTAGCTCCTCCCGTCCCGCCATCGCCACTCCCCCCGCTGCCTCTTGGAATGAGGGACACTTGAATCATGCAAATCGAGTGGCGTGTAGCTTCAGAAGAGGCACGTTCCCTGGCTTGGGAGAAGACTGGCTGTACTTCCATTATGCCTGCTGAGTACATTGTGCCTCTGAGCGTCAGTGTTTTCCTCTTCTAATCGGAGGGCTTGAGTTACCCTTTTGCTATGTTTTGTGCTACCCCAGGCTTTTGAGAACTTCTGCTTTGTGACGATTTAGTCTGGCTTCCAGTGTCGTCCCAGGGGAGCATTTTAGCTGGATGGACGTCCTCCCAGCTCCAGTTGTACGTGGTACAGGCCTCTATAGACGCTGTTGACAGAATGAATAAATGGAATCAAAAGTAGTAGGTGATGTAACGATGCCATATCATGTTCATGCACATAATTTGTTTTCATACAATTTATACGACATAAAAGCATCACTATATCTCAGTGTTTCCCACCTTGTAAGCAATGAAACACGCTTGTAAGCAAAACACAGTGTGTTTTGTTTGTTTGCCTTTTGTTGTTGTTGTTGTAAGTGAGGTATAACACACGTACAGCAGAGGTCACAGCATCAAGGCTACAGCTCGGTGTATCTGGGTGCGTGTCTGTATGCACATACAGTGAGGTTGGACTACCACTTGTGTAACACCTGATCGGGACACAGAACATGTGCAGCCCCCTGAGGGGGGCGACTCTTCCCAGGAAGCATCTCGTTACACTAAGGTAAATATTATTCTGACTTCTGTCATTTCAGTTGTGTTTTTCCTTGCACTTCATATACATGGACTCATGACATATGCTCCTTGATGTCTGGCTTCTTTTGGCTCAATATCCATCTGTGAGAGTTACGTATATCGATACGTGTAGCAGTAGTTACCTCTTCTTTATGTCTGGGTATCATTTCAATATATGAATAGATCATCCATTCTACTGTTGATGGATACATTTTTTTTTTCTTTCTGTTTTTGGCGATTATAAATAAAGCTGCCATGGGCATTCTTGTGTGTGTCTTTGGTGGACATGGACATTTATTGCTCTTGGGTGTATCAGTAAGAGAGCAGTTGCTGAGCCACAGGGTAAATGGATGCTTAGATTTAGCAGTTGCTGCCAGTTTCCCCAAGTGAGTGTGACAAATTCCACTCCCTCCAGCACCGTGTGAGTGTCATGGATCCCACCAAGGACATTTCTAGTATATTTCTGTGTGTCATCCATCATGTATTCCATATGCTTTACTTAGCAGGTGCTCGCTAAATATTTGTGGAAGGGCTCCTTTGATGCCTCTCCCGTAGGGAGGAAAATATCCACGCAAATGGTGAGACTCACTATCATTCCACGGGAAAGGGGCGACATGGCCACCAGCAAGATAAGATGGCAGCCTTGGGCATTGCGGTTGCAGAAGCTTGACATTCTGTTTTGCTTTGCTTTGAGAATGTTTCCACCCTAATAACTTATCATTATTTCCATGATGAATCATTTCATGACTAATTAGACTGATGGAAACCAGAACCAGATAAACAGCCTGCTCTGCAACAGGCTCCGTAACAAATGTGTGGCACCCTGGCGGAAGCTTGTCTGAAGACCAGGCAGTGCTGAGTGATTCATGGGCCATAGTCCTTTACCTCGGAAGAGAATAGTATCATAGAACACGGGACTGCAGGCCTGTAAGTCTCCCTAGAGATCACACACACAGTTCCAACTCCCTTCTGACTGACAATGCAATGTGTCAGCTGAGATGGATGAAGAAAGGACAGTAGAGTGAAAAATACTAGGAATTACTGAGGTGATTATTGTAATGTAACACGGTGAGCTTTATAAGGATTTTAAAAACTATCAGCCTTACTTTCCTTGTATGTAAATTAAGGATAACAATCCTCACTTTGTAGTGTTTTTATGAAAAGCAGATGTAAGGGGCAGTGATAACAGCAATACAACATGCAAATAACAAATGTCATCTATTGGATGCCACAATGCCAAACACTTTGCAGCATTATCACATGTTATCCTTTTGAAAGGATACAATGCAGCATGCAAGATAGGGATAAATATCAAGGACTCTACCAAAAAGAGGGAGATTGTCTGGTTATGTCACTGCCCCTGTGTCATCTTGGGCAAAGTTCTGAATTGTTCTTGTGTGTCCTTTTGAGCCCATCAGATGGTATAATTAGACTAAAATCCTAACTGCTGTAAAATCATTAACTGATGTGTGTAACATTTAGAACATATTAACTAAAACCGACATAGAAACACACATCGGTGAGCCACTACTTTACTAAACGGCCCCTGCCCTCAAGGGAAAAATATTTACAACAAAGTAATAAAGTAAGGAAGTACCATTAAATTGGGCTTTGAAGAATGTTAGGTATGTTTTAGGCAGGAACAATCCTTTGTGTAAATGCTCATAGATAAGAAGAAGCACAATTTAGTCCGATAAATATGAGAAACTTTTTTCTTTTTGTTAAGAAAGCAAAGGATGTGAGGAGTAGAATGGAAATGTCAAGAATTGAGGCTGGAATCTATGTTGAGGCCAAGTAGTGAAGTGAAAAACGGAAGCGTTGAGACCAGACTCCACCTCTCCTAGGAGCTCACTTCCTATGGATGCCTCCATCTCACCTTGCCTGGTTGGCAGAAAATACAACATGGGCTGGCCTTGACCACCACTCATCAATGTCCAGTGCGGGCACACCCGCCCTGCTGGGGCCAGGCAGTGTGTATACAGTACGGCTTTAATTCCCTGCGCAGTTAGCATGCAAAATCGCTCCCTCTGACATTATTATGAGCCATGAAGTGCTCAGATTTTACTGCTCTAAGGGAATCAAGCCACTTTCCAAAATGAATTATGGGTCATAAACCCTTGGGGTGGCTAAAGTGTCGCATTTTTTTGTGAAATCCATATTCTGGTGGACATTTATTGAGCACATAACTATTGTGAAGTGTTGGCTGCAAAGCAAGGGTGCCTCATGGTTGACTCAGCAGGAGAGCTGACCAGGTTCATGTCTGACACCGGGGTGCCAGTCTTCCCTAAAATCCCATAGAAACAGGACTTGGAACTTCAGTCACCACTTCGGGATGTGACCAGGATCAGACCAAGGCCCAGCTGAAGGTCCTTCCTGTAGCCTCTGGGCTGGAAAAACACTCAGCAGATGCGGAATCCACTAGATTTTTGAAGAGTAAAATGAGCTAAATAGATGATTTTAGCCTCAGCATTAGCCGGTCATCTCCTGTACACTGAATGTCCCTTCACAATTCCTGTGCTGAACCCTAACCGCAACGTGACAGTCTATGGAGGTGTGGCCTTTGGGGCGATTGGATCAATGGAATTGGTGCCTCTGTAAGAGACCCCGAAGAGCTCCCTGTCCCTTCTGCCATGTGAGGTTCTAGCGACAAGACGACTGTCTCTGTGTGAACCAGGAAGCAGGCCCTCACCAGACACCAAATTTGCCGTGGCCTTGACCTTACACTTTCCAGCCTCCAGAACGGGGAGGGGCACGTGTTTATTGTTTAAGCCACTCAGTCTACGATATCTTTGTTATAGCAGCTCAAACAGATTAAGATGCCACCTCCCTTCCGTACTTCCTGCAGAGTGATGAGAAAGAGAAAGACAGAGTGACAGAGACAAAGATAGAGAGACAGAGACGATGAGAAAGAGGGAGAGAGACAGAAAGCGATAGAGACAGACAGGCAGAAACAGGGAGGAGAGAGACTCGGAGTTTCAGTTCCTAGGCCGGCGTTTCCCCCGTTCGCTTAGCACACAACGCCAGAGCATTGGGTCTGCACAACCTGCGCTTTCCTGGTGCACCTCCTGCCATTCTCCTCACCTGCCCCATCCCTCGTCCTCAGACGTCCGGGTGCCCTGTCTTCCCACGTATCCAGCCATGTGAGCCCAGAGGCTTCCCTAATTCCTTGTCATCACTGCACCAAGACCTAAAAGGGACATGAGAGACCATGTAACCGAACTCCATTCCTCCATAATCGAGGAAACGCAGTCCCTGGAGGGTGTCATTCTGGGGAAGCTCATTTATACCACTTCCCATCCTCACGTGGGGCCCTGGACTTACAGCAGTCTCTAAATATACTGAGAACTGCTTCTGTGCTCACTCAGTGTTTTTAAATATCTGCTTCTCTGTTGGAACTTTTTCATTACCAAGCTACGCAATCTCTTCAGCCCCAAGAGTAACAACAGTCCTTTGGCAGTAAGTAGAATATTGGCCCCCCAAAGCTGTAGACCCCCTCATTGCTATAACATGTGGGCATTTTACCTTGTTAGGCAAAACAGACCTTGTGAATATGATTAAATTTAGAATTATGAGATGGGACAGTACCCTGTATTATCAGGTGGGCCCAGTGTAATCCCAAGGGTCCTTATAAGAAGGAGGCAGAAATGTCAGAATCAGAGGTTTGACAACAGAAGCAGGAGAGAGAGAGAAAGAGAGAGAGAGAGAGAGAGAGAGAGAGTTGAAGATGCTACTCCGTTGACTTTGAAGATAGAAGATGAGACCACAGGCTGAGAAATGGGAGCAGCATCAAAAACCTGGACAAAGCAAGGAAATAGATTCCCGCTGGAGCCTCCGGAAGGAGCACAGCCCTGCTGACCCATTAGGTATTGCTGACCTTCAGATCTGTAGGCTAATGGATCTGTGTTGTTTTAAGTCACCCAGTAGGCAGTGATGTGATGTAGCAGCAAGGTGTTTATATACCAGGGGTGCCAAGAAAAGGTATACAGGTGGGCACTTTGGTCAGCATTGCTCAAGCAGTAGTTTGCCGTCATCAGAAGTGTCTGGACGCTGATGGGAACCACTTTGAGCACCTCTTGTAATTGTAGAAGTCAAATGTGACTTTTATTTATCTTTTGTTATTGGTTTATATTGAGTATTACAATTAACACAGTTTTTACCTTTCTTAAAATGTGTATACATTTTTTCGACACCCTTTGTATGCGTGTATTATATAAACGTGCATATTTTCACATGTGAAAAAGAGAAAAATGCGATACTAGTCTATAGGGTCCTACATGGGGGCTCTGAATATCATGCATTTGGCAGCACCAGCTTCTGACTTCTTACACCATGTTCTAAAATATGTCATACATATTCTTATTGCAAAGAATCAATCAATTGACAAAGATATAAAGTGAGACGTCAAAGTTAGATTACACTTAGTTCTCTGTATTCCTCACGGGTAACCATGGTTATAAATACAGAATTAGGTTTCAGAGTTCACCATTAATCTCATTTATCCTAACAAGTCCCATTCTTGAACTTGTTGGGGAAACATAATTAAAAACAAACAAAAAAACAAAAAAGCAAAAACCACACCAACCAACCAACCAACCAACAAACAAAAAACAACTCCCAACCCAGAAAACCTCTCCACAAAAGTAAAAGAAAGAGAAAGCAGTTTTGTTATTGAATAAACATTAAAGCAGAATGTGATTCACAATGCAGGCAATCTGCTCAGAGATTATAAAGACAGAACGAAATCTCTCCCTTTTTCATAGCCAAGCGATACAACCCACTACACACATGTTCTCAAGAAAAACAATACCCAATTGTTTTTAAGTCAAGAGGTCCTAAAGGGCACTATTTGTCACACCTAGTTCATCCTAAATCCACTTGGTAGTTGGGGTGACAATCTCTCTTAGCTAACTGGCTTTATTCAAAGGAAAAATAAACTCACATCTTCATGGCAAAAGGTAGTTTTGCAACTGGGCGCTAAGCGTTGTGGAAGCTGTGAGTTAGGCCCCTATCCTCTCACAGTAACAAGGACATGGGGCTTTCTATGTTCCTCCATGATTACACTTCAAAGACATAAGGTCATCTCTAGGTTCTCACTGGGGATTGGTTCAAGGATTCCCACAGGTACCAAAATTTGAGCACGCGTACTTCCCTTACCTGATATGGCTGGCATAGTGTTTGCATATCACCTACTCACATCCTCCCGTGTACTTTAAATCATTTCTAGATTACTTTTAATACCTAATACCATGTAAATAGTCATTCTACTGTGTCGTTCAAGGACAGTTTTTCTAATGACAAAAAAAAAATCTGTAGCCGTTCAGTACAGACCCAACCCTCATAGGCCTAACTACATGGTACACGTCAGCAACAGCGTTACTTATTTTTTTCCTGAATATTTACATTTGGAGGTTGAATCTGCAGACACAGAACCTGTGGATGGTGAGGGCTGATTATCCCCCTCAGGTCCTTGAGAATGACATTCCTGAGTTGTAAAGCTGGCAACAAAACAAAACAAAACAAACAAAAACAAAAATGTTTTTTAAAAAAATGTACATACGTTTCAGAGAGACAGAGGAAGAACCTGTAATTACATGTTTTCTTAGGTAAATGCTCTAAGAAAAGGGAGAGGGGAGTCTCTTCCCTTATCTTCAACAGGGAGAATAGAATTGCGCCTTATTTTCTCATTTGTATTTGCCCTACAAGCTCTTATCTGTGTTCACCTGAGTGGTCAGACATAGCTCTTTGCCTCAGTTTCCTCACCTATAAAGCAAATATATTCAGTAAAATGAGTAAATCTATATAATCACTTACAATAAGCACGTGGCCAATAACACGAACTGTGTAACTGATTATTAATGATTCCTTCTCAGCTACATTGGAGTTACCTTTCGTTCACTTTATCTTTCATCTTAACTGGTTTAGTGGTCAATATTTTGATTCCGGACCACTCGGCATGACTTTGAGTTTTTCTGGTGGAAAAGGCACTCTCCTTGACCGAACTTTAGTCGGGCTCCGCCAAGCCCTCTTCTTGACTAGGCCTTGACCGTGGGCCTCATCTTCAGGCCACATAGCCCAGTTTTAGCAAGGATCCTGCTCAAGTCAGTTCAGCAGAATCTCTTAGCCTCCATCGCTGGTCAGTATCTGATCCAGTTCCTCACCCCTCATCATCTCACAGGTGACGTGTGATCTGGCCAAATTCGTCGTCTCCCGCCCTTGATGTCTGATCACACTGGCCGGCCTTAGCAAGGATCCTGTTAGCTCGGGTTAGCAAGAAATCCCCTCATGTAATCTTCCATCCACCCTCACACCCCAACCTGTTCCTTGGCTATAAATCCTCACTTGTTTTTGGTGTATTGATAAGTAAGCCCAGTTCCATACCAAGGTCTCTGTTCTCCTACTGCAATTATTTCTCAGCAAAATTAGTTTTTACCCCTTTAACTACTGCCCAGCCCTGGTTTTCTTTGGCACTGGCCATATTGCGCTGTCCAAGTGAAGGTCCAGAAGAGGCACAGTTGCATTTGACGAAGGTCAAAAATTAGCCCACCTGAGCCTAACAAAGTGAAAAGGGTAAGGAGTTAAAAGTGTATTTAAAAGGTGTGATTACAGTGAAGGACCATGGAATCTAAGTTCTGAATACAGGGTAAACTGAGGACTCAGTGAGACTGAGGACAGTGGAAAGGTGGTAGGATCAATGGAATCAAGGTTTCTTCAAGGACAAATGATTGCTTCAGTCAGACCAGAATGGTGGGAGAACTAGAACAGTGAGCACCTTAGCTTGGGACCCTAGAAGGAGGGTAGTTATTGACAATCACAAGTTCGGGGGAGAGACCGTGGGCATGGGCACCTCAAGTGAGGTGTGGAGCCAGATGACTGAGTGATGGGGCAAGAGCTTGGAAGCCAAGGTATTGGAATAATTATTGATGGAGATACTGAAATCACTGTGATTACCGTGTTTCCTGGAAAATAGACCTAGCTGGACAATCAGCTCTAATGCATCTTTTGGAGCAAACATTAATATAAGACCCGGTTTTATAATAAGATAAGACCGGGTCTTATATAATATAATATAATGTAAGACCGGGTCTTATATTAATTTTTGTTCCAAAAGACTCATTAGGGCTAATTGCTGGCCTAGATCTTATTTTCGGGGAAGCAGGGTAATAACAAGAGTGGTCTTTGAGAAGAGACATCATGGCAGGACCTAAATCCCCAAAGGAATTGAAAATGTGCCTCAAGTATTGATATGGCTATAATATTTGCATTGCATACATCAATGAATGGGACAAAGAGGGGTAGTGAGTGAAATGATTTATAATTTCAGAGTCTTTTGGGGAGAGGGGAGAGAACTGGCAATAGTAGGGAAAAAATTGCCTGTCCCTCCTGCAGGCTCAGGGCTACAGGAGGAGCAGCATCCTAACAGGCCATCCATGTCTTCAGTAAAAGCAAAAAGGAAAGGGGCACGGAGTTGGCTGCATGTGTGGTGCATTACAGAGGACTCACGGGAAAGATGGCGAGACTTGGGCAGGGGTAGGACATGGATTGAACTGGGGATGTACATCTGTGTGTAGACGCAATGACTAATTGAATGCGTGAACCACAGGGAAGTAGAGCCAAATCCCCCCTCTAGGGACAAGCTCTGACTTTCCACAGTTGTGACTGGCTAGTGTGGAGGGTCAGAGTTGGAGGTGCACGTATTCTGTCTTCCTTCGCTCCAGCTCGTCATGTTGACTCACAATGTAACCATTTCGCCAGGGCAGGGAACAAGCGTCCTTTCTCCTAGTGAGTTACCCGTGTTAATGCTGAAACAGCATCCTCCTTCCACCGCTGAGCGCAGCCACTGCTCCCAGAGTCACCATAATGATAGCCCCCCCCCCCCCCCCGCCTTGGCCTTTGGCCTTCCACCTTGGATTTAGAATCTCAATTGCTATGGATAAAATTTAACATGGCACAAAATGTCACAGACAAAAAATGATACCATGAAATGCACCGTTTGGCGGTGAGTCAGTTTAGTCCCGGGCAGTCTTTCCTTGGAAACAGGTTATAACAGCTCGCTTGCACTGGCTGCTTTCCTGCTGGTTGTGGCACTCCTGGTGGGTGTAGGGTTGTGCCAAGGAGAGCTTGAGGTGTGCCCAGAGGCAGTGTCCTTGAGGCTACACATTTAGAGAACATCTGCTGGGCACTGGGGTCGACCCAGCGATCAGTGAGACACGGCTCCTTCTCTGACCAACACCCAGCTGTGCAGACAGACTGCTCTAAGGCTTGCAGTGCAGTGGTGGCCGCAGTAAGAATAATCACAATAAATAGCAATATTATTTATTGAGGGCTTACTATGTGCTAGGCACTGTGCTCGGAGTTGCACACACCATAAGTCAGCACATCATCCTAGCTCTGTGAGATTGGTGTGTAATAGTTTTCATGGCCCTCCAGGAACCCAGACACTTATTTTTGGAAGGGGACACAGATGATCCATCACATCTCTTTACTTAAGGTGGCACGTAATGTCACGTTAAGTATTATTACTTTAGAAAGTAATATTTAAAAACGGCAAATCAAATAAATTACAGTTTAAGTTTTCATTTTATATCTTACCAAATCTGAGGCTGGAAATGTCTACCTTATAAAGAAGCAGTTTTGAGTTCATTAGCATTTCCAATTTTAGCTTGTCAGAGTGAGCTGCAGATAACAGTGAAAAGAAAAACAACACACAACACTTATCTGGGGCCATTATAGCAATTGTTCTCTCATATTTGTAGATGCACACTTGACATTGAAAGAGACACAGACTAAAGTGAGAAGAAAAACAGAAATATTTTATTTAAAATCTAAATGATCTAACATTATCTAAATTCAATAATTTAGGTTATGTAAACCAAATTTCTAAAATAAAATTCAGACATTCAATTTATGGATGTGTTGCTAGAGAACCATTTTGTTATTAAATTTAAGGCAGAGTCTCCTGTACAGATATATTCAATATTTATTAAACACCATCATTGGTGAGTTCTTCCTAAACGCTGATTGGTTAGGGTTCCTGGAGGAGGGAGGAGCAGAGGCAATGTAAGTGACCCTGACCTTGTTTTAACCTGAGATGAGACACATCCGCAGACAACCCAGACGTCCTCTACTCCAGGATCAAGCTGTGTACAATGGAAGGAGAGAACAGTTCCTAGGAGGCAAACTCCCCTCAACTTTTGTCTTCTCTGTCCTGCTCCGCAGTCTAATCAAATTGGCATAAGCTTCTCGTTAACTTACAAAGCTCTACTTTTATTAAAATCCACAAAAACTTATAAAACATCACCTGAAAGCTAGGGAGAGAAGTTTGTAATATAAAACCACTCCAGATGAGCACAACTGGAAAAGTGGATTGAATGTAAAACTCATATTCATAGAAAATTTTCAGAGAGCTGTAAACGCAGTGACTAAATGGGCCCAAAGGATGGACAGAGTTGTCAGCAGGAGGAAAGAGGTACTTTCCCTGGGTGCATTTGCCAATTCCCGGGGTGGAAGGAACAAGCTACTGGGTACCAGGCTTTCACCAGCGGAGGGCAGTGGCTTCAGGACCAGGAAGGGAACAGACCATTTGGCAACTCCTGAGGGCTGGTGTGACAACAGTCAAAGCTTGGAGAGCTGAAGCACAGGCTGATTTCCCCTCTGAGACATTCCCTCCCTCCCCGGTAGGGGAGACCCTAGTGACCCCTTCAGTTGGAAGACCTGGAAGGTTATGCTCCAGGATTAGTGACAGACCAGAAATAGACAGAGCTTTACCCAGACTGCAAATCAGCTTCCACCATCTCAGTCTCTGATTGGATGAAGCCGTCAGGCCCTACACTCTGTCTGCACAACATAGGAAAGTGTGGGTGCTCGCTGATGTTTAATTGTCTCAAAGCTCCCTCTCTCTGCTTTTCTTCCTCAATGGTTACCATTAACCTAAAAATCAATATGCTGGCAATAAGCAATAGATAATTTTGGCTAAAAACAATAGTAAAAGTTATGGAAAGAAATGACTCACATGGGATCCAGTTATTGATATTGACCAAGACTTTATAAAATCGTAATTAATGTGCTTAGGGATCCAGAGGGAAGTGTTCAGATTTTCATGAGAGAAATTGAATCTTGAATAATAATCGTCATCATAATACAGAAAATTTGGAACAGAAAAAGAAAACACCTGAAACTAGGTATTGGCAAGAAGGCTTAACGGATACTAAAAAGAAGGAGGGTTAATTGTGACTCTTGTCCGGGGATGAGAGGAACGGAAGCACTGATATGGGGGGACAGGCAGACTTCGCAGGTGCGAGCTGTGTTCCGTTTCTTTATGTGTATGCTCCTTCCATTGTTATTTTATGAAAATACATTTGTCTGTACACTTACGACGTATGAACCTTTCTGTATATATGTTATACTCCACTTAAAAAAGTTTACTTAAAAATTTAAATGTATATGGGATTTGAGCTGCAGAGTTTCGTGGTGGTGTTATGCTGTTTTGATGGGTCCTATTTAATCCATGAAGAATCTGAGACTCAGAGGTTAAATGACCTTCCCAAGAGGGAGGAGAAAGTCATTGACCCCTTTGGGGTCAGCCTCAGTGACTCAGGCTGGCTCCGGATTTTCCAGGACCTCAGTGTTGCCTCCTATACTAGTTACACCCTTTGGGCAAAGGGACTGAAAAGGAGCTCTGGGCCAGAGACAGTGGTCTACGCTGGGTAGCAGCAGGTATCAGGGGAAGAAGAGAGGATAACTTCCCAATCCTGGGGCTCGCGTTTTTGACCCTGAAATGGTTAGTCAGTCTGCGTGCTGAAGTCTGATTTGTCCCCATGTCCACTTTTATGTTTGGCCTGCAGCATTGCTAATAAGCCCTTACGCCCCTGTCAAGGTTTATCACTAAAAAAAATCCCTTTTAAAATAAGTGACATGACCCTCAAAACAACGTTGTCATGTGGCCATTTTAACTGATTGTTCCAGATTAGGAAATGCGGTATTATTTCTCATTTTCCCGTGTCCAAAGCCTGCTGCAGGCCATCTAGAGTGGAGGCAGTGGCGGGAGGGGTGGGGGAGCTGGTCCTGTCTGAATCAGAAACCTGTATATTCTCTAAAACATTTGAGACAGAACAAAACGCATTCATCCATTCATCTATTTACCATCATTCTACTGCCAAAGCGGACGTGTTGAGTAAACATACTCCAGGTCCTTTCCTAAGTACTAAGGTTACAGAGAGGAATAAGCATGGCTTGAGTACCCGGGAAGGACTCGTCTAATGATGAAACACCGTGAGGAAGGTTCTAGAAGCCATTGTATTGAGCACTACTTTGGAAATCTAGTCCAGGCAAGGTCGCTGTTCTGTCTGATGTTTGGAGGGAGGGTGAGAAGAGAAAAAGAAAAAAAAGAAGAAAAAATCACCGAGGAGGTAATATATAAGTGGAACTTGAAAGTGGGCGAGATTTACCCGAGCTGAAGAGAAAGGGGACGTGTTGGTACCCTTTGCCCCAAGTACCTGTTTGGATGCTGTCTAGCTTCAATGCAGGTGCAGACATTTACACAAGCTACTGCCCCTAACGTGCTAGGACCCCCGCGATCCACAGACGGCAGGGAGAATTCGAATGGAACGTGTATGAAAACCCCCAGTGGGATTTTGTTAGCCTGTGCGAAGAAGGCCTGAAACAAACCACTGTTCATATTAATAAGCTTTCTTTTGTTGTTAATATTGCTGTTTCAGATCAGGGGTCTACCACTAAACATAATTAAGACTTGAGAAGAATTTATTAATGAAAATGCTTTGAACCTGCATAATGCAGATGATAAAAATAATAAACCACGTCATTAGCCATCGTGTGCTGTCTTCATCCTGTGCTTGTTTGGGAGACGTATCCACTCTATCCTGGTGTTGTCATTTTCTCCCAGGGCACACTCGTTTCATCTTATTTCTGGTCCACCTTCAGTCGCTGCAGCTTAGTCTGGCCGTGTACCGCCATGTACTTCCGTGCAGTCTACTGCCTCTTCCTAAGTCCCGTCCCCTCACTTCACCTCCCTGCCTTGGCTAAGTCTTCCATAATTTTAAAGCTCAATCCCAAAGCCTCCTCTCACCCCGGCCAGTCCCACCCTCACCCTGCTCCTATGAGAACTCGTGCCTGAATGTCCTTCGAATGGGGGCGTTCGCTAGCTCCCACCAGTGTGTGTGTGGACAGGCTCCCGACCCACGGGGAACATTCTACCTTGAACACAGTAGTTGACGTCTGATCTGTGCACATACTCAAATTCAGCTAATCGGAGATGTTCTCTGGGCTTTTCAAATTGGAGGTTGATAGAAGTGTCAGTTTGATCTCCTTCAATCTTGCTCTTTAGCAGTTGGAGAGAATGAACATAACCCTTGAAGAGAAACAGCGAGTGGACAATGAAAGCAAGTCCTCATTTAGTCAAGACCCTAGATCCAGTTTCTCCTCCTTTCTTCTCTCACTCTCTTTCTTCATAATGTTTCCTCTCTCCATATAAATTCTTCCCTCGTAATCCCTCCGGCAAACTTGCCTTCAAGCTCTGTTCAAATATTAAAAACCTTTGTCAAGTATTTCAGGATACAATGCCTTTAAACAATACTAGACATTCTTTTATCTAACCCGTCAGTGCATTCTTACTTCTGTTTGTCTCATTCCTTCAAAATGTTATATTATTTATTTTCATTTCTACCACTCCCTTTCTCGAGTTTGCATTCTTAAAGGATGTGTGTTGTGTAGCCTTTAGCCTCTAATGTAATGACTGACGCAGAGTAAGTGATCGATGAGCTTTGAGGAGAAATTGCTTTACAAAGACTTTTTGCACAAGTCATCTTGTTTGAACTGCACAGAAGAGCTGGGGGGGTCCCTATTCTCCCATCAGTTTTATAGATGACAAATAAGCTTGTAGTAATAGGCTTATTATGCATTCTGTTTCTCTAATTCCCTGGTGGACCCCCAGAGCCTAGCACAGTGCCTGACACACTGGGGGTCTTCATGTAAATACATAAAATCGATGCGCCTTGGCAACTTTCAGTGGCAGAGCCTTCACCTAACTTTCAATTACTGAATCTAGGTGTTTGGTCTCCCCAGGCTGTCATGCCATCTTTCCCACTAGCCAGACTGGGAGCTGCTTCCTAGGGGACGTGGTACCATAGTCAACACTCATCCCCGGGCTCCTTGCACACACCGTTTGGATGAATATTTACCATGAATCAGGAATCGTGTGAGGTGCTTCCATAGTGTGCATTGTAACTATAATAATTTCATTAAATGTATGTTGTATCATTATACACAGAAGATGAGGCTTAGACATCTAGGCAACTGAAGTCTATTGTAGTTCCTCACTTTTTAATTTTTTTTACTTGATTGGAAATTAAGTGAACATAATTGCATATTATTACATAAAAAGTCTCAAAGTCCCTTTGCACTGAAAAATTTATGAACAAATAAACATACAGAAAGTTTCAGCAAGGTCTGTGTTCAACTGAGTCAAGCTTTTGTGAAAATTTAGCAAAATCACGGCTTCCTTAATAAGCTTCACCAACTCCTGTCAATACTTGGCAGAGAGGAGTTCAAGTACCTCCTTAGATGCCAATTACATAGAAATGGAAAGCAAACAAGGGGAACAAGGCAAGTGTCCCGTTTGACTGACGGTACAGAGAGAAGCCCTGATCTAGGCAGAAAGAGGAGCGGCCATCCCGGGCCATACATTGCTCCAGGACAAGCAGCACACAGGCCAGTAAACTGGGAGATGGGGGTGGGGGGCGGGGGCAGGAAACCAGCAAACCAGCATTGGCCACCTGAGTGGTTTCTTTGCCTCTTCCTACAGATAAAGCTTCCCTCTGCTGAAACACTCGGTTACATAGTGGATTTCTTCAGCCTCCTGTACTCAGAGATGGGAAAGTGGGCCCCTGATGCAGGACCCTGCGCCCTGCTATGTTCTCACAATTTAGGAGCAGCACGGGTTTCATGGGCATGTGACGTGCGGCCACACAGGGCGCTGTGCTCAGGAAGCTCTGGGACTGGTCTAACTTTTGGCTGCGAGTGTATTGGGACTGTTAATTTTATCTTTGAACTTGTGTTTTGTAAGCCACGTCCTGTAGTTGCAGGGGAGGAAAGATAATTTTCCCTCTACCCTTCTAGGTTCTTGGCTGAGACAGCTTACAATAAAAGACAGAGCACCCGGAGAAAAACAGAAATTTAATGAAATGTTGTTAAAAAAACAGAATGCAACTAAATATATTTTGAAGCTCTAATTGACTTTACTCAGTGATTCCTGAAGTGAGTGGCACCCCACCCAGCAAGGAGAGGGTTGCTCTGAGAAAGTGAAAAATGGAAGGTTTTTATAGGAAGAAGCTGGGGCAAAGGCGCTATTAACAAAAAGAAACAAACAAACAAACAAAAAGGATGATTTGGGGGCCTGAGGGAAGGAGAAACAGAGAAGTGTTTTTTTATCATGCAGATTGCCTCTATTTTACCCCGGGGGTGGGGGGCAGGGGGGAGCATGTGACAGATGACCTCATTGGTGTTGCCCAGAACGTTTCAGCGTGGTCCATTCATGTTATGTTTCTGGAGAGGTTGGAACTGCAGTTAGGTCAGGTATGAAATCTAGGTTTGGCTTTTAGCACAAGTGACACCTTTTTGGGCCTGCAGTATTTTGTCTTAACAAACCCAGACTCCCAGAAAGAAGGCAGTGATGTTCTAAGAACTTTGAATGATCAAGAAACTCTGTCCTATTTTTTCTTCCCCATATCTCTTCCGTGTATTAGCCAACTGCTTAAATGCAAATGATGACTTAGAAGGAAAGGGCAACCTGCAGTGTCTTTTCTGGTCAGTTTTTCCTTACTCATCCTTAAGCCCCAGGTGCAGAGTCTCTGCAGCCTGTGCGCATATCAGCTACAGTAAAAACAATTGAGTCTATTTTGTGAGTGTTTACCTTGTTCTGGTGAGAATGAAAAGCATATGGGCACAAATGACCTCTGAAATATACGTTGTGTAATTGTAATGATTCCACATAGGAATGAAATACGCATGGTTGCATGTAAAACTATAATCACATTATAAAGGTAAACATACAATGCAATTCATGCTAATAATTTAAAATTTTACTTTTTCTTTACTTACGATGGCATTAAGCAGCAAGTAAAACAAACAAACAAAAAACAGGTAAAAAAAGTGAGCATGGAAGGAAGTCAAACACTTTATAATTCATGATCTGTAACCGAACTTTTGAACGAGGGGCCTTGTTGGCCTACACCTCACAGTTACGTATGTAGCCATTCCTGTATAAAAATGAAGAACATAGAAATCTTCCCCAAATTATTAATGGTCCAATTGAAGCTCATTCTGATACAGTGTGCTGAGTTCAGTGATAATGGTTTTACAGAGAAAACTACACGAGCACAGATTTTAACTCAGGAGTCATGCCTCTTTCCTGATGCAGATGGTTTCTGTCTGAGTTTTGAGCCCTAAAGCAGTAGCAGGAGTTTAGGATCCATCCAGGTGAGAAGTTGTGATGTTGAAAGGAGGGAGGTGGGAAAAATGTCCCATGTAAATGGATCTATTAGGTTGGTGCAAAAGTCATTGCAGTTTTTGCAATTATTTTTAACCTTTTAAACCACTATTACTTTTGCACCAACCTAATACTTCAGGAGAAATTCAAATTTTGGACACTTTTTATTTATTACCCTTCTTAAATTAATTCTCTAAGATTTTTATATGTTATCAGGTGTGATGTTAACCAAAAGTGATCATTTTTGTGTTTTCTATTTCTTCAATACAACTCTGAATAGTTTTATCAGTAATGGACATTCTCGTTTGTTCCTGAATTTAATAGAAATATTTATATTCTTTCATAATTAATAATGCTGTTTGCTTCAGATTTCCAGTAGATTCTTTAATTGGGAAACAATGTAAATTTAATGAAAAAACTTTCCTGTTTTGTGTATGGGGGTTTGTTTGTTTTTCCCATTCGTCCTTCGTTCTGTGATGTGTTCTGGCCGTATGGCTGTACAGGTTTCACAGGTACTGTGCTCAGGTCCACTTGTCTTGGGTGCCATATTTGGGGCACACATAGGCCTCCTGCATGTGTCCATCATGTCTCCCTGAAAAACGCACATGTGCTCAAAGCCCACTGCTACCCCGGCTCTGTCTGTGCTTATGGCTATAACTCAGGGTCTCTCATCTGCTGCCTGTAAACAACACAGAAAACTCAGATAACCAGGTGACAATTCCGTGTGAAGCCCTTCTGCTCTAGGCATACATTGGCCATCCTTGTTCCCACTGCTGATGCTTTGATTTTCGGGGGTGTCCCTAGATCCCAGTATGATGCATGCACCCTCATCCTTGCGTGACCAGGATGGACTGGCCTGTTACCCCATCATGACAGGCTAAGACTCTTTGTTCCCCAGCTTCTGTGGACCCCAGTCTCACAAACAACCGTGTAGCACAGTGTCTATATTTGATTTTGGAGAATGTCTTTATCATCCTTTGAGCACTCTATATAAAACCCTTAGAATTATCCTGAGTTCTTTGTTTGTCTTCCTATATGACATCACCATTTTATTTATTTATGTATTTTAGCAATTCTACTTAAAAAAAAATTGATCACAAACAGAGTCTTCTTATTCTTACCTGATCGAACGAGTCCAGGCTCTGACCATCTCTTCTGCATCTATACTATATTTTCCCATCCATTTTCGCCACAGCTTCCTAAACTAGCTCAGCTTTGCTCAAGCACTTTCATTCATTCTCCATGGTCAACTGGATAAATTCCAAGCTACTCCCTTTAGCATAAGAGATTCCTCACATGATGGACCTTCCTACATATCCAGACATAAATTTTGCCACTTTTCTAAAGTACTAGAACATGCATTTAAGCTGTAGGATGGCATTTATATAATTTATGAAATGATCCCCCCAATAATTATGTACCCATTCAACACTATAGTTCTTACAATATTATTGACTGTATTTTCCATACTGTGCTGCACACCTGAAATTAATATAAAATAATATTACATGCCATTGAATGTCAACTATAATAAAAACTATAGTCACAGGATGTACAGCATAGGGAATAGAGTCAATGGTATTATAACAGCTATGTACCATGTCAAAGGGGTAGTAGACTTGTTGGGGTTATTGCTTTGTGAGGGGTGTAAATGTCTCATCATTATGTTGTTTTGTACACCTGAAAATAATAACAAAAACTAAAAGAGTAGGATGGCAAGACATATCATTGGAAGTTGTGACTTGTCAGTAAAGTAGTGACATAGCAGTCATGTTGCTTTACTCGTCTTCAGTTATCCTATGGCAGTGTTTTAATAAGAAATGATTCCAGAATTCCATGTGTCCACCCAACACCCCAGAGCCAAGTAAGTCATATGTATGTGAAAATGCCTGGCATTTTCGTTTTCATCTTTGTCATTTTCCCCTTTCAATGTGAACACTTTGAATACTCTAAATTAATTCACATCAACATTTTTAAAAATCATATTAGGTGGTTCACATGGAGTTTACAATTAGTTTAAACACCTAATTTATTTGTTCTTTAAAATATAAGATAAAGTCACATCTCTGATCTGTGCTTTTCTATACCAATGGTTCCCGCCTTAACTATGTATTGGACTCACTCTGGGAGTTTTATAGGATACTCAGTTGCCACTGCAGACTAATTTAATCAGATTCTCTAGATGTAGGATCTGGGTATTCTGATACATGTATTTTTAAAAAGTCCTCCGGGTGATTCAAATTTGTAATCATGGTAAAAAAAAAAAAAAAAAAATACTGGCTATTCTTTCTGTCTTCTCCTGAAAATGGCTGCACCATCTGTCCCTGTGCTTTGATGACATCATTAGCTGGCTACACACCTGTGATGGAAAGGGCATCCGAACATCTAATGTGCTACTTATTATTATGTTATGTTTTTGCTCTCATTCTCCCTAGGCTGATAGATTTAAGGAGCATTACAAATTCTAAAATACACTAAAGATATGTTTTTAGTGTTTTTATATCAGATCGTCCTCACTTTTTTCTCTTTTCCCGGTGAATCCTATAAATACAAACTAAACATGAAGTTCTCTGCAGAAGAAAACAATGCTGGTGAGGTTTTATTGGTGGAATTTACAAGCACCATTGCCTCTTGCTTCTTCAGCCTAATTCTTAGTTACCAAATGAAAGCACTAATGTCATTTCTGCACGGGATTGTAGCAGCCTTGGGATCTGTTAGATCCATTGCTCTGGAATTAGTCCAAGGTGTAAAGAGAGTGAGTGGCTATTATTTTACAGTATAATAGCTGACGAAGCCTCTGAAAAAAAACCCATGTTCAACTAAGCACTCATCTTCTTATCTCATTTCTGCTTCACTCTGTGTTGGATGTACAAAATATGTCCCGGGAAGAAATAAGCCTTGTTAAAGTAGTAGATGATGAGCAGTCTGTTTACTTAGTTTCCTTCATCATCCATCAGAGCTCGTCTGAGATAGTCAGATAGCACACAGACTACATATCAATCTATAACAGCATCTGAAGTAGGGTTTTTTCCTCCAGATTTTACAAGAATAATAAAATGCACAATAAAGAATCCTGAACATTTACTATGGAATACGAGGTATGTACAATTTTATTATATGCTAACATCATCATAAATGTGTTCAATAAACAAGAAACACTAAAGAACGTGTTGATAACATGAACTTTCAAAGTGTCCTTAAGTAAGTTCTAAAAGAAAAGAATTAAGAAAACAACATTCCAAATTCTTCTTCCTTCACGTTCTGCTATTTCTCTGTTGCCTGTAATGCTGGTCTGCCTGTGGAAATCACTTACTTTCCATGGGAGCACATCTTCAATCTCTTCTTCTACAGTGTTCAGGGTTGAGTAGCTAAGGAGGGTTGCAAGACTTAGGTCTTCCCAGGATATATTATTCTTAATATGCTATGCAAATTTCCATGTACTCAGTATATTTATTGATGAGGAATTCCCCTTTCTTTCTGTCACAAGCTCCCTAAGAATGATCTTGGATCAATCAATCCACTTCTCTTTAGTGACATTTTCAATTAGTCCCCTCATGGTAAAATAAATGGTGTTTAACGATCTCTGTGGTACCTTCTAATCCAGAGGCGCTCTGATTTTTGTTTTGTGTATTCTAGATTTAAAGGCATAATAGGATATTAAAGTGAATTTAAAGGAAAAATAAAATTAAACAAGGAATTCTCTGGAAGACATGCATGTACCAAGTAGTTAGGAAATCATATGAAAAAGAGTCTTGATTTTAACCAGAAGATATCTCTAAAACATAATATTGTTGTTTAAAGTCTCTTTTTGTACTCAGCCAGAGGAAAAGGTATTCACTCCTATGTACTGTCTTGTAAAGTTTTCAAACTCTTACTGTATTTTCTCATGTGTCCCTCAATTTACTAAATGCATTTATTTGTGAGGTGCATGATTTAATGCTTTTAAAGTACCGGTATTAGGTTGGTGCAAAAGTAACTGCAATTTAAAAGGTTAAAAATAATTGCAAAAACCGCACTTACTTTTTCACCATCCTAATGTTTAGAAGCATGTAACACAACACATTATAACTAAAAAAGATAAAGAGAAATTTGTTCTCTGTGACTTAGAATCCTGCAAGTGCTCTAGGCTGGCAGCCAGGAGCCCAAGTTGTAATCTGACTATTGAAACTAGACTCTTTATCCCTCTGAGACTCTCTGTAAATGAACGGATTCAGAAGTCTCTCTGCTTCCCTTCATCCTTGCCTGCCTCTGCACCAGACCGTCCAAGGTGCCGCTTCTGTCACCAGGAATATTGCATGAGTCTCTTAACTCTCCTCTCTTTTTCCTCTTCTGTTGCCTTCCATTTATTTTGGATATTCCTTGTAGAATGAAAATCTAAGTGTTACCCCCTACTTAAAACATTAAAAAGGCTTTGCAATTTAATTGATGGTATGAAAACTACAGTACTTCTTACGTCCTCGAACTATATACCATGGCTTATTTCTTACCCGCCTCCAGTGCCGTTCTCCTGACCCACTCCTTGGCCACTGGGTAGCTTTATTGGCTGTGAACATGCCAAGCCCTTGCAGACCTGACGCTGGGCACTGGTTTCCTTCTGCCCGGAGTACCCTTCCCATGGCTTGTCCAATGGCAGAGCCACCCCCACTCTTCGGGTTCACTCCAAGCAACACCTGCGCAGCTGGGCTTCTGGAGTAATCTTGACATTTGACCTTTCACATTGTCTGTTTATGCCCTTTGTATAGCACTTCTCACAAACTGAAATAAAAATGCACATGTGTTTATTTGCTTTCAATTTTTCTGTATCCCTAGAATGTAAACTCTACAGGGACAAAGGCCTTGCACTCTAGTCCCCACTGTGTCCCAGGACAAGTACGGTGGACAATACCCAGTGCTCTTTGTGACAAATGGATCTATTTTATTAATGAAGGGTCAAAATAGTAACTTCTAAAATGAAACAATAAAAACAAGGGTACTATCGTGATACAGATATTTAAATTGGGGATACTGAATAACATTTCACAGTTCTATCTTTAAAATACCCTAGAATTTGTTTTTGCTTTCAGGTAGGTAAGTAGTTGCCAATGTGTTTCATATTCTTGCTTTTAAGAACTTGCTTCATTAAGTACTCCAGACGCTTGGATGAGACAGGCCTTTATTTCAAATTTGAATGATCAATAATATGTAAAAATGGTTCAAAACATAAAAGTGATTAGTGTAAGTTATTTGAAAAAGTTAATGAGTGGTTTTCAGAACACTGTAAATTCTGTGAAATGTTTGACAATGTAATTAAACTAAAATCTCAGCTATCTGAATAATGTATGTATCAAATGTTTACTTTTATTTGGTTACATATATATTTTTTGTTTTGCACTGTTGAAGTTAAAAGTTGAGTCAAATCTTACAGTTTCATTGCATGATTCTTGAGAGCAGGGCCAGGACCAGGGAGGGTAGGTAATGTGCTTGGTGACCTCCATCGCAGGGCTGTGTGATCACGGGGTCAGAACGAGCCCCTCCTCACATCCCCTGCACTGGCCGTCTCACTTGGCTCACTCTAGCCTGAGTCCTAATCTAGGGTTAGCAAAATAGTAACACTGACGCCTTCCTTTCCAAAGTGAGCTCATTCACCTGATTTCGTATAGCCACAGATAAGTCATCTGTGTAACTCTGTTATATTATCACATTTCCCTGAAAATAAGACCTAGCCGGACCATCAGCTCGAATGTGTCTTTTGGAGCAAAAATTAACATATTATATTGTATTACATTATATTATATAAGACCCGGTCTTATATTATAGTAAAATAAGACCGGGTCTTATATTAATTTTCGCTCCAAACGACTCATTAGAGCTGATTGTCTGGCTAGCTCTTATTTTCGGGAAAACATGGTAGTTGTAGCTAAATGAGATTTTCTAATTCGCTGCATCCCCAAAAGAAAAGGATCAGTGTCTTACTTCACATATTTGATGAGCTCCTAGCCTATAAGAGCTGTCAACTTTTTGTACAGAGAGTCACCTGTTCTCCTGGAAGAGGCCATCCCCCATGTGTGTGCTCCATGCGTATGAACTCATTCCGCACCCTTAGTTATTGATACAGATGATCTCAGTGTCTGTATAAGTCATCAGGGAGGATGGATTCAAATTCTTGAATTCCTCTCTGAAGACTAGTCTCAGAAAATCGTGTATTGTATTTTTAGAGCAGCCTCCTCAACTAACCCATTTATTGTCATGCTCGAAGCTTAGGGTTTAAGCGATTATAATGTGCTTTTTCTTGTAGTATGTGATTCTCCCTGATTCCCCACCCAAATTCTGAACTGAGAAAGAGAAAAAAATAAATAAACAAATAAAAAATGTCAAGTGAATAGAAAATATGGCTTAGGAATCGCAAAATGAAGCTTCCGAATCCTACATCCCAGATTTAGAGACTTACCTGCCTCGTCCCAAGCAGCAACGATTCTCGATTGTCAGTAGGCTCCTCCTCTGAGATAACCACGTGGTGGCAAGTGGGTGAGAGAGCACAGGGGTCAGGGTGAGCTACACACATCCCCAGCCCCTTACCCAAAGCCATAGTGAGATGAGTCACTTCCTGTTCCTGGGGAGGAATGAGTAGGGGGAGGAAAGATGCCAAGGGTGTTGTTTGAATGGGCATGCCATTAAAACTGACTGTGCAATATATGGGGCAGACTTATAGTAAAACATATTTATTGGCTATCTGAAATTCAAATTTCACTGGATGTCTTGTGTTTTTGTTTGTTAAATCTGGCAATCCGGAAGAGAGACAAGCGTACCCCTCAGTTTCACCCTTTTTCAAATGACTGAGGCTCACATTTTTATGCCATTGGACTAGCAGACTTCCACAGTGTCTTTTGATTCTACAACTTTAGGGACCCCAAAGTGCTAAGAGTTGGCACACCAGTGGCAGACTCTGAGAGTTCCAGAAGTCACAATCAGGACAAGAGTTGCATGCTGGGGAAATTTCACTATTAGCAAAATCCCGTTCTGTTCAATTAATGTTGTGAGGATCCAAGCTGGAAAAAGATGTCAGAAAACATGCTTTTTTTTTTTTCTTTCTTTCTTTGAGTGTTAATATTGCAGATGTGATAACTAAGTTGAGATTATTTTTTCCAAACTTATACAGCTACTTGGATTATACGCTGGGAGCGCAGCCTCTGCTTTTCCGTGCCCCGATCTGATTTTTCTTCCTCTCCTCCATGGTATTTCTTTCCACTCCGGGCGGTGCAGTTCCCAGCGTTCCTCATGACCCCTGCACTGCGCTTCTGCAGTAATCATTCCTAATAGACCTCACAGCACACCCGCACTGAAAAGATCCATTTCTCATTAATAAATTAAGCCACAGTTGCTAAATAATGATGATAGTAATAATTATGTAAAGGGTCTAAAAACAAAATAAATTTCGAATCAGGTTAGAATGCAGAGAAAAATTCAATTTTCCAATTTGCGCTGCCAAGAAGAGAAACTGCTGCCGGGTGGAACGCAACCCAGGTCTGCATGTTTAACTGAGCAGATGAGCCGTGCGTGCTCTAACTGAAAATAACACAAATGCGGGACATATGTGTGGACCCAGGCACTTCGTTTGCCATCCTTGTCTCTGCATTCGTGATGCTTGTCTTTGCAGCTTAAAGGGATCATTGCTCTACCACGATTGCATAGAAATAGTAAATATGCTTTTGCCTAATTTTGAATGATCTTAAAATTATAATCCTGCACTCCCTTGCTCCAACATCCCCTTGTTAGCTCCCGTTCCTTGTATGATAGAGTATCCCTGTACTGTGACATGGTGGGCTCAATCTTGTCTTTCGTGGAATCTCTTCCGTGTCCCCACCATATTCTCTGCTCCCGTCATACTGAATGCTTTCCTGAATATAATAGGCTTCTCCATGTGAGTGCCCTGAGAGGTGCAAAGAAAATCAAGTAATATCCATCTTTCCCCATCCCCAAAGTATTCTGGTTGATAGAGATGGTGCATGGGCAACACTTAGAAAAATACTGACTCAAAGGATAAAATATAAATGTCTCTCTCCTATTGCTTCCCTTCTTCTTAATGCTCCAGATTTTAGTCCTTGTGGTAAATGGAGGGACAATCAAATGCAAACTTTTGATTAGAATTTGCAAGGATCCAACTCAGATGTAGTTGCATCTGTGAAGTTCTATCTTTGTGTACCCAGCTTTCACACGTGTTATTATTTTTAACCCTCATATTCCCCCTGGAAGGTAAGCCATCTTACAGCCGTCTTGCAAATGAGAAAACTGAGCCTCAGGGAGATCGAGTATATGTTCCCAAGTCAGACACTACAGATATGGAGTATTTGCAGTTCCCACCCAAAGCGTCTGACACCAGATGCTATTAAATAGTTTTCCTTACAGTTATGCTGCAAACTGGAGACTTTCTGCCACCATGACAGTTTATGCTGCTTCATGGATTATGGGAAGAAAGTGTCATATTTCATTTCTTGAGAACAATATGAAACCCTTCTGAGCCACTACGTTTTATGTCACAAATAATATATATATATATATATATGGGTTTTTTTAATGATACAAAAGCTCATAAAAGATAAATAAAGCAGGAGTCGCTTGTAGTAACTTCTTTTCCCAAATCTTATACCAAATACCTCTGTGACCTTAATCAATTGTGACACTAAGATCCCTGGATATCTATTTCCATATCAAGAAAAGTGATACATACGAGAAAGATTTTTTTCCCTGAGATGATGATTAGCAACCTTTCATTGCACTAAATCCCTTAATTACCACACATGCTGGCCTAATGGATTAATCTCCTTTTTATAACTTTCACACTTAGCCTGGAATTTTGTCTTGATGTTTGAGAATACAAATTAATCAATCTCTCCTCTCTAAATTTTGAATCATTTAAGAAATATACATTGGAGACTAATAGAAATTCAAAACTCATATCTGTTTTATAACTAACAAGTGTGGATTAGAGAGTAAGGTTTGCATCTAAAACCAAAATAAGCTTCCGGCAGCACTCCCCAGATACCCACCTTTGGGCCATGCGTGGTAGGTGCTGTGACTGCAGCATATGCATTGGTCCAGTCTTCTTCAAAACGTATTTCTTGGGTGTCTACTATGTACCTGCAGCGGTTTAGATGCTTCTTATACAGCAAAGAACAAAAGAGACAAGACCTCATGCATGTATTCTGGAGGATGTTGACCTAGCCATCTGCTGAGTCCACAGCACAGTTTCACAGAAGGCAGATCTAAGCTCTGAGCCTGCGATGCTTAATGTATATAAGCAGGTTCAGATGACACAAAAAGACAGCATGGCCTCTGTGAAGTTCTGCTGCTCTGAGGAAAACTCAAGAGGTTGGACCGCGTACCCTCACTCAATAGAGAAACATGGCTCAAGGCATGTCTTTCACTCGTACCAGTAAAGACAAATTCAGGAGGGTGTTAGCATCTAATCGCCAAAGAGGGAAAAGTGGCAGACGAAAATGTTATAACTGCCTTTGAAATAAGTTTCCGAGGAAGACATTGCTTCATCCATTAGAGTTCTCCCAAAGGTTTGTCCCTTAAATCCACTGAGCTTATCAAATATGCTCATGGTCAACCAGAAAGTTCCTCTGGAGGAGACCAGTAGGTCATTGGGGAAAGTTCAGCTTTGATTCATCCCCAGAAGGTTCTGAAATGGTCAGAACAAAGCACTGACTAAATTCACTTCCTGGCCACACTACGCCTGAGGCGAGGCCAACCACTTCCTGCCTGACCTTTTCTACCCGTGATGGAACATGAAGCAATTCTATCTAGTCATTATCTATCGAGTCACCATCTAATTTATCATTACTCCAAATGTCACAGACCTAATCAAGACATTTTAATAACATTATTTTTAAAACCCTATACCAATAATTTAGAAAACTTACATGAAGTGGAAAGTCTTTGAAAACAAATGTATTATAAAATTATAATGTTGTGCCTCAAGTAAATATAAAGCCTCAATAGTATGTTAACCATTGAGGTGATTTAATGAGCAGTGTACTCCCTCTGGGTGGTGGTTACACAGTGTCTGCTTTATAAGCACTCCTTTAATTATGCAGTTTTTGTTTTTATTTTTTCTGTGTGCATGTAATATTTTAATTGAAAAAAATAGTAAAAAACTTAAAGGATGCTTACATTTCTGACTTACTCAGGGAAAAATGAATTTGATATCACAGTGAAATACATTCATACTCTTGACATTAATAAAAATATGTATATTTTAAATTCACACTCTATGAACAATGTAGGAAAGAATATGGAGTGACAGAAACCCTGTACAGTGGAAACTATTGGCACGTACACAGACACTGGTTTGTTTGATGAAGTGTATTCTGGGGGAAGTTGGGCAGATGAAGTATAAAGTGGAGAAATCTAGAGTTTTTGACTCACACTGCTTTGTGTTCAAACTTACACCTTAATACCTTGCTTTTCCAACACATACCACTCTTCCCCTTAATGTTATTTCTTATGAATAAATATTGAGGTTTGACTAGACATAAAGTCAGATATGTGTTTAGTATTATCTACAGGAAGGTGTATACGTGTGAAGTTGAATGTAGGCTCTCAATCATTCATCAAATATTAACCAGCCTGTGCTGTTGGTCCATCAATCTGATGAGTGCCTGAGGGTACAGACCGAGCTAGATACCATTCCTCATTTAGAAGCACTTAGAGTCTGGCAAGAAAAAAGGATACCCTACAGTTTTGAAACCATGCACGAAGATACACAGAATTCGAGATCTGTACGTGTGTATGTCCAGCAGAGTGGTCTATCTCAGTGGTGACTTACATGGTGATATGTGGTTGATTGAGAGAGGGCCAGAGTGTTGGTTTTGTCAAGTAATGTGACTAGTTCATAATGCCTGGAGGACAGGATAAGCTGCAGAAAGTTACAATTTTAGATTTTGTTAATAATTTTAAATTTTTCCCATTAAAAATTGAAGGATGTTCTTACCTAGTCATTGATCCCTTCATCCATTATATGTATTTACACACACACACACACACACACACACACACACACACGTGTTAGACCAAGGTCGAATTCCAATATCAGTGTGTCCCCTTTACCTGTTCTCATTGGTTCTTGTAGCCCCTACAACACAGTTTCACACTTGCAGCAGGTGATCAATAGACGTCTGCTCAATTGTTGAATTATATTAGTTTAAAAAAGCAGGTGAGTAGGAAATTATATTTCTCTTTAAAAACTATAACAAGTTCCTTTGTCATTTCACCCTTCAGTGGACTTTTTTTCCTGTGAATTAGTGGTCTGCAGAAATAAATCTTCCTGGCCCCTGTTTTATAACATATTCATTTAAGAAAGGAAGAGATCTATATATGGTGCCCATAGGAGTGTGTATTGATTGCAGCTTCATGGGTCAGATATTATTATAACAAATAGAGTTATGATGGAGCAGCACCCAGCACAGTCACGCATTCATATCCATTCATTCACCTCCCATTTCTGGAGCATCTGTCTTGAGCCACACCAACATAAAAGACCAACGCATTCATTAACTGCAAGGCAGCAGCAAATTTCCAGACCACTGTGCTATGGCCATGCTTCAGGAACTTATTTTATTAGACACAAAACTTAAAGGAGAACAGTAAATCCACAAATGCGACAAAATAGTTTCTGTTTCCCAGACTTACTAGTGAAGGAAAGATGCAAACAGTGACCTCGGGGTTGCTGTAGATCCTTCCCTAGAGCTAGTCGTGTCCGAGGCCTTTCTTCTGGCTCACAGGTAGAGGGTGCGTAGCTCCGGCTTCTCAAACATCCGTCACGTCCTCTGTCCCATGGGCGTTTTCTCCTCCTGTGCAACTGAAGTGTGGAGCCGTGATGTCAGTGACGCATCAGCCTTTGCCCGGCAATGTCTCGAGTGACCACTTCTGCACAAATGTTCTTCCCTGCACTTGTTACCTTACAGATTCTCCATTTCTATCTCCATGGCGCCTTTACCCCTCTTCCTGGGACAAGGGGCCTTCACCACCATTCCTTCTCCACTGCTCACTTCCTTCTTATCTCACAGAAGGAATGAGCTCTGAGAACTGAAACTGCAAACTGGGAACCCAGGACATCAAAGCAGACTCCAGAAAAGGAGATACACAGATGTGTATATACAAGGGGTGTGTGTGTGTGTGTGTGTGTGTGTGTGTGTGTGTGTGTGTGTATATATATATATATATACAAGGTGTATATATATGGCATATATATATATATATATCAAATTATTAAAATAATAAAAGGAAACCTATCCAAACATCTAGAGTTCTTATATCTAGAAAGCAGGAGAACATTTAATTAAAAAATAGTTTTCTATAATGTACATTTTAATTTTAAAGGAGAAAAATTAGATCAACACCATTAAATAAATTATCTTTATGAGGAAAATGACTGCCATCTAAAACAATTAAGACATTTTTAATTTGAGATAGACAAAGTGGCTTAATTCTTCATTTATTTAACCTTTATTTTATTTTTCAAAGTTAAGAAGCAAAACAGAGAGAGAGATTACATGGGTTACTATGTAATTAGCAGTCACATACCTGGTGAACCACAAGGACAGCCCCTGAAACCGGTCTCCTGCCTCTTAGGCCTTTGCTTTAGGTTCTCACCAAACACAGTTGGAATTCTCTTGGAGCTGAGGTCCTTGGAATCTCAAGGGTTAGGACATGCATTCATCTTTGCACCCCTATTGCCTAATACAGAGTCCACCAAATGTTTAATAAATGTGTAGAGTTAGGGATGGGGTTCATTTTCCTTTGGAATTCCTTCTTAAACAACTAACATAGTCCATTGTGTAGAGACAGACTCAGGAAGTACCTGCTGAATTACACTGAGTGAAAGCTTAACACCAGACAAATATAAAAGGAAATGCCACCAAACCGTGATATTTATATGAAAATTCAAATTAGCATCAAAGACTGGCATGTTGTGAAGTAAGCTCACAGCATTGTTGAGGGTTTTAGGATAAACCACAAGCTTTCTGTACTCAGAAAATAGCATTTTGACTAGATTTCCCTTTAGGGAGTTTATAATTGAAAATAGAGTTCAGAGTAAATGCTAAATCTATCTATCCATGTAACCATCAATCTATCTAATACTACCTTTTCCCCTAAGATGCAAATGCTATAGACTGAATATTTCTACATCTGTGCCCCCATTCATATGTTGAAACCTACCCTCTCTTTGTATTTGGAGGTGGGGCATTTGGGAGGTGCTTAGGTCATGGTGGTGGAGTCCTCATGAATAGGATTAGTGCCCTTACAAAAAGGACCCCAGGAAATTCCCTAGCCCCTTCCTCCCTGTGTAAAAAGACCGCCTTCTGTAAGGAAGCAAGCTTCCACCAGACCCTGAATCTGCAGGCGCCTTGATCTAGGACCAGGCAGCCTCCAGAACTGTGAGAACTAAATTTTGATTAAGCTGCTCAGTCTATGGCATTTCGTGAAAGCAGCACAAATCGGGTTCAGACAGATGCCAAGGTGTTCCTCACATTTTTATTCAGAAGCAGGTGGTGGGAGCATCAGTTCCCCAAGAAAAAGAATATTAATTCAGTAAAGAACAGCCGTCCTAAACACATGGCTTGATAGGGATACAACTGGGCAGAAAGAGTCGAGGTGTGTGTAGGCCCGGGAAACTGCCCAGCAGGGCTCCAGGTTGAGTGTGAACGTGGCAGGAAGCAGGGGTCCCTTGCCAAGGTTCTCAGCACTGAGTAAAATGGAAAACTTAAACAGACAAAAAAATTGAAACAAGAGTTGCTTGGGTTTATTGTTTGCCTACTGATGGCCCGTCTTTAACCTATTATTCAAAACTCCAAAGGAGCGGCACCCTTAACCTCAGTTAGCCAATTGAGAAACGGGCTCACAGACGTCAAGGGACTTGTCAAAGCCACAACTGGAGCAGCCTGTGCTCGTTTGCTTCTCTGGAATCTCAGGGCTGGCAGGAAAGAGAATGTGAAAATGGAGGAAGCACCCAGGCTTGTGGAAGCAGGGGAGGTTACCAGGTGTCCCCTAAGGGGGCCAGTAAAGGCTCCTTCCCCGAAGCCAGAGAAAATTCACCTTGTCAGCCCCTGACATAATTGCCAACATTCCTATGTCTCAGACTTTTCGTGCATCAGAATCAGAGTGTGGTGTTTGCTAAAAATATAGGTGCCTTTCGCTAGAGTCTGAAGTTGATAATTTGAGCAGATTGGGGTGCCGTTTGGATGTATCTATGTTTAGCCAACTCCCTGGCTGCTTCTGAGAGGGACGTTTGAAGCTAACGCATAGGCCTAGTTTGTGAAGTGAGAAGTCCTTCAAAGAAGACTGGCTTTAGGATGTCGGACTGGAGGACAGCACTGCTCCCCGCGGACCGTGAGGTTATATGACCTCTCTGCACCTCCGTCTTCTCACCTGTGCAGTGAGGAGCATAAAACCATTCTGCTTTGTTTTAAGGGGGAAAATGGGACGATGTGTGTTAAGAGCTAAGGGAGACACATAGTATTGTATTTAGTATTTCTTGTAAAAAATGTGCATTTTAATCATTAGGGCACATCTATGAAACCCAAATTAAGGGACAATCTACAAAACAATGAAACTATTTTCATAAAAAAATTTTCAATATCATGAAAAACAAAGAAAAACTGAGAAACGTTTGCAGATTTCAAGGGGAATATAAAGCTATGACAATCCAGTGCACTCTCCATTCCTAGATTGGAAATTGAACTAGGAAAAAATGCTGTAAAGGAGATGAATGGAACAATTGGTGAAATTTGAATATAGACTGCACTTAAGATACCAGAACACCATCTCTCTCTTACTGTTCTGATGTTGATAGTTGTACTGTAGTTATAAGTGTGATATTCAAGATGTGGATTCCTTTCTCAAGGAAGGCTTTGCTGCCCAAACATGGGGCGTGGGGTCAGCAGACAACCTCCAGCTCTCAGCTCTTTGAGGCTCCACCTCAGCGGCTTAAAGCCTCCTCCCAAGGCATGAGGTCATGTCCTTCCTGGGGAATTTCAAACCTGCTGACCCGGAGAAGTCATGCAGGGTTCTCCGATGAGCAGTTTCCCACCAGGGCTGCCCAGAGGATGGCCAGGGCTGTGAAGCCAGCGGGTATCAAAGTTTGACTTCCTCCATCCATCCACTCCTGCTTCCTCCCTCTTTTGTTTAGTTGACAGTCTCTAACTAATGTCTTACACACCAAGCTATGTCTTAGTGTCAGCTTTCAGAGACTTCACTTTGCAAACTCGGTACAGAAAGCAATTCGAGAGAGAGAGAAAATTAAGTTTCAGAGTTGGGTCACTGGCTAGCAGTGAGGGCCCGTCCCTGGCTGTAGAGTGAGTACAGACCGCATCTCACCCCAGGGGGAGTCTGCTTAACGCTTCCATCTCCGATGGAGGCCATCGTGGTTAGAAAAGGAATGGGTTCTTTTGTTGCTTAGTGCTGCAGTCACAGATCCTCTACAGAAAGCTGAGGGTAACAGGCAGGTATGAAAGTCAGCCCAGTAAGGGGGCTGCCGGTCAGGTTCACACACTAACTCAGGGGCCCAAAGAGCGTTCGTCACTGAAACCAGACTTGAATGCCTTTGGGTTACTCGTGGGGATTTATTTACACTTATTTCACATCTAGCTTCTAGAAGATTCCAGTAGAAGACGGTGACTGGATGACTGCAGAAACCTTATTCTTGAGTGAGACAGAAGTCCCCCCCCCCTGTTCTCCCATGATGGGGAAGTGGGCTGGGTTATGTGGGGGTGACAGGAACAACACAAGTCAAAGATTTGCTTCACCCACAGCTGACACGTGTGAGTCACAGACACTGTGCTGAACATTTTCCCAAATGATTTCCTGTACTTCTTACAACAAACCTATGAAGTAATGAGTGGAAGTTGTTCGTGACATCTTTCTGGACCTGAGGATGGTGAGGAATCTTGAGGCTGATCTAACGGGCCCAGATCAAAGGCAGAACATGCTCTACCCAGCCCCCACTGCAGACAAGTCTTGATAAGTGTATCAGTCACTCCCCACACATGATTTCTAACCCACATTAAACCAAGATAGGCAGGAATCATTTTTTCTCACTGTTTACTTGGGGATATGGAGACTAAAGAAGACCAGGCGACCCCTGGACGTGGAGCAATGTCACCTCGTGTCGTGAGATTTGAGCTCAGGTTTGGGTCGTTCCAAAGGCTGTTTGCCTTTTCAGGGGGCACTGGTGCTGCCTCCCTGTGACAGAAGCATGAAATTATCTATAAACCTTGTTTTTCTTTTGTAAAGAACTTACTCTTTAAATTGGGTGAACTGCATTCTGAGATTTTGAATAATAAATAACAGGATGATGAACATATTACACTAGACTATGAAACGAGTGTCCTTTTATTACTAGTACTTATGATTTACACTGTCTAATTCAATAAGCACATCTCACATTTGTTCTGTACTGCTTTGCATAATATTTTATATCATAATTATAACTTAATCATACTCAGTCTTATTAAAAACTGACAAACCCTAGCTGTTGATGTGGTTAGTTTTCCTTCTAGTTATTTGGATCTTAACTCTTTCCACTTAAAACAAAATGTAATCTGCTTCCTTAGGGAGAATTCATGGCCTTTTAACACATGGAACAAAAATCTGCAAACGCGTACACAAATGCACACACAGATGGCACCAGATGCTGCACCAATTTATAAAGAATTCCCAATTACCTGAATGCTGCCTTGTATGGAGGGTAGGTCTGTTCTCCTGAAAGCCCATAGTGCTTCATCTGTACCTTTCCGCAGACGTTTTCTCTTGCTTCCTTACCTTACGGTCATGTGTGCGCAGTGTGCAGTAAAGAAGTGTGGGGTACAGGCCGACCTTACTTTGAACTATTTCAACTCTGCCCAATGTCGTCTGCATAATCTTGGGCAAGAGAGGTTATCACTGAACTTCAGGAGACTCACTAACTCATCTAGAAATTAGAGTTGCTATGTGCACTCACGGCCTTAATGTGTTTGTATTTATTCCTGGAAACTAATAGATGATTCTCATATGCTCACTAATCTGCAAATTAATGGATGGCCCAAACTGTGACATACTCCTAATCATCATTATCTTTGCACCTCTCACAATGACCACAAAGGCAGAAGGAAGTTGATTACAATTAAGAAGACAAGGTTAATGGAGTTCACTTAGTTATTCTACTTGGAATAACTGATGCCTCCCAACATCGCATCCTCAACTTCTCCTTTAGCAAATTGTCGTCGTTCTGCAAGTCAGTGCAAAAGCTAGTATGTATCCCCATGTACTCGCCTTTCACCTAACTGGAGGCACACTTGATAAAAGCAGTACGTCTCCCATACCTCTCTGTTGGAATTTATTTCAAACTTTAATTATACGTTGCAATTCACAACTTACCTTTCGGCACCATTTAGGCTACTTGGGATTAGAGACATCTTACTATTATTTTATATTTTGTACCCCAGTGGTCAAGAGCAGCCCCGTGGGATTAACTCCTTCACTTTCAGGCTGTACATTAATAAACACCAGGGTAGTTTCCATAGACATTCTATGCTGTGACATCAAAAAAGACCCAGGGCAAGACAACAAGGTACCGACTTTAGGTTCTATGAATGTACACTAAACCTCCCGAATCTGTGGGCTGATGGCTTTCATCCATTTGGGAAAATCGCAGCCATTAGCCCTATAAATATGGCTCCCATTCCTATGTCTTTCTCCTCTCCCTGTGGAGGCTCAATATATATGGTCCTATCACTCAGCTCTGTTATTTCAGTTTTGTTTTGTTTTGTTTCTCTTTGTGTTTCAGTGTAATATTTTCTCTTGATCTATCTTCAAGTTCACTAAGCCTGACTTCTGCTGTGGCCTGTCTACTGATAAGTCCATTTAACAAATTCTTAATTTCAGTTACTGCACCATTTTCAGATATGGGATATATATTTGATTGTTTAAATCATTGAAATGTTCACCTTTTCATCCATTTGCCTTCTTTCTCTCTACTTTCTTTCACATCATCCCAGTTATTTTGAAGTCCTTTCTGATAATTGCAATATTTAGATTATCTGTGGGTTTGCTTCTACTGTTTGTTTTTCTTTTTCTCTATTTTCAGATAGCCTTGACTCCTCACATGTCTAATAGTTTTCTTATATTTTTGTTATAAGCCAGACAAGCATATAAAAGAACCACAGAGGACCTAGATAATATGTTCCCCATCTAGAGGTGTCCTCTTTTCTGTTAGGTAGCTAGAAGGGGACATTAATTTGTACAACACAAATTATGGGTTGAGATGTGTTGGAGTGGTTTTGCATTTTTAATTAGACTTCTGCTTTTGTTCATGGATATCCCTCCAGTGAGACCCTCCTGAACTTTTTATTAAGGGTCTAATTGATTTCTGCATCCTGAGCCCTGAAAACCCTGCCTAGGGGAGATTTTAAGCCTATCTCTTTAGCCTCTTGCCTACAGTTTCAAAGTCTTGCAAGTGGGTTACAAGGGAGATTAGTTTTGTTTATGGCAGGCCCCCTCCTACACCACCTAGACTCCAACCACCTTACAATAAAGGGTGTCAGAGGAGATTCCTTGAAGTAATGCAAAGGTGATGGTGGCTCACTGCTGTGCTTCTTTGCAGCCCTCCCTCTGTACTCTACTGTAGTTAGAGATAACTAGGATATGTATAGTCAAGGGCAGTATTTTCAATGAAATTGTTCTCAAAATTCTGGAAGTAGAATTGAGAAAGAGTAAATAGATCAACCAAAGCTAAAGTGTCAGTGGCTTCGAGATCTCAGTGTTTGGGTTGCATTTTGACTCAGCATGGCCTCCTCCACCAACCATCCTAAACCAAGTAACAAGTGATGGCGCTTTGGCCATAACATTTTCGCTTCCGTAGGTCTTAATCTCCCAGCCACTCCAGTGACTGCACAAAAGCCTCCTTTACCTAGAGAGGGCTCTGGCACCAATGGGTATAACAGTTCAGTTTTCTGGTTATTTTGAATATCTTATTTAATCTTCATGATAGCTCATTGCGAGGAAAGAGATCGATATTCTCATTTTTTTCTGCCTAGAAAACGACCTTCCTTAACCCTGCATCTTCTAACTTCACGTCTATTAACAGTTTTTCCTTCAAGATTCAACTTATGTATGTCTTCCCTGACCTCTCCAGATGGAGTGAGATGCCTTGTCACATGCTTTTAGAATATGTCAAACTTTTCACTCATTTTCCTTGTTCCAATTTTAATACATTTGTAGCTTGTGAATGTTTTTCTTAAAAATAGAATCCTCTTACTAGAACATAAACCGCACATAAAAAGGAACTACATTTTTTTTATTGCATTTTAGTCGCTCTCACAGGGCCTGCCACACAAGAGATGCTCTAAAATATTACTTTAGAATAAATAAATGAATCATGAGTCAATTAAATTTATAATAAAGAAAAATTGATATTCAGAGAGCTAAATTACTTGTTCAAAGTCACACTTGGAAAATATGAGAAGGGCACGTTTGAGCCAACATCTTCTTACTGCGATTCTAGTATGTTACTAACTACCCTTTCTGTTTTTCAGCATAAAGTACAAAAAACAGTATGTGGGGAATAAGACGAATCACATATGTTAAGATTTCAGAGGAGTGAATGAAGTTTTTAGCGCATGTAGGTCTGAGAAGATCTTCAATCCTAAAACTCCCAAATTTAACTTCCTCTGATTTTTGAGCCAAGCTTCACAAAAGCAATTATCACATAATTTGTTGATTTCTTTCCCAAGTGAATTATTTGCCAAACACTCCCCATCAAAGATTTCATATGCATTAAATATTTATGCCCAAGCTGTTACATAGAAAACTTGAGTATATACTTTGCTTTTAGAATTAATTTATTTCTAATTTTTTAATGTAATGTAATTAGCTGAATTGCTCTTAGAATATAATCACTTGTTGTATATTTGAATAAGTTAATCATGGCTTTGTGGAAATGTGACTGGTTTATAATTATCTAGGAGCCTGAGACATTCTTTTTTTTTCTTTTTTTTTTTTAAAGATTTTATTGGGGAAGGGGAACAGGACTTTATTGGGGAACAGTGTGTACTTCCAGGACTTTTTTCCAAGTCAAGTTATTGTCCTTTCAATTTCAGTTGTGGAGGGTGCTGTTCAGCTTCAAGTTGTTGTCCTTTCAGTCTTAGTTGTGGAGGGTGCAGCTCAGCTCCAGGTCCAGTTGCTGTTATTAGTTGCAGGGGGTGCAGCCCACCATCCCTTGCGGGAGTCTAACCAGCAACCTTGTGGTTGAGAGGACGCGCTCCAACCAACTGAGCCATCCGGGAGCTCAGCTCAAGGTGCCGTGTTCAATCTTAGTTGCGGAGGGCGATGCCCACCATCCCTCGCGGGACTCGAGGAATTGAACTGACAACCTTGTGGTTGAGAGCCCACTGGCCCATGTGGGAATCGAACCGGCAGCCTTTGGGGTTAGGAGCATGGAGCTCTAACCGCCTGAGCCACCGGGCTGGCCCTGAGACATTCTTTTTGGCTATAACACTGTGATCAAACTTAGTGGCCATTAAGAAATGGAATCACATTAAGTATGACTTTATGCAAAGAGTCACTCTTAGAAAATGTGCCTTGTTTCTCTACGTCAATCAGAAATAAAAGTGAGAGGTTTTGCCAGAACCCCCTTAGATCATGCCACATCTGTAAAGGAGATAGTGTCACCAATAAATTAGCACACAGGTTGGAGCCCGAATGCACGGTGTGACCTTGGTCAAGTTTATTGCAATCATGGAGCCTTGGTTTCCTCATGTTGAAAATTACTACGTTAGATTCGATAACCTATAAAGTACTTCCTTAGTGTCCTGTGGCATATTTTGTGATTTGTTTTAAAATAGAGAATATGCTAAACTGGGTCTAGTATCATCATTGATGATCCCACATAAACAAAGATTTATAGTTTTCAATCCAAATTCACATAATGCTTTCCTACGAGATTTTTCTCAAGGCCAGGAGTAATGATATTATCTATCATCCCCGATTTACTTCCTAGGGAAAGAATCAAGCTTCAAAGATCAGTGTGTGATGGTTATAGAGCTGATCACGCAATGCCCTAGGTCAATGATTCAAATCCTGGCTGTACATTAGAATCATGCTGGAAACTCGAGTAAACCTATATCCCACCTCAAGAAATTTTGATTTAGTTTTCCCATTCATTGCTCAAAATGGCCTTTAGAGTGTTCATTATATTCTGCAACAGGTGGAGAACTAAGGTGTTTAGATGCTGGATAAACAAAGGTAAAGAGGAACTGCCTTCAGAGTGCTTTCAGCATTTCCGAGGCAAATGCCATGTAAGCCGACCAGTGGAATATTACACACCCAGTAACAGTGACGTGCACATACCTCACTAGGAGACAGACTGGGAACATCATCTGAACAATTTGGTTACACTTGGTCTCTTTTTCTCATCCGTAAATGAGGATGAAAGTAGCTGCCCCCCAAGGTTAGTGGGAGATTAAGCTGGGGATTGTATGTTAATGGTCCTTGGAACAGCACTCGGCACAGTGCAGTGACTGAAGTGGAGTCTCCTTCCCGTATTTACAGAGGGCTGTGGAGACGCCAGCTTGCCATCTGTGAGACTGATCACAAAACATATTTCCCAGGTTCCTCTCAGGGTCAAGCAAGACTGTAGATGTGAAAAGTCTTTTGCAAAATGCACCAAACAAACGCAAAATCTTTTTATGATTCTAAATGTCTAAATATATAGATTCCATCTCCATGAATCAAATTGTCCTGTCATCCCAGTCCCTCCTGAGTGGCTTGTTTTGAGGTATATCACGGTATTAAAAAAAAAAAAAAAAAGACAGTAATTCTCTTTGAACTCCCCAGAACCATGTTTGTGCACTTAGCTCCTTGCCCTGAAATGTCCAGCTGTGGTCATTAAAATCAGGGACAGCAGGGCTGCCCTAGACCACACTTGTGGCGGTGGAGTAAATCAGATCCTGGGGAATACTCACTCCTACTTGTTTCAGCTGCGTTTTTCTGTCACTTTCAATTACCCTTCCTTTTCCAGCCCAGCATCCCGGGAACTGAAAACTATGGGCATGCTGACTGTCTTTTTCAGTGCTGCAAAACCCCAGATCTGTATTCTGGAGAAGATGGCTGACTGGAGGCAATGACCCACTTAGGTTTTGTGTTTATCATTCTTTTTGAACTCCCCATGACTCGTAGGAAGAAGGGAAGAAATATCCACCACCCACGAAAAAGACTGCACTGTTCTTTTAAAGGACTTTTATGAGTTTGTGGATGAAGTGTAAATTGCACAGAAAAGTAGGAAGGGCCCGGGCCTGGGTCCTGCCCTGGCATTCCCTGTGTCTGCTCACCGCTGGGTTGGAGGAAGCAGGATGGCGGTGTAAACAGACCGCAAATAGGCTGTTTGTAAAGGGGTGAGGCCCATTCCACAACCGTCATGTGACAGAGCCACAGCTCTGTGTCCAGTCTCCGTGTGTGTGGACGCCGTGTCTCTTATACCTGCTGCGTCGGGGAGAACCACACACACCCCGAGGCATGTGCTGTGCTGGCAGCTTTGCACGGGGTTCCATGGTCCAGTCCTAGGGAAGGGCGCAGAGCCAGGTCCGTGAGGATGTTAGCACCCCCTCCAGACACTCAGATGGCCTTCCCTTTGTCCACTTAGGCTCTGTTTCCTTCTCTTTGAAACGCGAATTCTTTCTTATTTAAGCATCTAATAATGATTCCTTTTAAGGATTCTCTGTTATCTGTTTAAAGCAGGACATAACTTCTAAATGCTCCAGGCCTTTCCATCACTTACTATTCTAATGAATCTCCCTTTGCCAGAGATTAGAGTCCAGGCCCTCTGACACCCTGTTCACACCCCCACCAATGACTGTCACCCTTCTTGGGCTGTGCAAACTACTGTTCCTTCCTTCCGGGAAGTCGGCTTGCTCCAGTACTTACTTACATCCAGGCAGGCAGGGTCAAAACAGACTGGAAGTCCCTGGCTCCAGAGAGCTTGTGTTCTAATGGGAGGAGCGAGCCATTCACAGCTCTCAGATGGAGCATAAGGCTGCCTCCTGCTTCATAGCTCCTCACTCTCCTCTCAGCTCTCCGGAGAGGCCTCTTCTTGCCCAGGGTCCCCAGCTGGCAGCAGGTGGCTTTTCAACGTGCAGTGGTCTTAGGCACCATGCCCCAAGGAAGCCATCTCTACAGCTCGTTCCCCGAGCCTCTGTGTGTAGGTCTCACTTCTCTCAACAGAGCAGCAGGCATGGCAGTTGTCACAGCTACATCAGTCTTTGTTTTACTTGACTCCTGTTCTCACAATGAAGTGCTCTCCAAGGGAAAGAACTACGATTTTTGCCATGATCTTTGATCTTGTCCCCCAGCCTAGCACAGTACTTCCCTAAGAAGTTCTGAATGAACGCCGATGACATCAGTGGATGCATGATGGGATAAAGGATGCATCTGTGAGTGAATGATTGCAGCGACAGGTGCGCTCTTGAAGGCAGGTGTCACTTATGAAGGGTCTCTGACTTCCGCAGGTGGTAAGATTGGTGCTAACTGGACACATTGATTGGCAAGACCAGTAGTAGGTTTCCTCTCATTGACTAATTAGCCCTGTGGGAAAGCAGGAAGTAGAAGGAGAGACACTTTGTGTCCATGTGCCCTTGCACAACTCTGAACACTCAGATCTGAGGATTGAGGAACCTCAGACAGAGGGCCCCTCATGCAGAGCTGGTCTGTTGCATTTCTCTGAGCTGGAGAGTTCCCCCGGCAAACCTTACGTAGTAGCTGGTAGCCGCTACCAGGAAAGAATTCTGGGGAAAGCCAAAGTAGCTTAGCAGCTATTTAACAAGTTTAAATTATTAAATTATCCCAAGACTTTGAAATCCCTCACTATTAGAATCTCAATGTGAAGAGACATCATTAGAAAACTCATTTAGAAGCAGAAGGAATTGCACGCCCCATGTTTTTGTCATTATTGAAACTTGTCCCTTTCCATGTAGAAAATGAATTAGTATCAATAATAATACTTATAATTATAATGCTGATAATTACATTATATTAACAAATAATAATTATATGTGCCATTTACTTATTAGGTATTAAGTACTTTTCCATATATTATATATGGCAGAGTCTTATAAGGTATTGATTAGTTTTCCAAATATTATCTCATGTACTTTTCAACACGAGTCTATTGACATATATTATCCCCATTGACCAATGAGGAGAAGGCTGTACGATGCTGTTATACAAACTATCTAACATCACATTATTTAAAAGCATAGACTGAGGATTCAAATTCATATTTCTCTGATTCCAAAGTGAGTGTACTGTCTACAATCAGAAATAAGCAGTGACAAACGTCCAAAAGTGTTTCCTTTTTCCCCAAAAGACTCAATTGTGCGTAAAGCAGATGCAGCTGGTGTGTAGCTCACAGTCCCCCATCTTTCTCCTTTGCGTGGCTGAGGACCCTGCCAACGCCTGTGTCTTTCTGCCTCAGAGCTGCTCTTTTGCTGGTGATGTTTTTAGATCCTGGCTGGGGTGCCCACTGGGCTTACACGCAGGCCAAGCTTTAAGGGCCAGTTATCAGTGCCTTTGAGGACTGCAGCCTCCACCCATGGACAGGGGAACAGTGGATAGGTACACCAGCCTGAACCCTCAGGTGAGCAAACCCTGAGCTTGCTGCCCATGGCTCCCAGACTCTCCCAGGGGGGGTTTGGTTTCAGTTGCCCATAGCAACTACTAGATAATTTTCCAAATTTTATTGGCCATACTTATTTCCTTATCTCAGTTTCCCACTTAACTCCTGGTAATTCTTCAGGTACACTGGCAAATACTCATAAACCACTGTCTCAGAGTTTGCTCCTGGGAGAACCCAAACTGAGATAGTAATCTCATTTTTTTGGGAAACTTCCATATATTTCACTCATTGCAAGTTAATTAAGTTTCCCAGTGCTTCCATCTTTTCCTCTTAAGTGCCTTCCAGTTTGATCATTTCTGTCCTTGAAGCAGACCTGATCACTTGAATTGTGCCTGTCAAATCCCAAGCCAGTAATTAATACCTATTACTGGTACATATGGGGAAATGTTGTCTGAGGCGATGTTTGCTTATTTATCTACTCTGTAGACTTTGAACAACCATGCCCTTTTCTTAAACAGCCGCAGGCACGTGTACAATAAAGGATTCTGTTAATTAAAATGCAGCCAGCATATTAATAAAACATCAGACAGATATTGCAGAAGACACAGCCATTTGTCCCACTTTTTTTTTAGGTCAGGCTTTGCTGTTTTCCCTTTTGTGTACCCCTTTCTTCCTTCCTGTAATACTCTTGGAGACACCTAATTTGTGCTGAGACTCATGAATCCCTGAGTCCTCAGTGACAGCTATCCCAAGTACAGAGAAGGTAGAGATGGGAATTAAAGCATGGGTTTGGAGCATCCGGGTGGAATTCAGGTGATGTGAAAAGAGGGTGCCCAGGGACAGGTAGTTAGAGGGATCTTTCGTGTATGTCTTCCACCATGCTGAATTGCTGTTTCCTTCCACTTCTTTCCCTCTCCTCAAAAAAGCCATGCCTCCATGTTCCCCTGGCAAGAGGCATGTGATCTTATGTTACACTCTGCATCTCTAAAGTAAGGGTGATCATGCAACACATCTGGCCAAATGTCTGATTCCTTCTCGTCATCCAGGGAGGGCATGCTTGTGTATTATGTCCACTCTGCTTTCTCTCCTAGGTACCTATTGAACCTAGTCTAAGACTGTCTTAAAATGGGCATGACCAAATCCTAAAATTACAGTTATACAAATGGCAGGCCATTTTCTAAACACTCCCGTGGGCTTACATGCTTCCACGTGGGGGGACACAGTGTTTTGCCTTCATGGAATCCTACTATTCTAACTATAGAAATATAACAATTACTGTTCATGAAATGATTCCTAAGCATTTCCCAAGTGATTGTTGTTTCATGCTTTCTCCATACACTCTTCATCATAGCTCAATAATAACACTGGTTCTATCATTAGTCCCAGATAAGTGGATGAGTCTTCTCAAGTTTCTTCTGCACATAACTGGAGGGAAAAAATAATTGCATTCTTAAAAAAATAAAACACCTGTGCCTGTACCATCCAATACTATAGTCACTGGCCACATTAAGTGAAATTCAATAATTAAATTAAACAACTTAAGTGACTTAAATTAATCATATTAGCCACATGCTGCCACTTGGTGGCCACATGTGGTCAGTGGCTATTGATTGTATTGGGCAGCACAGATTTCCCTACACAAAATGTCCTGGACAATCCTGCTCTCTCCGGCTGACATTGGAATTTTTTAGCCATGTCTTTTTGTTGTGCACATTTTATTTTCTTATTTTTCAGAGTTATGAACATTATAGACATGTAACTCAGATCCTGTTTTTCATTTATTACAAAATCATAAGCTTTTTATCGCAACATTAATTTTTATCCTATTTTGTATGATTTAATACAAATATGTCCTAATACACCCTAGCTATACAGGTTATAACTTTCCCCCCCTATTAATTTGACTGGAAAGAATCTTGGTATATAAAGTATTTTCATATTAGAGTTTATTTGAGAAGGTGACTTAAAAAGATGTTTGTCACTCCCCAGATGGAATAACCTCTGAAGGGCTCTCATACGTGGTCATTTGTCTTGGGTCTCCTCTCTCTCTGTCTCTCCCCCTCTCTCCCCCTCCCCCTCCCCCTCCCCCTCCCCCTCCCCGTCTCCCTCTCCCTCTCTCTCCAGCCTAAGAAAAGGCTGGCTGTGGAAAGAATGGGGGAAGGAGTTTTTTTGCCTGGAGTTTAGTTTCTGTGGCACTGCCTCCCCACCTCCCTATAAGAGAGCTTTTCCACGATGCTTTTCCAAGATCCTGGGGTGCAGATCCTATATGTGCCTTGTCTGCCTGTGCAGAATGTATTTGTAACATGGTTTTGGCACATAATTAAATTGGACTCCTGATTGTGTCTCACTCTGTAAACTTGGGCAAGGTGTGTGACCTATTGGGATCTCAGTCTCTAACACATTACTCAAAAGAGAGTAGAAGCTTTATTATTATTATTATATTTAAACTTTGAAACACAACCTCCACTGATTTCTCTTCATCTTTGCTCTGTCCCTTCAAAGCTGGCTCCACCCTCCACTCCCCAGAACACCCAAGGATGTAGAGCCAGCTCGTGGGGCAGAAGCCCTGGCTGCCATGCTTTCATGCCGGCTACTCCGCCATTTATGATGTGAAAATGGACTTTCAGACTCTTGCCTTATGCAGTGTTTGCTTCTTGTAGCTTCACACTGGGTCCTTGGGTCTAGCCGGTCTTGCCTGGGCTCCCTTTTTCACTCTGAGTTACGTCTGCACCCAGCTACTCCAGTCTGAGCCCAGCCTAACCATTCCCGGTGTAAACTATGAGCCTTATCCCATCGGGTTTACACCATGTTCATCCAAAGACAATTCCTCAATGCACTCTCCATCATTTCCTGTCCACTTATGGAGATTTTATACACCATTAATTTTATTTCCATAGAAAATATAACAGTAGGATTCCATCTACAGACAAGAAGTTTGTTCTTCACGGAAATATTTTTTTTTTCGAACAAGGGAATATTGCACCATAAATCTGCCACATAAAAGTGATTTCCTATTTCTGTCTTAACTTGGATGCATCTGAACAAGAAATATTATCTTTCTTCTGTGTACGGTGTTCTCTAACTGTCCTGTTTGTATGTTTAATGAATATATTTAATGACAAAGCTAGGGAAGGGATGACAAACGGGCATATACAAGACTGGGTAAAGATAAATATAGACACCAGGAAATCCATACGAAAATATAGGGCACAGCTTCGCTTCAGGGTCTTCCATTACTAGTAAGGTGAGCCATTTGCTTCAACCCTAACTAGCGATTCCACACACTTGCAAGGTACAACAGTCCTGTCAGGGGGAGGATGGGTGTGACACCATCCCCACTCAGAAGGAGTGACATATTAGGACACATTATGACATAAAAGTAGCATAAGAGACATATTATGGAAACTAGAACTTGAAAATCTCCACTTAATTAAAACCTTTCACCATTTCACATGCCAGACACAGCCTTCCTCCAGCAGTACAAAGCCTGTGATCGACAGAGGGGTTGGGGGATGAATGTTTTCTAGAAAGATGCAGTGAACCGCTTCAGAACAATGAACTGTGTCTTTAATGTAGAAAGTGCTTCTCCTGTTTTTATGAGTGATCAATTTGATATCATGATACCTTCACTATCCTCCATCCATGCCTAGTACCAATATATCAGATGACTAATAAAATACGTAGTTCATAAGATATATACACCCCAATTTGCATTGATGTCATCCTCAATACACCCAGTGACACCGCCCCCCACAGACGTCCCAAGCTGTAAAACGTTTCACAATGGAATACATGAACTTCACTTTTTTCACAAATCATGTTGCAAGTCCTCTTGGCTCCCTGTTATCTCCCTTCCACACTCCCCGCTCTTAGGTCAGTCAAACCCCTTGCCTTTTCCTCGCCGGACCTCACGCCCTTCTCCCTTCCCCATACTGTTACTTGCGCTGTTCCCTCCATCTGAGATTACACGTCCAGTTATTCTACGTCACTGTCACCGTCTCTAGGTTTCGCTTCTCCTTCCAGGAGGGATTTCTTGTCACATGCCACTCCCATCCATTCAGTGCCACAACAAGTTCCTTCTAGAAAGCCTGTGGGTCCTGTAAGCTACCTGTGCTTTAAGATGTTCTTTACCACCTCCAATATTTATGTTCTTTCAGGCAGAAATCATTCCGTATTCAACTCTCTTCCCCATGTATTCTTACTTAATGAACCCTAAGTAAATATTTATCAAATCAAACAGAATTAAATTTTTTTCTCTCATTTACTTAACGGAAGACCTTGTCCATGGTGGGTTAGTTATTCAGCAGTTAGACCAAGTCAGGGAAACACCATTTATTCCAAGGTGGTCAATGGTCTGTAAACCAGCATTCTCCTTGAGTTTATTAGTAAAATTGTTACTTATACACTTGCTTAACTAAAGCTATAAATCTTAGCCGCATGCCCTCCAGCTTTCCTAGTGGGAGTGGAATTCTTCGATAGTGAATAAAATTGAAGGGTCATAAAACATGCCAGTTACCCACACTCCAACCTTTGAAGGAGTTTGAAATGAGAATCTCACTATTAAGACCATCTGGAAGCAATGGCCCTGCCCATCACCACAGCCTAAGTTTGCAACAGGCATATTTTTCTCCATGATAACTCTAAAGGCCTCACACAGAGTGTCCTGTGGGAAGCTATAATGTAAGAAAAACTAAAGGCATGTGGGAGACAGTGATATGCAAAGGAAGGAGCCTGGTCAACCTGGGTTTGATTCTCAGCTCTGGTGTTTATGAAAGATTGACGTTGAGCAAGGTCTTCTGTCTCTCTCCAGAGACGGTGTGCTAAACCATCAGTACCGATAGCCTTCCATGGTCATGATCACATTAGTTAGTACAGGCCAAGTGACAATAAGAAATACACCCACAATTTCAGGTGGTTGAAGAACAAGAGGTTAGTTTATTTCCTATTTAACAGTCCGGGGAAGGAATCAGCACCCCACGCGGTCATTCACAGATCTGTCCACAGCCCCCATGTTCTGGTCACAGGGGTCCCACATCTCCCTGTGCACTAACCCTACAGGCAGTTGAAATCCAGAAATTCCTCCAGGCATTTCCTGGAAGAGCACCATGGAATGTCTTTTGTTTTGTGTTTGTAACGGACCAGACCTGCCTAAAAATGGCACAAATCAGTCATTCTCCTTCTCACATCCTTTGGAGAGGGCTTCCTTAGTCACATGGCTACCCCTGATTGCAAAGGAAGCTGGACAATGCAGATGTGGCTGTTTTCCCCACAGGAAAGGACAGAAGATTTTGGTAATCAGCTCGTTACTGGTCTCTGCCGCGGCATCCATGCTACATGTTGAAGTCGCAAAGGCAGTTGAGACACGGACCCAAAACTTCAGCAGCTAACAATCTAGAGGGAAGAAGGTTAATTAATGTGCACCACTTACAATTGTAAAATGACAGGTGACACCTATTATTTGTCATGTTCCTGGTACTGTGCTCAGTGTTTTAGAGAAGAGGAGATGGTACAGTAAAAATACACAGAAACTTGGAACTTTGAAACTTAGGTTTAACAAAACCCCTGCCCCACCTCTCTAGATATATATACAGAGGGTGCCAAAAAAATGTATCCGCATTTTAAGAATGGAAAAAACTGTGTTGAAATTGTAATTCTCAATATATACCGATAGTAAAAGGTGAACACAGGTCACTTTTGACGTCTGCAATTACAAAAAGGTGCTCAAAGTGGTTCCCATCAGCGTCCAGACACTTCTGATTACGGTGAACTACTGCTTGAGCAACATTGACGGAAATGTCCACTTGGAAACATTTTTTTGGCACCGCCAATGTGTGTGTGTACGTGTGTGTGTATATATATATTTTTTCTTTTCAGGTTACTTGACCATTTCATTTGCCAATTCCCTTATCTGAAAATCATTGTGATCCTTATTGCATAGCTTTGTTTTTAGGGTTAAATGAGAGAATGTGTATATGGAAGCAGGAATCTTATCCTGAACATGGTGAGATTTTGTGGCAAAGGAAGGTAGCGAGTCGTTAAATCGTCATGCTCCCCCTTCCATCCTGTAAAACTGCCTTGAGGAGATAGTTATTTTGACAAGAACAACATTTTAAAATTCTCCTTGAAGTCATAGGTGGCCATGTATCTGTTCTAGTAAAAAAAAAAAAAAAAGGTGAGTGTAAGTTATGTGTGTCACTTCAGGACCAGTGATGCTAAGAAGAGGGTGGGGGCCGTCTTCCCTCCCCCGTCTGCCCACTGGATGAGACTTTGAGGCCCTAAGATGACAGTCACAGGGTGTAGGATTAGGGTGCCTGAGTCACCATGGGAGCAAAACAACCTACTAACCGGAAAAAGAGAAATGCAGATTACTCTTAGTTTACTCTTAGTTCTTAGTTTAATTATGGCCAAAAAAATTAAACTAAACTTCAATTATATAGGTCACTGACATTCTGTGGTTTATTTGATTGAACAGTGTGGCTGAAAATAATACAGCACTTAAAGTTATACTACAACAAAGCTAATACGTCAACTATTTATCCTACTGTCTTTATTTTATTGCATCATAGCTTGTATGACAAGGTAATATACCTGAAATCTTACCTAGTAGCTCTTAACGATGTTTATCATTCCTATTTACATCGTCTCCATATTCAGTCCCTGCTCACCCCAGGCTGGTCCACCCTCAACCTGAGACAAGCGTTTTGTTTTGAGAAACCCCACCCTCCTAGCTCTGCTGTTTCCATCTCCTCAGGAATTCACAGCTTTATGAAGTATGTTTACCTTCTGCCTTTCATTTACTTTTTTCAATCAAAAATATACTTTTACACCAGATACTGCATTGGCATCAGAGACATAATTACAGGCAAAGAAACAAAACTGGTTTTTCTTCTCACAGACCTTCCATTTCACTGACAGAGTGGGAGGTTAACCAAAGAGTCACACACCCAATTATTTAGATACAGGATCCACTATACACACTGTCATGTCTCACACGTCTTTTCTTTCATGTGCTCATAGATCATGCCTGCAATTCAGCAATTCAGCCCTTTTCAGGTCAATTCAAACAATGACAATCCAGTTATCCAGATTAGGCGCACTAAATAACACTGGTTTTAGGAAAACCCATCCTAACTAACAACTTTCTACAAATTGAGAAGTGATGAAATCAGGGAATTGGAGTTCAAAATGTACTTGGCTGGCATATTTTGTGAAAGGTAGCTGGAAAGTTATTTTTATTTTGTTTCATTTTTCATTTTTAATAGAAGTTTTCAACCACGGGATGAATCCTAAATAATAACTATTAGCAGTAATGAGTCATTCAACATGCTTCTGCGATGTGTTGTTGCTGCTTCATAAGTTGGGGTCTTATAACAGTGTTTCTTCAGGCCTGGGAACCCGGAGGTAAAGGCAGCAGTGTAAGCTGAGTGGAATGTAGATGCTCCTTCTTTATTTATTCCCCCTGGCGGCAACTCCATCTCACCAACATTTCCACCTCTAGTTCAAAGGTTCAGTGTTTCCCAGAGTGCTTCTTCATTTTAAGCAACTTTTGTTGATGGTTTAGCCCTGGAAACGGCCTCACCTATGTAGTGACTCCCAGGCTTCCACGCATACTGTCACGACCAACAGGCCACGTTTCCATCCAGGAACCACCCATCCGGACCACTCTCCACTCCAGTGTTCCTCTGATCCCAGGGTCAGTTTCTGCTTTCACCCCAAGGATAAGTGTTATCAGAAAATTCAGCTTCAGAAATGTGCAGCACATGGAAACTTTCATAGTTCTCAAATGAAGAGGTAGTTTTACACAAGGAACATGAGACTGGAAAGCATGACAGGTAAGGCCTTAATTCTTTGTTTCATTCAGCTAATCCCTTTTCATCTTCCAAGGCCCTTTCAAAGCCTCCTCGTCCATAAGTGCCCTCTATCAGAATTAATCCCATCTTTTCCTAAGTCTCAAAATTATTGGCATGCAGATCTAATGAGCACAGACTTTAGTCTTCATTTATTTATGCTTTTGCTAAGAGGAAACAGCTAGGAGTGATACAAAACCTTGAATATGAGGACATGCACCTTTTAAAAGCCAGAATACTTGCAAATGTGTGACATCACTGCTTCCCAAAACACACACACAAATCACGCACGTTTTGTGTCTGTGTGTGCATCCACAGGGGTTTTGATCCGTTTGGATTCTGTCCAATCTATATAATGATATTAATCTTAGTCACTGAATTATTGAATATTACACCCCAAAATTGAGCTATTGGTTATATTTCACAATTATAGTCAGGCAAAGGCATCTTATGGTTGAGTGACTGCTGCAAGGAAAAAAAAAAAATCCAAAAATATTTATTTATCAACTTACGTGCTTATTATTTAATCATCAGTATCTGGTAGGTTAAATATTCAGTAAAGAAGTATCTTACATCACCGTTAAGTTCTAACGTCGTCACCAACTCTTAAAATAAAAACTATACAGTGTCAAAATTACTTCTGAAAATTCTTTAATTCCCAAAGAAGTTTTGACTTTCATAGGTCAGAGCTGCAAGAGCCGCCTGGTCTGGTTCCCACTTACAACTCTGGCTGTGTCTTCCGACACCACGTCACTTCCTTCACTCCCCTTACCCTTCCCGTAGGTTAAGTCCTTTCCTCATTCAGATACTGGTTCAAAATATTTCTTCCTCAAGGAAGGTTTCTTTACAGCTTGAGTCAAATCTTTTGTTGCATGTTCTCAGAATAATGTATAGATTTCTTGCAGTTGATTATCTGTGATTATACCTCTATTTGGATGATTATTCGATTAATACTCGTCTTTCCCACTCCTTCCCAAGAGATCATACACCATGGACATGTGTGTTTCTAAGCATGGTGTCTGATGTACTGTAGATACTCCATATAAATATGCTGTGTGGATTAATGCATTGTGGTTTTGGAAACGTGCGTGCGTGTGTGTGTGTGATTTTTAGAGCAGGGTGCATGAAAGTATTAATAATGGTAATACGTAGTAAGATTTTGAGTATTTTTTAGTCAGCTGTACATATTTTCCCTAAACTGTAATAAGAAAGTTAAAGTAAGTGAAACAAATGGTTTCAAAAGAACCCGTTTGCAGAATCCATTTTCAGAACTTTTCCTTTCTTCATTTTCATTTTCTTTAAAAATATAAAATCCTTGGCCTTCTGCTGTTTCTACAGCATAGTGTAATACATACGTTGAAGCCTGTAAATCTGCATTGTAATGACTCCCCAGGGGGAGCATTGAGAAGCATTGGGTTGTAAGCTAATTAACTAGTTACATGTTACTTGCACTAATTGCTTAAAATCAATTATTCGATTAAAAAAAATATCAATGATTTCTTTGAAAGAATCATAAGGGGATAGTAGAGTGCTTTTTTCCCTGCATAAATTACTAGCTGTTTTTAAGAGAGAGTTATGTGTTTAAAAATCAAATGATTTGGGGGCAAAATAAGTAGGGGATTTAATCCTTTTAACCCAAAATAACATTAATATTTATGTAAGCATACTTCAAATGAAAAAAAATTCTTTCATCATATTTTATCCTTTTAAAAATAGTTTATGAATAACAAAATAGACTTTATATTTCTCAGGTTATTTGATTAGCTTAGAATCACATAATAAAGACTGGTTACAGCCGGGACAATAACTCATGTCTTTTGACTGCAAGGCCAGCACCTTTTCTTTAGCTGTTATTTTATTATCTAGAGAGCATTTTCCCCTAGAAATCTGATCTACTGGCAGTAAGCTGTTCGGGAGAAACCAGGCGGAGAGACGTACCATCGCCCTGGTAAAACAACTGGTGTTTATGAAACAAGTCATAGCTTTAAGGACCTTCTTAAGTATTCATGACCATTTCATGTAAGTGCTACTATTCCTACCATAGAGTTGAGGAAACTTGATCCTAGACAGTGAAATATTTTAACCAAATGTACACACATACTAAACAAAAACAAAAAAATCAGGATTCAATACATGTTCTACACTTTCAGCAAGATCATTGAGGCAAAATCAGCTCACCTCGTATGGAAGTTAGAGGGGATTAACAGATACCAAGTGTGGGACCTTCAGCTCTCAAAATGCCTGTCTCCATTCAGCAAATGCATTGGGGCAAAGGTTTGCTCAGCCCCCAGTATGATGACAGGCACCTTGGGAAGCCATGCTAGGTATGCACGGAAGTTGGAGATGGGCAACTCTCAGAAGGATCTCAGAATCTAGTGGGCAAGACAGCGGGTGACAAGTGTCTCTCACACAATGAAAGTAATGCATACAAAGACATAAAGAAAATGTTCTGGCAGACCAAAAAGGAGGTGGCAACTCATACAGGTTGGGAGGACAGGAAAGATTAAATAAAGACAAGAGTATGACCTGGGTCATAAAGAAAAGGGAACGTCTTGGTATAAGATCGGCATAGTAATTTCTAATTAGTAAGAAAATACATGTGTCCGGAGCCAAATTAATTAGCCTTCTACCCTCCTAAGTTCTTCTGGACTAATAATCATATCGACATGAGACAAATTAGCAGGAGAAAAATAACCGAAGTTATTATATACGTACACACCCAAGGATAGGTTTGGCAGTTAAGACTTATATGCCATCTTAAGTTAAAGAGAAGGGAGGCTTGTGGTTCAGAACTTCAAAGGGCACGAAGGAATTTACGTGGAGAAGGAAAAGCACATGTTTAGTAAGTGAAAGTTTGCTGGGCCACCTCTAGCAAGGGGACACCAAGGGGACACAGAGGGGACTTTGCTAGGTTCCTCCCGTCTGTCCCACACTAGTTCATACTGAATGGAAGTTATATGGCATCTCCCATCCTGATGGGATCTTCCTTCCAAATTCTTTTAGGCAGTTAGGGGGAAGGTCAAATCTTTCTTGTGAGTCTGTTGTTTCTTGAAAATAACCAGTTTAAAATAATCAATATCCCAAGAGGCATATTTTCGGGTGGCAAACTCTGCTTCCCTCACATGCATTACACAAAAGTCTAAGATTCTGGTTTGTTATAAAATGGGAGAAAAGAATAGTTTGCATGCATAGCAATGATTTACATGGACAGTGGAAAGAGGTCAAACTAAAGCCATACGATGGGCGGAGCGGCAAGTACACTTTTGCTCTCCTTCTATGTTGCAGACAGATCCTAGGTCACCTGTCGCTCCTTTGAGGAAATTTGCATCAGTCCACTCGGGCCCTGTGTCCCCTGCAGGCTGTTGTTATCACAGAGCTGTTCTCACTCTTTCCCGGAGGTTGTAGCTACTTATCCTGAAGGTGTGTCACTCGCCATGACGGGCTCTCGATGCTCACTCACAGTGTAGAATTCCACCTGAGCCCTGTATTCCTGGAAATCCCCCGCCTCCTGTGCTGTGGGAAACACCTTACCTGCCAAGAATCGTCCTTCCTCATGTCATTTAGATAAGACACGGGGATGAGCCCCTTTGGACCGATGATGAAGCCAGACACAGGCGCTCCAGGTTCGCATTCTCAGTGCAAACAATTAGCTGAACTGTCTGTCCACAGGGACCAATTGGGTAAAATACCCACTCATTGGACTTGACCGAACTTCAGCCAGGCTTCTCCCTGTCCCCAAAGCCCCTGAACTTCGACCCATTGTGGAGCTTAAGCAAACGTTGGGAGTTTATAATGGCACTGGGAGATGGAACAACCCTCCCATAACAGCCCCTCGAGAGAATTGGCTGATGGCAAAGCAAGGTATTTCTTGTTCAACTGTCCAATCATGCTACCTATTCGTCAGTTCCACTACACCTGTTTTTCTCTAGTCTTGTTTAATCCTCACTACATAGACAGACAGACAGACAGACAGACAGCTAGATAGAGAAAGGTCTTTTCACTTGAACTTTGAGTTGCTTATAGATCTCATGGTTGGAGTACTCTCACTATTGCAAGAGGCACCCCTCTCCTGGTTGCAACAGTTTTTTCAAATGAAGTCTCTCCTTACCTCTGTTCAGATTCATCTTTTCTTTGGTACCGCCCTCCCTGGGCTCTCGGTACCTGTCTTCAGTGATACTGCGTTCCACAGGCTTTTGTCACTAGCACCAATCTGTGAGATGCTTCTGAGTCAGGTGACAAAGCGATTTTCCTAAGTAGAATCACATCACCCTTCCCACAAACCGCATTTCCCCCACCAAACAAGAGGGAGTAATAGCCAGATACTGAATGTGTGCTGAAAATTCCAAAAAAATTATTTCCCAATGTGAAAAATTGAGAATACCTTATCATATCCTTAATTAGAGTACACACAGTCACTTGAACTGCTTAAAATTATATTTGTTACTAGGAATTAGGTATTTCACGTGGCAAAGGTATTTAAAGGGAATGCTGTAATTTGTGAATATTGGATCTATCTCCAAAAAGTAAGCTTAATGTTCAAAGGACAAAATAGATGAAAAACCCTGCAAAGGGCCACTAAAAACTTCATGAAATTGGATTACCATTATTTCTGAGATAAAATCTTAGTATTGTGATTATGTGACAAACCAGTGAATTTGGTGACTGGCAAATCTGAGAATTAATCCTGAGTCTGTGCATTACAAGCTGCGTGACCTTGGAAAAGTCATTTCGATTCTTTGACTCTTTGTTGCCTTGACTAATAAAATGTGTCACGATAATCAGATGGCGTTGAAAAGCTCCAGGTGCAAAGAAATGACTCAAAGAATTGAGTTTCCATCCTTCTTGATTTTACCCTGGGGTCCTGAGTCTCCCGTGACATAGTGTTACGAGAAAGGAATGTTACATCTCTGTATACTTTTTTGCTCCAAATTGTTTGTAAGCACCCTGGGGACTGAGGTGATATTTTGGTCATCACTGTGCCTGTGCGAACAGTGTACCTTACTCAGAGTAGGAACTCATTATAAGTCTATTCTTTCAGTGACTAATTAGAGATGACTTGCTCAAAATGAGCAATAGAAAGTTTAGTCTTATCATCTGGGAGTTTTTTTCTGGGTTAGAGACTGCCTGGGCTACTTAATAATCTCATTATGTGTAGAGAGAAACATTACAGAGGATTTAGCTATTTAAGTTTCCCCAGGGCAACCGAAGATATACCAGCTTCTTACAAAATGCATTCCTGCTTCAATAGAAAAGAGGGTCAATTTGGGGCAGACTGGTGATTGTTGATTAGAAAAATTAGCATCCATCTCTTTTCTCAGATGTTGCCTTAATAGAGATGATAGTAATAATAGTAGTAATAATAATGCCACCCGATATTTCAGAAGTATATTAGGGGAAAACATTGTGAACAGAGAAACCTGTATATTGTTTATTCTACTATATATCATGTTCCCCTGAAGCCTGTGTACCCATTAAGGCAAGTCATAATTCTTATTATCTCAAGAAAAGAAAAATAGGAACCATATAGGCAAAAATATCAATGAACAAGTTTGTATCCCAAAGTGACTGTCTTTAAATGTTGCTGAGAAAAGTAGTTTTGAAATCCAAGCCTTAGAGAAAGAAAAAAATATATATTTTCCTATTTCTAACTATTCCTTTTATGTACCAAGCATCAGGGATAGTAGATTTCTATACTACCTGAATTAGAACAAGCTTAGTGGCTTAAAATAATGCTCACTTATTATCTTGCAGGCTTTCTGTGTCTGAGTCTTTGCATGGCTTACCTGCATTCAGGGTCTCATTGGGCTGGGAGCGAAGGGTTAAGAGATCACATCTCATCTGCAGGCTTAACAGGGGAAGATGTGCAGAATCTCCGAAATGCATTCTGGTGGACGATAGTATTCATTTTCTTTCAGCTGTAAGATGCAGTCCCTAGACTTGTTACTGGCTGTTGGCCAGAAGCTGTCCTGATGTCCTCGAGGCAGCCTGCAGTTTCCTACCATGCCCCTCTCCATAGGAAAGTCACAACATGGCCGATTGCTTCATCAAGCCTGTTTTCCTTAGCCCATTTTTAAGATCTTCTCTTTACACTGATTTTTTATCAATTTGATTATGATTAACTTGGTTTGGTTTGTTTTGTCTTTATCCCTCGCAAGGTTCACTGAGCTTCCTGAATCTGTAGGTATATAATTTTCATTAATTGTTTGCCTTGTTTCCTCAATCTTTTTTTTCTTCTGTTCCCCAACTGTCTTCTCACTTTGTGGTATCCCAGTTACACATACATTAGAACATTTCATATTTATTTTTGTCCTTTAATTTGGATAATTTCTATTGTTATCTCTTCAAGTTCATTGATATTTTCTTCTCCAGTGTCTAATCTGTTTGTAATCCCATATAATTATTTTTGAAAAAAATCCAGATACTATATTTTCAAAACTAGAAACTTCAGTTTGTTTTCTTTATATCTTTTAATTTGTCTTCTTTATATGTTTATTTACTTTTACATAGTTAAATCTAATCATAAAGCTGTTTTAAAACTCTTGTCTATTAAATCCATCATCTCAATTGTCTTTGGGTCGATTTTTACTTACTGACATTTTTTCTAGTTATGGATCACTTTTCCTACTTTACATGTCAAATAATTTATTTTGATTACAGACTATTTTGATTGGGAAGCTGAAATAATTATTATACCTATTATTTTGATTTGAAATTCCACAGATTTTTTCTGCTGGATTTTGTTGTATTTCTTCATATTGCATTTGTTCTGACAGGCAGGTGTGGTTCAACTTAATCCTTTTGAAACTACTTTAAGCTTTGTTAGAGTGAGATTAATGTAGTTTTACCCTGGGTCTACTTTATCCCCATAACTAAAGAACGACCCTTCCAGGGTTCGTATTAAGTGTTCTCATGTTCATCAAGCCCTCTTATTTTCTGGCTGATGGAATTCATATGTCTCCCAAGCCTGCAATCTCGGAATCCTTTGGCTTTCAGATCCTACCCAGGTGTAGCTGAATGCTCGTGAGCGGACTCAAGAGTATAACACTATGCTTTTAGGAGCACTTCTCTGTGTAGCTCCCTCCTCTCTAGTACTTTGCAGCCACCACTTCCTCCCTGTATGCCAGTCTCTGTCTTTTCAGTACCACTGTGCTCTCCTTATTATTAATATTCTTCTGCCTACAACGTGGTCTAGAAGGTGCATCCAAACAGAAAACCACCTTGCTTGATTCCCTTATTTTAGAGTATTTTTTTCTCTCTTACCCGTTATGTTCAAAACATCTTGATTTCTATTTATCCAGATCCAGAATTGAATATTAATGTGTTTATGAGGAATGTGTTCCTCATAAAATTCTTTCACCTCCATTTGATCTTATGCTCATTTGATCAATCTTCTAAGTTAATAACTGTCTCCTGCATTTCATAGAAGAAATTGGGATAAATATGTCTCTGAGTTGGACAGCTGGATTGGAACGTTTTAAGTCTATAAAACATTTTTTTCACTCCAACTCTGGTGTTTCCCCATTACATCAAGTCTTCTTTAATTATCTGTTAAGTTTGTAGAAGATAAACACTGCAAGGCCAAGCTCCCCTGTATTAAACCTTCTTGTTCTTGCAGATGAGAGTCATGGACAGTTTTGAGTAGTGCAATTTAGTTTTGTTGTTGTTGTTTTTTAATTTTATCACCCCCTCAAACTTCTCAGGAACCAGTGAGTTCATTAACTCTGTTTTCAGAGAGCTGGCCTGGCACGTGTTGACTACATTTGCACTAGTTTCCTGCAGCTTTTTCGTAAATGTCAAGGGCCCCTCCACACACACTCAAGGAGGCCTGCTGCCAAGACACAGCAGAGGTGGATAGAAAATATCAACTGAACCTATATCTTTATGTCTTCTGCAATGAGTCAGTCTTCAGGGAAATAAACCCGTGTCAAGCGTCTCCCCAGTGGAGGGTAGAGATTAATACCAGCTCTTTTCAATAGACCCAAACTCCATAAGCCAAATAGCGGAAAATTAATTACTTGCCCTTTATAATAAATATTGATTGAGTGTTTTCTATGTGTAAGTTTTCTTAAATACGTTGATTGATTTAATTTAACCACAGGAAGCAGGCATGATTTATCTTCACATTTTACATGTGACAAAGCTGATATTCAGAGACAGGAAATGGGTTTCCCAGTGTAGCACAGCTAACAAATGTTGAAGGCGGCAACATTTTCACTGCTTGACTGAAAAGCAATCTTGATCGTTTGTTATTTTACGCGGTCTCCGCAAATGTCCCTGCATGCATGTTCAGGGTGCTACAGTCACTGCAGTCATTAGGGATTTTGAGTTATACATGATAGAAACTAGAGCTCTCTAAATTCAACAAATTATGGAACAAAATATAAAAAGGATGTAAAAATAATCACAAGAGAAAGCTAAAGAACCAGGCTCAGAAAAATCACCTGGGGTCTGGGGAGATATAGCTGGGATCCTGGGAAAGGAAAAGAAAACAACAAAACAGTATGATTGGGTGGCTGCCATTGGGACTCATTGGTCCCAGTCATGTTTCAATATTTATTTATTTATTTATTTATTTATTTATTTACTTATTTATTTATTTATTTATTTATTTATTTATTTATTTATTTATTCTATTTGGTTTTTATCACAAAGTTGTCCAAACTCATGGAAAATTATGTAAAATAATAAAATCGGTATTCACATACTTACCAGATTTAATAAATCTTAATAGTTTGCCATTTTTTACTTCAAATATATTTTATTAAAAATATTGGGGACACAACTAAAAGTCTCAACTTCTCTTTCCTGAGGGCGATCTCTGTCTTTGAGTGGGTCTACAGCATCTCCACTTAGGCTTTGTATTTTGATATATACTATTAATAGCAATAAAGTACCAGTAAGAGACATGTATTTTATATTGGTGTAACATAAATGTTACCCTACCTATGTTTACTTTGCCAACTAGTTGTACCACCTAATACTATTTTTAAAAATTTGTCCATGTGGATTTTTTTCTCATCTCATTTTTAATATGTCCATACTATTTCATTTAATAAATCAATTTATTCATATAATTTCCTATTGAAGGAAAAGTTAAGCCGTTTCTACTTTTGTTTTCTGTAATGGTGCTGCTCTGACTGTCTTTATCCATAATTTCCACCCAGAAGAGAATTGTGGAGCTGAGTTTACCCACTTCAACTTTACCAGATTTTGCCAAATTACACTTCAGAGTGCTTTGGCAACTAACATACCAATCAGCAATGTAATTAAGTTCCAGTTTTTCTCTATTCTTATTAATATTTTATAATTCAGGTTAATCCAGCAAATGCTTATTGAGCATGTACTACAAGCCAATAACTCTTCAACATTTTTCAGATGTAAACATTTCAGTGGTAAACAAAGGAGATTAAAATGTGTACTATTTATTACAGAACTTACGTATACCTTGCTGTGGAAATACGTACTATATGCAATATAAATCAACGAAAGTAGTTTTGTTTGTGAGGATAAGTGTTTTTGTTGGGAAAGGCAGTCTCATGTACCAGTCTTTGACCCCGTTAGCCTTAGACCTGGAACAAGTAGTGCATGTGTCGTATGGCACCTGGCCAACCCCACTGCTGTATCTGCCCTCTGAGGAAGTGGGGCACAGGGTTCCTTACAGGAGAGGGGCATTATTCCATCCACTGCTTGACTGTATTGTATTCTCCTTGGCATCTCCGACACCAAGATGCAATGGGCAGGGGTGTTTGAAGTCCTCTCTTGGGATTGGTAACGGGTGCATGGGACTCTACTCCCTCGGGATTTATAACCAGGACAAGGTCCTCTGCTCCCCAGTGACGGAGAAAGTCAAGGCAAGGCAAGACAATAAAAGGTGCCAGAGGGAGGGGGAGCTTGCATTTTTAAGTTACCTGCTAAGGGAAATAGTCACTGAGAAAGTGACATGCTAGCGAAGACGTTGACTTCACAGATCATGTATTGTTTCCCTTTCTATGGGGATGATAGAACAAAGGTTTGAATGGCTCATCATGAATGCAATGTAGAGTTATTCCAAAAGGAAATAAGGACACAGTAGGTAGCTTTTTTCATGGGAATGAAATAGATAAATAGGTAACATAGGCTGAGTGAGAAACAATGCACCTCCTCGCCAATAGCAGAGATGCTGAAGCACGTGGCTACCTTCAGCAGTAAGGGGATCCTTGGTTTTATCTGCGCTCATGTCCATCCCACAGAAATGGGATTCTGTTAGTGAAGCAGGAGGGGGTGGTGCAGTCAAAATGGATGTTCTCAAATAGTCGTGAATGCACTTTTCTGCCCCAATGACCTTGAACTTCACATCTCGTTCTGCCCAGTGAAATGTGACCAAAAATGACACGGCCATTTCTGGTGGAGGCTTTAATAAACACGTGTTTCTTTGCCTCTTTCCCTCTGCCATAACAACGGCCAGCATTCCATATTGTGTTTCCTTGCCAGCCTTGTTTGTAGAGTGATGGTGACGCTGGCCTGGGAGCCATGACGCACCGTCCTCCAGTGGATGGCAAGCATTACCAAGCAGTCATCTCTGCTGTCGTAGGACCCTGAGGTTTGGCAGTTGTTCACCACTCTGACATCATGAAGCCATTAGAGACTACTAAGGGACAGGGGGTTTGATGGGAACAGTTATCATTGTCTACCGCTGGTGGGAAATCTGTGATCACTCAGTCTGATAGATGAGGAAACTTAGGCGCAGGCAGGTTAAATAATCTGCCCAATTGCATGTAGTGGGTTAATAGTGGAGAGATTGTCCTTCAGAAACTATTTGCAAAACTATGCCATAGTGAATTGTTAGAGATTGTTTTTTATGATACAAACCACTGAGACTACTGGGTACTGAAATGATTTTCTTATTTAAAAACCCCTCCTACATCTAAGATTCCCCCAGACTACCCGATACCATCGAACACTAAGCAACCCTACTTTTTTTACGAATTGAATCTCTTGGAATGTTATCCGGTACACTTCATTTAACAGTAATTACATTTTTCATACGTTTGCATTAAATAATGTATTAATGAACAGTGTTATAAATGTTCTGTCATTATGATCTGCAATTAAAATGCCCCATAGAGCCTCGTGCTAATGATAATAACTAAATTACTGACACCTTTCAAATCACAGTGGCTTTCAAATCCTCAGGCCTGGTATGGAAATTCAGCATGGTCAATATTAACTGCAGCTGTCATCAGATGCAAAACTCCTCATGAATAAGCATTGTTTAACTTATTTCAAAATATATTCCAAACACCTGTTTCCAAATCAAAATAGAAGTCTATTTTCAAAGGCACCAGTAAGATGTGCGAGTATATTAATACAGGCTATTTATTTTCATCAGTTTTTCTGCACCTATAGCATTTGTTACATCAGGTTGGGACAGTGAAAACACAGTGGCCAATTTGGAATCTGTATTTAATAAATGTGTTCATCACGGGCCCTAAAATATCTCCTTGATACTGCTAACCTTTCATTAAGATAAGTATGTCTTTAACAGTAATATAAATATCTAAAATTTATATACTACGTTTCACCTTTAAAATCACTTTCCTATAAGCTCTCAGGGACATTTTAGTGTAGATTAGCTTTCTCCCATTTTAGAAATCGAGGCTTAGAAGTATGAAACTCAGAAGGACACAGTAGAGCTGATAATATACAAAGCCCTTTTGACTCTAAGTGCAGCATTCTTGCATTACATGACAGAATGAAAGTACCTGCCAAAGACTTTCAAGGGAGAAATTACTCAGAGTCTAAGTCATGCTGGGAAGGGAAGCATCCCAAAGAGTTCCAGGTGCAAGCAGGGCGGCCATTCGAGACCTTGACCACTATTGTAACAGGGGAGCCTCCCCTGACCCAAATGCACAAAGGCCTGCAGGTGAAAGCAGTTACGCTAAGCTGGGGTAAGATGGGCTCTTTATTGGAAGTGGAACTTGGATCCTGAGAGAGGAGCTTTGGAGTACAGATAAAGGAAGGGAGTAATTGTTAAAATGGTATCACAGACGGTCCATTTGCCCATTGTGCAGCACCCACCACATGACATAGTGGCTTAAAGCCACAGAAGTGTTTTATTTAGATCATCAATCGGCAATCAGGGCAGAGCTCCAGAGGGAGGTCTCCTTCCTGCTCCATGTGCCATCATCTGGATGTCTGGAAGAATGGATTTTGAATACTCTGAAGGATACTGCTTGCCTGGCTGTATCTTAACTAGGACCCTCAAAAAGAACACCTGCAAATGACCTCTCTGGTGTCCTCGCAGCATGGGGGCTGGGTTTTGAGAAGCAAGCATCCAAGCAATGCCGGTGAAAGCTGTGTGACCTTCTGAGATGTCATAAGACGGTTAAGAACCAGTGATGCAACGTCACTTCCGCCACCTTCTATTTGTTAGTTTCTGTTGAGTCTCCAAGGCTTGCCCATGTTCCCGAGGAAGTAATTTGACTCACCTCTTGATGGCAGGTATATAATATATTGGCAGATATGTTTTAAAAACGTTACCAGATTTTTAAGGACTAATTTAGAAATATCATTAAGGCATATAATAATGAAAGAAAATCACATACAGAAAGTGTGTGCTTAAATTTCTATCATTTGCATGAAAATGAAATAAAAAAATATATACATATATATGTGTGTGTGTATATATATATATATATATATATATATATGTATTCACTTATTTCCCTCAACACTTTCTTAGAGCTCAGTAAATATTTGTTCACTGAACGAATACTGAATGAGCCCAGATCAGACTCATCTCTGTCATTTATCCCTGTGGGCATATCAACGGAGGACTAGGGAATCCATAGCAAATAGTCTTGCCCATGACATTGCAATGAGATGCTCACTGAGAGATAGGCCTTTGGAGGGAGGAGGGGGTATTTTTGAAGAAGTATTTGGGGGAGGTTGTAGAATATACAGATGTGGGGATGTCTTTAGTCCCTCAGGTTTTGCTGTGGTACCAGCTTCCTTAAGGGACAGAAAGTTGTAATGTGGGAGAGTAGTAAGGAGAGAGAAAGGGACTAGTGTGTTGGATGGGAAGGTTGATCGCTCTGGGATCCATGATGTAGAAGAGGGGGAAGAAAGGCCTGTGGCCTTTCCTCTGAGAAATAAAAGGAGTCAAATAAGTCAGTTCAAAAGAAGGTCCATCAGGCCAAACTGTGAAGCTGTGTGATGCTTTACATTTATTTCAGCACAAAGTTGAGGCTGGCATCTAGTAGGGCATGAGGGCACTTGAAGAAGAGAGAGGTACAGGTAAATGCCTTTGTACATGAACTATTTCTGGTGGCTTTGGCAACAGCGCCCCGATTTAAGCTCATGTTGTTATCACGGGCGTGTGGAGCTTCAGGCTTAGTTTTATTTAGCAAACTCTTATCCACTCATGTGCCAGACATACATAGTTCTGATGCTATTTCACAAATACCAATTGATTTGAACCTTATGCCATTGTGAGGACGGTACCATTATTATCACGTCTATTGTACAGATAAGGAAACTGAGGCACAGAGATGGTGCAGGCAGCGGAAGGCAGAGCAGACATTCAGTCCCAGAGTCCACCCTCCCTACACATACAGCCTTGCATCATAAGATCAAAGCTCTCTGCAGCCACCATTTGACCACTGTGCCACGCTCTCTCTCATGAATTGAATTTGTCAGGGCTTTATTGAAATTATTATAAACCATAAATATATGGTAGAATACTGAAAAGGAACCCAGGAGTAATAACATTGGCACCTTCTGAACTGGTACATTCCCTCTTCTAAGGAGACAAACTCCAGCCAAGAGACAAGTCAAGTGACCTGAAAATGACCATCCCACTCATTAAAGACAGATGTTAGGCTAGATGCCAGTTTTTCATAGAGTCCATATTTTAATACAATTCCAACCACACAGACTTTATTTTCCTTTCCAGCTGCCTATCTTTGTAGGAAACGAATGCAATGAGAAATCTGAATGTACCCAGTTTTGAACATCTATCTTCACTCTCGGGGAATTGAAATCTGGAATCACTTTGTCTTAATCCAGCTGGCAGGTTTATCACACCCTAGCGTGGGATGTGATTGTTAATTTGTCTTTCTTTTTTACCTTTATTGTAGGGAAGGTTTCTTTCCTTTTTCCTTTCAAAGTGATTCACAGGGCCTTGTAATTAGGCATGCTGATTAGAATATCTCTAATAGCAGGGAGATTGCCTTCCTTCGGAACAGAGATGAATGAAGGTGGCATCTTGTGGTTTTCTCTCAGAGGACGCTTAGGGCTTTGTTAGGAAAGGCTCTCCCTACTTCCCTCTGAGTCAGGTGCTTGCTGAAGCCAGAAAAGACCCACCTAGTCACACAGTGTGGCAGTTTCTAGCTATGAGGAGGAAAACAGCAGGGTTGCAAGAATCCATTCCCAGATAAGTGATCCTAAGGAGCTGCTGACTTACAACAAAGATGAACTCATCTAAGGAAACACCTACCTATGGGGAAGCTGCTCCTTTCCAGTGTATTAAGGATTAATTGCTTGCTTTGTGGTTGTTACCACCAAGGCTAAATATTGCACTTACACCGCAGAGCTCCCCAGACATACTGAAAATATGGAATGGAGTGCAGTGGAATGGACTGATAATAAGTTAGGTATTATTCCTTTGATTTTTTTTTTTTTTAAGATTCGATATGAAACACGCTCCTTTTCATTTTCCATGGTTCTTCCCTCTCCTGTCTCTTTCTACATATCGAACCCTTCTGGCTCTTGTACTCCACGCTAATATATTGTGTCCTTAGGTGTTTCTCTGTGTCTCTTTTTGTTGTAATCTGTGGATCTCCTACTCCCACAATTCTAACTGCACCTCACACAGTCATTACTCCTAAATGCCTGTCTCCCCAAGAGGTCCTTTATCTGACATCGTGCGTGGGGGTAATGCCACAACCAGCTACCAGCATCCCAGGTAATAATAACAACAATATTAACCGTGTTCTCAGAGTGTTACCGTAGCCATTGTTGTTCTTATCATAGCATCCGTTGTGCTTATGACATGCCTGGCACTGTGCTAAACACCCTAAATGCATTAAATGAGTCTTTTTAGAGACCAAATGACTAAGCATGAACTTGAATCCAGGTTCATCTGATACAAAGTCTTTGTATCGGCCACTCAACAAAACTCCTTGTAATCCTGGGTTACTGACAATCAGAATGAGTCTGTTTATCCACTTTGAGACCTATAAGTTTTTTCTAGTCAACTGCACTATCCTCCTTCTTATAAGTCTTTCAGGCTCTTGAGAGATTAATATCAAAGCTATCTCCCATCTCACACCAAGTAGTATCTCTTTTATGGGCTAACTCACAACAAAGCTGATATTCTTAACCAATTGCTACTTAAACCAAAGAGCTTGTTATTTTTTTAAACAAATGGTAATCACCATGACAGGACATCCACACACTCATGGAAATGAAATCCTAAGAGGTATAATTTACAGTATACATCTGGTGATCACCTCCCACTCCCCTTAATTTCCACAACAAATGCATGGCTAAGCCCTGTCCATTCTTTACCTCCTGAAGATGTGCTCCATCTTGCCCCAAACATCAACACTTTCGTTATTAAGTCTTGTCTTGACAATTCCCTCAGTAGTCTCTGTATTCCTTGCTCCAAATTTCACCCTTACTTTCCTCCCAAGGGTGATCTATAATGCCCCCAGAGGAACTTTATAAAATAAGACTTTGATCCTGCCCAGTGTTTAGATTGTCTTCAGTCTAGCCCTGCTATTAACACAATAAACCAAACGTACGTGGACTGTGATCAACTGATATATGCTAAGTTTATAGCACCCTTTCCTTCTCTGGTAGGCAGTTGTGGACATTATGTTTATGCCACATGTACTTCAGTGAAGTTCAGGGATCAACTGAAAAGACATCAGCAGTCACTGCCCAAGTTCATCGTTTCCTATAGTGGAAAGACCGCCTTCCTCCTTAGATCATGACCTTGTACACAAGCAAACCCATGTTGGTTTACTTTATTTTCCATTTCTTTCTTTTTCTTTCAATGTCACCAGTTCCTTCACGTACTAATTACTTGACAAAGCCTATTGCTATGGCTTTTCCAGTTTAAGGACATTGGTAATTAGGCACCTGTCTCCCAGAGTGGAATGGAGGGTTTCTTGTGAAGTGCCACTTACTGGGCTCTCCATGTGACAAATCCTAGTCATGAAAATGGTTCAGATTTGCTCCCTTGACTTTTTCGTCAAACAGAATCACAGCTTCCAGAATTTCTGTGGCACTTACCCAGCTTGCTCATCCTGAGCTGGGGGGAGGCAGTAGCTGCTGAGGAAACATTTATGGGGTCTGAGGGAGGCGATCACAAACTCCCTGGCAGCAGCTGTATCTTCTCGCTGTACTGTGTGTTTCTTCATTTTGCTATTGCCAGAAGGAACAAAAGCATTTATGAAATTGAAAATATCCAAGAAATCATTTTTGAAGAAGAGTTCTCTTCTCTCTTTCTCTTTGTATCAAAGTGCCCTGAGAGAAGAACTAAAGTAACATGTAGTATGATTATGTAGAATCACTTTGCGGGAAATACTTGTTTTCAGCACAATTTTTCCTATAAGTATTTGGCCTAAGGCCAAGGTCACCCTGTTGACAGACAATTGCTTAGACATTGCGTGTTGTTTTTAGAAACACTCAGCATGAATTCAAATGAAAAGCCCTCACACTGTTCTCAGAGTCCTAGACGCTCAAAGGTGGAGGATACCTGAGTTTATTTCTATGAAGCCAACCCATTCTGAACACTGAACTACAGAGTCCTGTATGAGACAGCATGGGTTACAGTGATCTCAAATTTGAAAGCCAGATTTTTTTCAATTTTCTGATGCTCTGCGTCTGTCATTCATTCATGTCTTTGTTCATCCTTTAGTCACCCACTCAGCATTCATTGAGTACCGAGCATTTCCTGAATATTTTGAAATGATAGAATAGTGAATGTTTAGTGATTGGCTTGCCATGTACCAAGCTTAGTTCTAAGTGTATAAAATTCACCTAGGGTCCCCACAACAACCCTATCGGCTCAATGCTAATACCGGGGTTCCCAAAAAATTGGGTCAAAATTGCCCACATTTTGGTGAAGGAACCATGAAAGCAATATAACAACAAGGCATGCCTATCATGGAGAATGATAAATGTAATTTATTCTTTTTTCATTTTCGGAATGAGTGGGTTAGAAGATAAAAAAGTGAACCAATATAGCTGCTTTCAACCTAACAATTTAATGTTGGAAAATATGCACCAAAACTCTGCTTATTTATTTCGAGGTTTTGTCTAGTGATGTTTTCCCCTGTACACACCTTTATGCAGCCATTTGGGTACCTTCTTTGTTAAAATGTATCATAAGAGTTCCAGTAAATGTATCCCGACCAATTTTCTCTCATGGAGACATATATACTAAATTCATGTAGGGAAAGTTACAGTGATAAGCGTTTCCTTCTCATAGACTGTGCCCTCATATCTTAGTATAAGCTTAGTAGCCCTGAAACTAGCCCTGCATACTACGTACTTCATCTATATTTTCTATTTTCACACAAACTTAGGAGACAGGTGATTGATCCCCCTTTAACTAAAGAGATTCAGCAATGTTGTGCAATGTGCCTAAGGGATGTAGAATATCTAGAATTCACATTCAGCTTTCTTACCACTAGTCCAGCTTCTTATCCTATGCCATGCGGCCTCATTGAAAAACAAAATGCCCGAGACATTTGCCTGTTCAAACCACATTGCCTCCCATGCTTTTATCCACTCACGTCACAACAGAATCATACAGAGGAAATAACAACAGCAGCTTTAGAACCCACCATGTTTAAAAGAGCTAAGTCCTGATATAATCAGATCAAGGCAGATGTACACAGAGAGCACCGTTTTTAATCACATCTGGCTCTTTAAAAGTCATAGTAAAAAGATAAATTAATCGGCTTATTTTCTCTGAGCTGTCAGAATGATTGAAGTATCCTTATCTCCTTGAACAACACAGGTCTGTGGTAAAGAGCTAAGTTCATTGCGATCCTAACATTTCAGCACAGAAGGCCTGCGCAGGAGTGAAGGGAATCATGAGTAGGGGTGAGGCTGGACGACAGCAGACCAGCCCCCGCCCCATTCTAGGCCATGTGATCTCAGGTATGCCATGGGCCGCCTCCTGCAGGACGAGGGACGGCCCAGGGACATGTTTGATATACTTGGCAGACCTGGAATGACTCTATTAATAAGTAATCCTGTTTTGCCACAAGCCTACACCCCTGCCCCTTCTCCCACCTACCTGCATGAGAGAGTGGAGTGAAAATCCAGATATCTGCCTACTGCAGAGGAGAGGTGGGCCAGGGAGGGACCGAGGCAGCCTGATTATGTCGTGAAAGGATGGACGGACTTGCAGTAACATCAACTTGCAGTAGCATCGCATGGGGCAGTAGCCAGAGCGGAGCTCGGCAAGTTGGATGTGGTGTGATTCTATATGCAGCGTTCCCGTGGGAAGGGCATCAAGCTGGGGTAGCGGGGACATGGACGTTGAACAAGCTAGAAATTGGGAGAAACCTTAGCACGGCTACAGCCAGCTATAACGTTCAGTTGTGTGTGAAACACTTGCCCACACAAACTCAAAGCCGTTGGGTAGGGAGAAACTCTTGCAGTGATTCCCATCAGACTCCAGAAACCGGTGTTACCCAGGAGGCACCAGGGTCGCACATCTAATGAGCTGCGATTCGTGCTGAAATGGGAGAAGAACATCACCCGTGTTTTGCCAGCCATTTGCTCTGCTTCCAGTGCTCAGGGAGGAGGTGCCATTTGAGCTGGCCTTGAATGATACCAGCAGCAAGCATCTTCCAGTTCCACAGGCTCCGCATCCCAGAGGCCTCTGAACGCATTGTCTTTATACAGAAACGCTCGTGACGGTTGGCTGGTTTGAGCAATCGCAGTTCTCCACACAAATCAAACCGACTCATCTTCCTCGTTTGGCCAGGGAGTGTGCAGACACTGAGCGATAATTTGGCTATCCATCGGCATCAAACGTTGCATTACCAAAGAAAATCATTTCTTCAGTTGGACACAGGCAGTTCAAGGCTGACTGCAGACATAGTCCATCTGTGAACGCAGCTTTCCTTTGCGTGTGCTGGTGACTGAAGAGTGTGTGAAACTTCATGACATGTGGAATCCAGGATGCAACCTCAGACAAAGGGGGAAAAAGATAATACAGCCTTCGTGTCATGTCCCTTTCCATGAGTTTCCCAGGTAATTTGTGTTAGGAAATAGTCCCTTTTTGTGATCGTATACATACCTCCCCATGCGAAAATCAGAAACAAATCCAGTAGCAGTGTTACACCCGTCGCCTTCACCTCTGACCGCTGCACCAGAGCAGAGGTAGAGCTCAGCATGCCCGTTCTGGAGCCACACCTTTGGGGCGCAAATTCCAGCTCCTCTGCTCACCATCCCAATGCTCCCTAGCAAAGTACCCAGTCCCTCTAGACCTTAGTTTCCTCATTAGCAAAAAGGATAGCAGTACTTACCTCATTTAAATGTTTTGGGCATTAACTGTCAATTGCGTCTCAAGCTCAACAAACGTTGGCTGTACCAGGTTCATTCCGGAAATGCTGGGCGCTCCTCCAAATTCCTGCTTGACTCAACCTCAAATTGTTCATCTTCTCCCCAATCGTGCCTTCACCCTGACCTATTCCTAAGTCAGTCCCCAAAATAGATCATGGTAACACTTGACTATACCAAAGAACACGTCTGTTAAAGTGCTTAAACCAATTGTAATCCAGATGATTTTAATAATGGCATTACAACAGCAATAGGGAGAGAAATCCTCTAAAAACAGCCACATCCAACCTTCTTGAGTGATTATATGCCCTGTGCCAATGGCGTTACCTACGTCATACCATTTAATCCTTCTCCAAACGCTGTATAATTGGAGTTATGATTATTCACATTTTATAGAAGCAAAAAGTGAGGTTCATAGTGATTAATTAGGTAACTGGTTGCACGTCTCTGCCCTGGTATATGCCAGGGCCTGGATTTGAATTAGATTGGTCAACGCTAGCACCTCCAATATTAACCTAATTACGCCCATCTCTGGTCTATCGCCTGCATTGCATATACTAGTTTACAACCGTGCATCTCCCTGTAAATGGTGACACGGAAGCTGCATTCTTTCTCATTTCTCCTGTTCCCCTGTGCGAAACCCAGATCTTTTTTACATTATGCCAAGACCCTTAACACAGCTTACAGCTATCATGTCTTGATTTGTTTATCTGCCCCTAGTTGTCCATGTCACATTTAGTTTCTGCTCCTTCTCCTCATCCTCACCCTTCCCTTAACTCAGATCCGATCCTGTCAGGACTCAGCGAAAAGCTCATCAAGGGCGACTCACTTTCCTTGGAGTGAAGACCAGAGCCTCCCCTTGACTGGCAAGCCCCTCAGGATGGCCCCACCGGCCTCCTTCAATCACATGTCACTTGCTGTCCCCTCTTGTCTCCACACTTCAGCCACACTAGCTTCTTTCTGTTTCTAAAATGAACCTCGATATGTCAAATAATAGAGGCTCTGATATGCTCTCTCCCCTGCCTGGCTGTTTCTCCCTTCCCCGTTTGCCCAGGCCCTCCAGTGTTTCCTAGAGATCTCAAATCAGTCAGCGTTTCCCACGGGAAGGCTTCCTGGATCTCCCTGGCTAGAATTACCTGCTGCATTGTGTCCCTCCGTGGTGCCCTGCCTGTCTCCTTCACAACACCTGTTACAATTTGTCTCCTGCACTAGGCTCTAAGCACTCTGAGGCAAGGGCTGCATCTTTTACTAATATCTACCCACCATTGTAAAACATGGCGACAATTCACTCTGACTACAGATGTTAATGTGCTTAAACAGGGCCTTCAGTTCACTCTCATTAAAAAAAAAATCAGATATATATTGACTATAATAGAAAAGATGGGATCTCATGATTTCATGCACACACACACACACACTGCAAAGTTATTTCCCAACTAACTGAGATGGTTTTTCTAAGCTGTTTTCAGTCAACCAAGTGCAAAATGGGACTACACGAGAAGAATCATGTCCTGAGATAGCCTCGTGGGTGGCCTCTCCTGTTATTTAGCGTCCCTACCACATGACCCCCACTGTGTCTATTTGACCTCAATGAACTCATGCTCTCAAGCCATTATAAAACATCCCACCCCACCCAACACCACTCTGACACACCTGGCCTGTAGACTGCCGGTCCTTGCGCCCGTATCCCACGGTGATCTGGCCTTTTGCTTCCTCCATTTCCTGCTTCAATGTCCTCTCCTTCTTTTTAGTTGTCCCATCAACAGTGCCCTTTGAAGAGCATAGATGTGAAGTCAGACAGTGTCGGAGTCCCAGTTGTCAATCGGGAATGTCACTGCCAGTTCTGTAGGGACGCTGTGAGGGCTGAGTGAATATCCAACATACTCTGTTACTCAGGGGCCAGGGCTAAGACCAGCTTCTCCAGCAAGCCTGCCGGGATAGCACCCATCCAGACTGGCCTCCACACCCCCCAGTACTGACTGTCTACACTGGGCATTCCTAGTCTCCTTCCGTGAGATGGTTCCGTACCTACTTCACATGCACACATCTGTTCCTTCAAACAGATTGCTCACACCTAAGGGCAGAAAGCCTGCCTCCTGCTAACGTCTTTATTCTCATCCACAGAAACTGCGAATCTGTCAAGTGAATTTTGCGGTAGCCTAACTTTTACAGAAGGGAATTTGTATCATAAATCATATATCAGCTGTCCAATATTGTGTGACAGCATTTAGTGTACTGCCGTATTAATGTCCGCGATAAAGGTATTAGCCTCTGTGGATATCTAACTTCAGCTTACCAACTGAGCTCACAGTCATTTTGGTAATAAAGAGTTCGCGCTTAAAGGAAGTATCCATATGGGAGAAAAGCTTCTCTTAATGTATTCATTCTAATCCTATCATTACACGATTACATTAGCACACCTCAATCATTTTATTATTGATTTACGCATGCAGGTATAAACATATTCGACAACATTTTTAATGATGGGGAAATATTCACAGTATAATATTAATTGAAACTAGGAGGACATAATATATGCAGTGTGATCTCACCTCTGTATAATGTAAAATTACAAATTACATACTAGAAGAGAGGTCATTAAATATTAACAGAGACTGACTCTCAATGTGATGTTTGATATATTTTAAAATATTTTTACATTCATTAGCATTCTTTTCAATCCATATAAAAATACTTATTAGTTTTGCAATCAGAAGATTTTAAAAAATTTTAGTATATACATGAGATCTATATGTTATAAACTGATATTACAAGTTCTTAATAACATACAGTATTTCATATGAAAATGAAAAATACATCCATTTATTACTTATATTTTTTAATTAACAGGTTTTAGTGAGTGTCTATTATATGCTTCTGCTGGTTTCCTGGGTAGAGAAAATGAAAGCATGACTGGGCATTGTGTTGAGCCCTCAAGTATCTGCCCATAGGCTAGTAACAAAGAAAGTTCAAGTCTAAAAATGTACAAAAAATGAAAGTGAATTGAATCAATACCGTGTATTAGGATTCTCCAGAGAAACAGAGCTAGTCCCGTGTATATGTGAAAACGGTATTGGCTCCCATGAGTACGGAAGCTAAGCAGTTCCGCCATCTGCTCCCTACAAGCGGGAGAGCTGGGAAAGCTGGTGGTGCAGTGGGAGAACCAGAGAGCTGGTGGGATACATTCCAGTTCTAGTCCGAAGGCCTGAGCGCGGAAGCCCGACATCCTGTCTCATCAGCCAAGCGAGAACGAGTGGGTCCTTTCCTCCGCCTTTTTGTTCTATCCAGGCCCTCCACAGATGAGATGCCCACCCACTGCGGGGAGGGCCGTCTGCTGTGCTCAGCCCACCAACTCAGAGGCTAATCTCATCCACACACAGCCTCACAGACATACCGAGGAAAACATTTAACCAAATAGCATCTGGGCATCGCATGGCCCAGTCAAGTGGGCACAAAAAATTAACCATCATATACAGTAAACAAAAGCTGATAATGGGAGTTGCAAAATCCTTCAGAGAATGTGATGAATACAGTGAGATGTAAAGGATGGTACGTGTTATGTAGGTAAAGAGGAAAGGTGTGTGTGTGTGTGTGTGTGTGTGTGTGTGTGTGTGTGTGGCTGGTGATATGTGTATGTAGGTAAGTGCCGCTGTGTGTGCTTGTGTTGGGGTGTGCGTGGTACAGGTGGGCAGGGGAGTCAACTGTAACCATATAAAGACTGTACAGTCCGGGACAGTGAGGCTCAAAGGGCACTGACCCTGGAAATCAGCTGGCCTCAGAGAGTTAAACCGCATAGCTAATTTCTATCAGATCACATCAGGCAGTTAAGGCCACTGGTATACATGCAAACACACAGACACACAGACAAACACGATGATTCTGAGGTCAGCAAGATTTGCCTCATTTCCCCTTTATTAATAAGTCTTAACAATAAAAGGGAGGATTCATGCAGACACCAACCAGGAGAAAGGTCTTTCAAGATGAGCCGTGTGTTGTGTCACTCTAAACACTAACAAAACAACTATACTAGCTGTCATTGTTTTTGTATCACAAGTGCACGCTTATTGCACCCATTTCTTTTTACATACGTTATCTCATTTACTTTCACACACATCTCTGAGGCATATGCTATTCTTACCCTAGTTACAAGCGATCTAGGGTTGTATCAACTTACCCCTAGACACACAGTAGCCGCCCTGAGTTCAGCTTTTCCTGCTTGCAACACATCACACACCGTAATTCACTCTGTGCTTTATCATCCCGGTGAGGTGCTGAGAAACGTGGTCGTTCACTCTCCACGCATACATTGTCCCACTGTTGGGGGTGTGTTACTAGCCTGTATTCTGCCGAGAGAGTAAAGAGTTATAGAATAAAGAGAACAGACTTGAGTAAGAAAGTCTGTTTCAAGATCCTATTCTGTCACCTACTGACTGACTTCTCAAGCAGGTGGCAGAGTTCTCTAAAGTTCTTCCATCAGACCCCAAATGGGTTTGGGGACAAATTGCCCATTAGTGGAGACACAGATGATTGGTAAGCACACATTTCTCTCTCTACCCACTGTCGGTAAGAGGGAAATGTCAGCCTCTGTACTAGTCTCCTAGGGCTGCCCGGACAAAATCCCACAGTCTGGGGGACTTAAATAACAGAAATGCATGTTCTCACAGAGCTGGTGGGTGGACATCAGAAGCCACGGTGCTGGCAGGCTTGGCTTGTGGTGGAGTCACCTGGCTTGTAGACACCTGCCTTCTTGCGTCCTTCTTGTGTCCTCACATGGCCTTCCCTTTGTGTGAGCACATTCCTAGTGTCTCTTTCTCTTCTCAGAAGGACACTGATTCTGTTGGATTAGGGTCCCGCCCTGATGACTCTCTTTGTTAACTCTTTAAAGGTTCCATCTCCAAATACGGACACATTGGGATTAGAGCTTCAACATATGACTTCGGGGGACACAATTTAACCCATAACACCTACTTCCCAATTCACGGTGGGGGTGTCACTTACATTGGTCTCATGGCAGGAAGAGTGTCTGTCTTGATTTGGGGCTCAGCTGTGTGCTCTGCTTTCAATGGGATAATCGCAAGTTGATATTTGCATGGACTTAGAAAACGCTCCCACCTCAGGCTTGTTCCGAGCTGCTTATCACAGCAGGAGAAGGGCTTGCTCTGGGTGTCCTCTTGATACAGAGCATAACGTAAATACATAAAATTGGGAAAGGGGACTCAGTGCACTCGAGAGCCCATAGATATCCAGGGGTTTGTGTCATCACTTGTGCAGCCATCTCCGTCCCCAACCCACAGCTCCAGATCAGGGCACAGGTGAGCAATCATCAACTTTGACCTCACTCGACCATCATGTCTTGGGTTTATCTCTAACAGATGAGGGCTTACAGGTGTAAATCCTGGGTATCTGTGACTTCAACTCCATTTTTCCTATGCCTACCCCCATGCTGAATGAAAAAGAACTGACTTCTCTGCCACTGATATTCTCTTCCCAGCATGAGAAGTGATCTTTTCTTCCTGTTACTAGCACATCAGGTTTGGATGCAATTAATGTAATAATACATGAATAGTCAATAAGAACCCAAATTTTCATAAAAGGATAACTGCAGGTGAAACGGTCTTGGATAAATGTTTTAACAACCGTCATGACTACTGAGGGAGTGAAATTGTGTAAAGGGCTTCTGGCAATTCCATTTCAAACATTTTTTTTTTCTCTTCTTTATTCTCAGTTTTCCTAGACGTGAAAGAGATTTTCAGGTTTAAGGCTTGCTTTGATTTATTTGTTTTCTGCCCATTAAAATATGTAAATAAAAATAAAAAAATCATAATAACTGATTTGTCTTATAAAGACATCCAACCCTTTCTAACTTAAGCTGAACAACCTTGATGCTTTTTGCATTAGTTCTCCTATTTAAAATTGTTCTCACATTTATTATTCTATGAATTAAAATGTCTATTTTTAAAAATCTCATATTTCTTCCTCTGGATCTTATCACTGTCTTTCCCTGCCTGCCTGATTTTCCATGGTGACTTGAACTAATTTATTTTCATCTTCTCATAGCAAATGCAATTTCCTTAACCTTTCTCTATGAGACATTACAAAGGATATTCCTCACGGTACTTAATTCCTTCCCACCTTTCCGGCAGTTATATGCTCAGTGAGGTATTGTCAGAGGCTACAGAGAATTCTCCAGGTGATACATAAACCCAGATTCATCCAGAAGAAATAGAACCCCCTGCAGTTTGCCTTATTTCCAGAATTATATGTATTGCAATGTTTATTCTATTGACTATATATATTTTACACTTGTGGGTTTTACTCCCTTTAAAATCTATACAGTGCCTGTGGTAAAGCTAAAGTAGTAATCACAGCCTAAATTACTATGTTTGGGGAGTGAAAACTATGTTTCTTGTAAAGACAGTAGCCTCCCTCTGAGAAGGAGCTTCCGATGTGCTGCCAGGCTGTGGTCCGGATGGAATGCCTGGCCCTGGAGACCAGGACACTATCTACGCTCATTGAGTGGCTCCACGTGACTTGGGCGTTACCTGATTTAAGAAATCATACAGTCGAGGACATGCAAGAGTATTTCATTTATAAATGGAAAAGATGTGCTTGAGACGTGGCTTGAGCAGATCTGGAAATCACAAGGAAACTGCATGAGCAGAGGCCTCTCGCTCCTCTAGTCCATTCTCTTGCTGTGCCTGGCTCTCCCTCAGCGCCCACAGGGAGTCTTCATGTAAAGGTGGCCATCCAGTCTGTTCTAATGACGATGTTCTTCACCAAATGACCTCAGAACATAGTAGCTTCAAACAACAACTTTTGTTGTTATTATTTCTCAGGTTATTATTGACTCTGGCAGTTGACAGAGTTCAGGGAGGCAGTTCTCACTCAGAATCTCTCCATGGTTTCAGTGAGAATCTCAGTGGAGCTGGGTCTGTGGGAAGACTTGGTCCACCACACGTCTCGTGGTCGAGGCTGGCTGCTGCCTCAGAATCAGGGGACTAACATGGATGGCATCCCTTAAGCTTTTATCTCTTTAGTAGGTGATTGCTTCTCATGGTTTCTCCTGTATGGACTCCTCAGACCACAGACAGGCAGCTCAGGGCTTCAAGACGCATGTCTGAAAACAGACAGAAAAAAATGATATCCTTTGGATGACCTAGCCCCAGACATTTAGAGCATCATTTCCACCATTTCTCCTTGGTCAGACAAGTCACAAGCCCCCACCCAGTTTTTTAAAAAAGGAATCAGAGACCTCACCTCTTGATAAATTAGTGTCAGTTCCACGGTAAGAAACAATTGAAGAACATGAAGAAACATGTATACGACAATGGTTGGAAGGGAATGTACCTGTCCAAAGTAAATTACAAGTTTTCATGATTCATCATTCCTGTGCCCTACTTCCCTGGCCAAAAAAAAGCATTAATATTTTTAAAAAGTGAACATTTCTGTGAATCGTAAATTATTATTTGTTTTTTGTTTGTTTGTTTGTTTTCATTTACTATGATTGATTACTTTGGGGAAATAGTCTGTTTACATTTAAACATTTGCATGGGGATGAAGAAATATTCTATTGTATTCTGTTTAGACTTGTCGAGAGCAGATAGGCTTTAAAGATTCTGTGAATTTTATCCTTATGAGTAGACAAGACTTTTTGTCAAAGTTCTCTCCAGACAAGACTGAGAGCATAGTATTTACTTTGTAATGTTAGCAAGACTCAGAATTCTATACTTAATCCCAAACTGTCTGTTGAATTCCTAATTAACAAACCCAACACTATATTACCCAATTTCATTATAATCGCAGACATTATAAAATCATCATATCCTAAACCCAAATCAGCATGCCCTTTGTAACCAACCCTATCCCACAACACACCCTCCCCTCAATTCAATTTACCACTTTCTTGGTTAGCTTCAAAATCTAATCAGGTTAGAGGGAACTTCCTGAACTTGATTAAAAAATATGTGTACAAAAACCCTACAGCTAACATCACACTTAATGGTAAAAAACTCAAAGCTTTTCCACTAAGGTCAGGAATAAAGTCAGAATGTTCCTCTCACCATTCCTTTTCAATATTGTAGTGGAAGATTTAGCTAATGCAATATGACGAGAAAATAAAGTAAAAGTTCTGTAGATTGAAAAGGAAGGAACTCATACAACTCAATACCAAAACACAAACAAGCAAACAAAAACTAATGCAATTAAAAATGAGCAAAGGGCCTGAATCAACATTTCTCAAAAGAAGACATACAAATGGCCAAGAGATACATGATAAGGTATTCAATATCACCAATCATCAAGGGTGTGCAAATCAGTACCACAATGAGACATCACATCACACCTGTTACAATGACTATATCAAGACAAATGATAAGAAGCATTGGCAAGAATGTGGAGAAAAGGGAACTCTTGTACACTGTGGAGATGTAAATTGGTAGAGCCATTATCAAAAACAGTATGGAGCTTCCTCAAAAACTTCAAAACAGAGCTACAATATGATCCAGTAATCCCACTTCTGGATATATATCCAAAGGAAATGAAATATGCATCCCAAAGAAATCCCTGTACTCCTGTGTTAATTGTAGCATTATCACAATAGCCAAGATATGGAACAAAGTAAGTGCTCAAAAGGAGGAGTGGATAAACAAAAAGTGCTGTCTCTAAATATCTATATATGAATATTATTCACCTATAAAACAGAAGGAAATCCGGTTATTTGCAAAAACATGGATGAATCTGAGAGACATGATGCTAGGTGACACAGGCCAGACAGAAAAAGATAAATACTGCATGATCTTAGTGTAAAATCTAAAATAGTCAGACACATGGAAGCAAAGAGTAGAATGGCGGTTGCCAGAGGTGGCAGTGGGAAGCGAGACAGAAACGAGATGATGGTCAAAGGGTACAGAGCTATACAAGAGGAAAGAGCCCTGGAGATATAATGTACAGCATGGAGACATTGCAGACCTGAAATTTGTTTAAGATGATAGGTGTTGAGTTGAATCTGCTCAACATACACACACACGGTAATTGCAGAGGTGTTGAATATGTTATTTAGCTTGATTGTGGTACTCTTTTCACAATGTATATACATATATCAAAACATCAAGTTGTGCACTTTAAATATATACATTTTTATATGCCTAAGCTATCCCAGTAACTCACTAAAATGTAATGACTACCTCAGTACAAACATGTTTCTCAGTACCTATAATTCTTTCATGCACAGTTATGTACATACTATTTTTTTTTAATTTATTGGGGTGACAATTGTTGGTAAAATTACATAGATTTCAGGTGTACAATTCTGTATTACATCATCTATAAATCCCATTGTGTGTTCACCACCCAGAGTCAGTTCTCCTTCCATCACCATATATTTGATCCCCCTTACCCTCATCTCCCACCCCCCACCCCCCATACTATTTGATAGTTCACTCCAGAGTATCTGTTGGCCATTTGTTTGTCTTCCTGGGAGATGTGTCTGTTTACGTCCTCTGTCCATTTTATAATCGGCCTGTTCATTTTTTGTTGCTGTTGAGTTGTATGAGCTTTTTATGTTTTGGATCTGAGGTCCTTATCAGAGGTACTTTTTAAATAAAAAATGGAAAAAGAAATTCTAGCCAATACCAATAAAATAAAAAGAACTACTTTAAGTCAATATTAATTCCAAATAAAAGAAAGTAGTGCATAGAGAGTTTAAAATTAACAAGTGAATGTGGGTAGATGCATGTAGACACGTGTAGAAAGTCAACAGAGAGAATGGCAAGCTCTGAGAAGGAAAGAAAAACATAATTATGTAGATCTAGAGCTAACTTCCATAATGTTCTTTATTAGCTTGTCTTTTGCTTATTGTGTCCAAACATTTTTAAAGTTTGTTACAACTTTACAGAACCATAGAACCTATTTGTCAAGTAAAAATAACAGTAGCTGCCATTACAAATAATACCTAAATCTCCCCGGCATGCTTTCACATAACAAAGATCTGTTTCTCACTTAGGCAGAGTTTGATGTGGATATGTTTGGTTGGGGATATCTCCTCTGTAGCTTTCCTGCAGGTGGTGGTGATCAAGGTCCTTTTCATCTTGTGGCTTTGTTATCTCAGAGTCACTTCCATCCAGGTGTGTGAGGAGGCAAGAGTATAGGCAATGCTGTGGAACAAATTAGGAGGCACCTGAAAGTGGCAAACATCGTCTATTACATGTAATGGCCAGAACGGGCCTCACTGTTATACAAGAGGACAAAAAGCTGTGGCCTTTTTGTGTATCTAGGAAGAAAATAAAATGATTTGGTGGACACAAAGCAATGAGTGTGCCAAAAAACCAAAACAAACAAACAAAAGAAAACTATAATCTGTGTCAAATCAACATAGATTTTATTCTAATTGTGCTCAGAGAATAGCTACCATGTTCCATGCACCATTTTGTGAATACGCATAAAAGGAGATACATGTTAGACGAGAATATTCCAGGACACCCTGCTTTAGGTAGGCTTGCAGATTTCACTAAAACTCTCTTCTCACCTACTTACTTCTCTCTGCAAATAACTCACTCTGTCTTGCTGTACTGTGTAGGGGTTGGTTTTAGCCTGGATCCTGAATCATTCTCTATAACAATTTGAGTAAAATAAGTTTGGATATCTTGGAGTCGTTTTTTACTTAAAGATTTAAAAGCAATATGATTGCTTACTGCATATGTATCTCCAAAACTGCTGAACGACAACGTATTTTAGAAGTTGAGAACAGTTGAAAAATTGTCTTAAAGCACCGCATTAAATCAAGAGGAAAGTTTCCACAGCCTCTAAAGTTGAGTGTTTCCACCGTCAACATGAGCAGTAGGTTCATTATAAGTTGGAGTCGCTATTTTTCACTGCTTAGGGTTGTTTTTCGGGTTATTTCCCATCTTGGAGACCATCACATTAGTGTTGGAATGGACTTCGGGGACATTCAAGCACAACTCTCTCAATACACGGCAAAGGGAAGAGCCCTAGCGGAGGTAGACGAAGCCAGGCTTGCGATACAAATCTCCACACGTCCGGGCTGGAGATAAACCAGACGTTGCTGGAAGTCCAGACACTGAAAACAAATTACCGAGGAAGTGGTGGGAAGCAAAATAATGATGATGCAAACCTCTTCCCACAGCTGCCGTCCCTCCATGCTACTCGCATTGGTTACCTTGAAATTTTCTGGGCATGTCACAGTTTCATGCACTTGCTGTGGTATATGCTCTCTCTACTGCTTATACTCTGAGTTTTGCTGCAGGCATCGGCTCCTTCCCGAATCCAGCAGACCCTTGCTTTGTGCTGTTTCTGCCCTATGTACCCTCAGACATTCTATGTTCGCTTTCTCGTCCCCTCTCAACCCTCCCACCCAAACTCACACACTGGAACATCACTGCGTGTATTGGTTTCTGTCTATACTTTTTGATCTCATATTCTATCATAAATGTTACCCCTACATAGTGTAGAATGCAGTCTAGTATATTCATTAAGAGCTAAAGATTATGGATTAGAAAGCCCCAGGTTTGAATTCAGTTGTTAATTCAGTTTTAGTTATGGGGTGAGTTTTAAAACACCCTCGAGTTCAGTTTCTTAATGCAAAGCAGAACAAATAATGCCTAGTTCTCACAGTTGTGGAGAGAATGAAGGTAATTAGTCTAAAGCAGGGTCAACAGGTTTAGCAAATAAAACTACAGGATGCCCAGGTAAATTTGTATTTTAGATAAACAATTTTTTTAGCATATGTATTTAGCTTCCTAGGGCTATCATAACAGACTACTGCAACAATAGATAACTGTAGTTATTCTTTCAAATTATTTTTCTGTAGATTTTGTTCTAAATGCTCCATAGGTGCATAGATTTTATATATGTAAACAAAAATGAATATAGTGTTATCACACTTTGCTGGCATTTTTATGTTAATATTTTAGAAAACACTTAAATAAAATTTTAATAAAATATGGGTATTCACTGTCCATATCATAAGCACACTATGTTGCAACTTCTAATTGCTAAGCATTAACTATCCTGCTTTAATATGGAAAGAAAGTTCTTGTTTTTGAATATCTTGTACTTTAGTGAGAAAATATGCAAATTTCTACATTTAAAATACAAACAATTTTGTTTAATTAATCAATCATTCATCCCCACCTCAATGTAACAAATAACTGTAACTGCTCATACAAATAATTCAGGCAAATAAGCTAAAATTGGGGAATAAGATGAGCCATTATGTCTTTTTACAGAATACTTCCTAAATTGCTAATACTGTTATTAAAAATTAAACAAAGAGAAAGCATAGGTGAGAGGGAGAGAGAAAAAAAATATATTGATGCTCTAGATATTTTTCATAAACCTTAAAAACATTTCTTTTCTAGTTTTTCTCTTTGTGTGGGTCTTTGCTGAAAAGCGACTAGGGCATACTATGGTCCTTACGTACCTACCCATTCCACAATTGCTGGTCTCTCTCTGATCAAGAACTTTCATTTTGTACTATCATTTTCACAAGGAACTGAAACTTGTAACATTCTTCCCTCGGATCCTGTTAAAAAGGAAACTAATTTACATTTTTTTCCTGACAAAATGATGATAACTTTCTTGTGTTTTTCTCTGCTGCCTCTTTATAGACTCATTATTCAGATGCCAAAGGATCACCAGGATTCTCTTTACAACTGAAGTTTTTATTTAAAACCTCTCTGTACGGATGTGCGTGTTTTATGTCAAAACATTAAAAAGAGTCCGTTGACAGTAAGGGCGAGAGGAGTTCAGATAAGGTGAAACTGATAGATTCATACAAAATAAATTATCATATTTTTAATAGGATGGTCAAGAAACAAAAATTGAATTCATAAACGTAACAAATCACATTCTGTGATTTAGATAATTGGAATCTTGGAGTATCTTAATCTCAAATAAAATATATTATTTTATTATATGTGTGTGTCTGTGTGTGTGTAATCACAACAATGAATATATTAATCAATCCCAAAAGTTTTCCTTGCACCTCATTTGTATATCTATAGATTTCTAACATGAAAAATAAATACCTCCGTGACTATAGATCAGAACCAAAGCCCCGAGACCCTATCCATTAGTAGTTATTCATTTGAGTGTACTTTGCTGTCTCATAGTTGCAGATTCTATTTGTTATCTGTTGTATATTGTGCTTTATGAAGAATCTGTAGGAACAGAATTCTGGGCCTGGCCTAAATAGGCTTTGTGTGTGACCTTGACATACAAAGAGCTGCCGCAGACTCCACTGGAATCTTCTCACAACTCTATAACCCTGTGACATGATTGGGACCTCTACCTCTCAAATAAATCACAGATGTGACTACTTCTGCTTACAAGACTAGAGTAAAACGTTTTCATGCTTTTAAGATATTTGGTATATAACTGCTAATAAGTGTCATTTTCTACTTTTATGCATCTGCTGTGTTCTTCTCCTCAGTCAAGTCTCAGATCAGAGACCACCTCCCATGAGGAGCCTTCCTTCACTGTCCATCTTCCCAACCCCTATAAATGGGTGACTGTTTTTTGTGTGTTTCTTCACCGTGTTTACTTCTAACAACTTAAAATACTGTATTGGAATTCCCTGTGTGCTTGTCTGTCTTTCTTATCAGGTAGGGGATTTTCCGCAGGGAGCTGTGTCTGATCCATCTTTCTCGCCTCCGTGGTTGGCACAGTGTGATGCCCAGAGTAGAAGTTCAGTCAGTGGCTGGTGTTAGGAACAGAGCCGAGTTCCAAAAAATAAACATTGGTTAAAAAATTCCCCAAATATAAATGTGGAAACAAGTCTGCTGAGACCAGAAAAAGAATATTTTCAGATTCCTCAAAGAATATTCCTATAGTATCTTTTATACACTTTTACTAATATTTCTAATCTTCTTAATTTTTAATATCACCAAAACCTAAATTAGATCAGTTCTTACCTTTTTCCCTGAATAATAAAATTTTCTAATGGCTTGTCATTGCTTGAATAATGTCCAATTTTTAAAATATAATGCTGAGATAATTGACTGACTAAATGAAAATGATAGTATCGTCCTCTAGATTAATACCATATGTAGAAAGTAACTGTCAATGATAATAGTACAAAGGACAGGAGGGAAGAATGGGAGTTATTATTTTTTTTAATGTCTTATACTCAACATGAAGTCATATATTACTTGAGTGTGTGTGTATGTGTATATGTATATATACATATACACACATATATACATATGTATGTAGGTGTACATATGTATATATGCGTGTGTATATATATGTATATATACATATATGTGTATATACGTATATATAATGCATGTATATAATACACAGACATATACACACATTCATGGAGTAAAAATATTTTTTAAAAACAGGTATAAGTAATAAACTAATAGTGGATAACATGGAATCTTATAAGAGCCATAATTTAAAACCTGGCAGAAGAAAAAGTAAATTTAAAAAAATCAAATATTTGAAAATCGAAAAACACACTTCTAAGTAACACGATGGGACAAAGATGGAGTGATTAAGGAAACTAGAATATATTTTGAATTTCAAGAAAACAAAAGTGCAACATATCAAAGTTTATAGTGTGTACTTAATGTACTGTGTAAAGGATTTTCAAAACATTAAATTCTTACATTAGGAATGAAATGAATTATCAAATCAATAATCCAAGCTTCAACCTTAAGAAACAAAATGAAGGATGCATTAAACCCAAAGCAAGCAGAAGAAAGAAAAAAATAAAGATGAAAACAAAAATCCATAAAATTTAAAAAAGAAAAACAATAAAGAAAATCAGTGAAATCAGTTGTTTTTGGAAAAGATCAAATAGATAACCCATTAGCCAGACTGACTAAGAAAAATAGAGATAAGACCCAAATTACCAATCTCAGGAATAAACGAGAGAACGATATTAAAGAACTCACAGACATTAAGAGTCGAGTAGAGAAATATTATGGAAATATTATGCACATAATTTGGCAACTTATAAAATGGATACATATCTTGAAAGACAGATACTGCCAAACCTCACTAAAGAAGAACTAAATAATATGACTAGTGTTATATTTATTAATCATACTGAATTTACAGTTGAAATCTTTCCAACAATGAAACCTTTCTTATAATGAGAGGTCCAGGTGGTTTTGCTGGTAAATTTTACTGTTCATTTGTTGGTTCACAAACTCAGGAGCTTCCTGGGTAAAATCTGAAACTGGCCCCTGTATAAGGAGGGCCAGGAGAGAAGGAAGAGAGAGGCCAGTGGTTGCTGCTGCAGAGGAAGTGGTTTATTTGGCATCTTTGTGTCTCAGAAAAACCAAGATGATTTTCCCCTCATACTCCAGCCAGTGCACATATACAGACGTCTATTTCTCTGGGAATTTTTTCTAGCTCACTCCATGGATTTTATTACTCCTTCTCCTGATTTACTTCTACACCCTCCATATAATTGTTATAGCAGGTCTTATGGGTTATTGTACTCATTTATTTCCCATCAGTCCCTCCATCTAGACTGCTCTCCTTAAAGCTATGGGCAGACCTTCATCTCTAACTCCAGGACCTTGGACAGCGCTTGACACTGAGTTAAGAGCTCCATAAATACCTGTTGGGCAAATCCTAATTATAGAATAGATATGATTTTGCATTCTGCCTTTGTCACTCACCCTTTTGTTATAAGCATTTTGTTTTGCTTTATAGTCTTCATAATTATAATTTTAATGGCTGCATAAAAGTCCATCAAGTTCTTGTGTCATAATTTACTGTACTATTTTCTCTTTGTATATTGACATTATCTCCACAGTTTTCTCATTCATTAAGTATTTAATTAGTTATTAGCTTGTCTTTTTTTGAATTTTGAAGGCTTGATGTCATGATTTGGATTGCTCATGTCTCTTAAAGACATCTTTATAGCAGATATTGACTACTTTTCCATAAACACATTGTCTTGTCATTCAAAGAAATATTTAATATTATAAGTAAGAATAGGTGTATGTAAACAAAGACTGTAAAATATGTACAAATAAATATACAATGATATGTAAATATATAACATATAAATAGCAGATAGTGATATTTTTATTGAGATATAATTGCCATGTAAAGAATATTTAACTATAACATGAATGTGAGGTGTTTACCATTTAAATTGGGGGTAAAATGGTAAAATAAAGACCTTACACTCAAATTGAACAAGTGTGAAGCAAAGGGTTCCGTCTGGCAGACCTCTGCTAAGAAACACTTAGTGTCAGAGACCGGAAAGTGCCGGTAAGCTTGGTTTATCAACGCCTTTGACCTTCACAAATCCACATCATTGTGAACCTAAAGACGAGACTTGTCAAACTAATGATAATCAGTGGCCAGCTCTTCGGCCTTAGCCAAGCCATTCAATCTCTCAATCTCAGTGGACTTACTTATGAAATAGTAATAAGTATACCTATTTTTCTTATCTCACAGTGTTGTTTTGAGAAACAAATAGAATACTATAGGTCAGAGTCCTTTGCAGATAACCTGGCATACTACCAGAAAATTGTCAAAGCGTGGGGATGTACTGGGCCCTAGAGTCATCCCGTGGGCAACTGGCTTTCTGTGCATCCACCCTTGGTTCTCCTGAGGAGGGTTTCAGAGCTTGGATTCACCGTACCCGTTACACGCGTGAGAGCCATCCAGGCACACCAGTTAACCAGGGCCAGGCGGGAAACTGACAGGAGGAAAAGCCTGTGGTTACTGACTGAGATGCCCATGGCAGCTCCACGTCTGCCCGCCATCAGGAAGGCTGCCAGCGGCAGGGGACCCTTCCGGGCTCCATCTGGGTGCTGCAGCTGTCTCTGAGCTGGGGACCTTTTGTTCTTATTACACAGCTGTCAAGGGTGCTGACAGGCAGTGTCGCCTGAATGAAACAGACTGATTTCACAACTTCCCACAAAGATTTGTTAGTTGGTTGGCAACCATTTTATCTCATTATGAATGGCATAGGCCACTGAGGGTCTTCTTTCAATGTGTCACACTCTTAGAGTCATTTTGTGATCTTCTCTGCACAGTCCATTGGCGCAAGAATGATCAGGCCTGTGTCCCGTGTTCTGTTCCTAGAGAAATGAATCACATGAGACTGAAAGGAGAGTCCTGCAATGAGTTATCCGGCGACATAAGGAAGCAAAAAGCCCAGTATATCAGGATTGTTCTGCAAATACAAAATGATGGAAAACAGGCGATATTTATGGCCAAACAGATATGAGTAAAACAGTACAGATTTATAGCGGTAGAAGGACTTTATTTATTTGCTATTGTCTAATAAATAATATTCTTTGACAAATATTTTCCACTGACTATCAAGGCAAGTATGCAGCTCCCTGTCTGTGTTGGTGAATAGCAAAAAGAAGGGCTATGTGCACTGCTTCTTTGAAGGCACACAAAAATCTTTCTCACACACACACACGTGTGTGCACACTCGCATACACATGTACAGTAATGTAAATATGAATGATTTTTGAAGGAGTCATGAACCCCCTCCCCCATTGATTTTAGAAAAACACACATTTAAAAAGTCGAAACAAGAAAAGTAAACAATCTTGGGTAACTCAAAATTTACATTCCAATTCTAGGAGCAGTATCTAGCACTACATACGATTCCATTTTCTTTCCCTCCTTGTTTTCCTTGTCTTCCTATGGAGGCAATCATCCTCGTTTGTCCTAAGAGCCTGACATGAGGCACACTGTGTTCAAGGGTCCCAGAGTTCCTGTGCTTATTGTAAACTCCAAAAATGACTTTAAAAAAATCAGACACTATAAGATGTGCCTCAGGCCTGTAGTCGGAGTAGAAGGCAGGTATACCCAGGGCTGGGCAGGGCTTGGAATTAGAGCTACTGGTGTTTGTGTGCCCGTGTGGTGGACGCGGGTATCAGGGGTTGTAGGTGAGGGGATCAGGCTCCCCTCAATTCTTTCGGACTTCACTTGAAGATATAGTCAAGTTTATGTCCACCTCTTAACACATCCAGCCTTCACTCCACTGTCCAAGTGACTGATGTGTTTCCCGGGTCCCCAAGTAGAATCAGGATGCAAACTGTGGTTGGGCATTAGAGTTGGGAACTCCTACTGTAGTCTTCTATATGGAAAAACTAGTGACCTACGGCCATGGGTACTCAGAAATGTCCAGGAATAGACAACCGAGTACAGCAGCTCAGGCAAAATCAGCTGCATCCAGCTTCCTCCTCTTCCGTCTGTTGTTATGATTTCTTTTGGGTTGGCTTCATGTTAAGGCATGCTAAGCTTCTTGAAGCAGACTTAAACGGTTAATTTGGTTAAAAAATAAAAATAGATACAGGAGAAGAGAGAGAGAGAGAAGAGGGGAGGGAGGGAAGGGGAGGGGAAGGAATAGTAGAAGCGAGAAAAGAGAGAAGCAGAGACCAGAATAAAGTCATGCCATGTATGGAAAATTCTCTGTTAGTGCCAATATATCATATAATAGGTGAGCAGTATACACAGGTTTAGCTGAATTTAAATTCAGTGAATGCCTGCCTGTTCAGGGATGAAAATAACTTCCTTCACAGTCCCGCTCCTTTTCCATGGCAGATATAATAAATAATATAAGAAATAATAAGAGGTGGCCGCTGGACATCCAAAATCAACCAAGACAGAAGCCATGTGAAGGCAACCACTGTATCTTTTAGCTCCCTGCTCTACGACACGATTAGGGTCACTCTCATTCCTTTCTCTGTCAGTTTATCTCCCAGTTAGTCTCTGCTGAACACTTTTAAGTGGAGTAAAATAATGACCATCAACTTTGGAGCCATATATCCCTGGTTTTAATTCTGGGTCACCTATTTCCTGTTTTTGTGGCTTTAAAGAAATTACTAACTCTTCTGAGCAGATCTCTTTAGTCAGTACAATGAGGGTAATATGTGCTTCGTCAGTTCCTGGGGAGGCCTGATTTTGAGAGTGTGGTATAGTGACTGACATATACATAGTAGTTTCTGTGGAAATGGATGTCATGTGTAAATCTAAATGACAAGGAGGCATCACGCCTGTCTCTCTAATTTTCTCACTTACTTTGACTCAATTAATTTGCATGAGCTCATATGCTACATTCCGAAAGGTTGATTAAGAATTTTTAAGTGTCTATACCTTCCTTTAACATTTGCCAAACAATTTGTTAATGACACCATTTTAAATGAGCCTGCATTTCATGAATTGTAATCCAATTAAGAATGATGCAGCATACGGTTGATAAAAACATTTTCTTTGGTGGGAATTAAATTCTGATTTTAATGATGAGACACGTTAAGATGAGCTGATTTCTGATCCCCAACCCTCTGCTTGTCGCCACGTGCTCATTTTCCAATTCCAATCAAGTTGATTCCTCGCAGATTGGGAGGCTCTTGAGGACAGTGGTCATGAGAAGAGGTCCGGAAGTTAACCTTCCTGCATTCAAGTTCCAGCACTGATACGTCATATTCCTGGTTAATGGCAAACACTTCAAATTTGCCAGGCACTGTTGTAAGGGCTTCGTATTTATTCAGTCATGTCCCAATCACAGGAGCTCTACGAGGTACTTACAACATTTTCCTCGCGTTATGTGTCAGGAATGGGACACACAGGAAACTTTATAACCTGCCTGGGAATCGCACAGCCAGTGTGTGGTGAAGCTGGGATCAAAATGTAGGTGACCTCAATTTTCTGAGGTTCCTCCCATTTCCAAGGGCCCAGGTAGCATTAAGTGTGTATATCCATACTTCGTGGCCTCCATTTTCTCCGGTGAGTAGGCTGGACTCTGTCATCTCTAAGACGCAGTCCACTCTAATTCTGTGAGTCCATCCTTTATTGCGTTGTCCTTCTTGGCCATCCCACCCCCTCCCCTGTCTTCTCCTCCCATCCAGTCACATTTGCCATCATGGCTTCTGGTCCCCTTGGGCTCAGACTCCTGTGATGATGTGACTGTGCTGCTGTGACTTCTGTTCATTGCTCATCCCTCACCTTGAGAGGAAATCCGCTGCAGCCAAGGGGATAATTAGCTGATGCTCACGGCTGAGCTGTTCATTGGGAAGTGCCTTAGGCCCTATTACAATGATCTGAGGAATGCAATCCCAGTATCTTGAATCAAGGATTCAGTGGTGCTGCGAGCTAGGGGGTGGCCATTGGGTATATTTCCTGGTGAAAATACTCCTGCGCTCCGCCATGATGTTTGAGGGACGAAGCTCCAACTCAAACTCCTGCGACACAGCCCCCTGCAGGTGCCTGTATATTCACGTGTCATACCTGCCGCTGGACCGTCAGGGTCCTAAGGGCAGGGACTCGGTGTAGTGTATCCTCGAGTGCCAGAATCTAGCTCACTGCCTCGCACATGGTAAGAACTCAATAAATACAGGAACTGCTGCAAGCTTCAGTGTTTGCGTTTTGTACCAGGAGGACAATAATAGCTACTACACTGTATTATTAGATGTATTAATATTTCAAAGAACATACTGTACTTGGCTGTGGCCATCATTTAAGAAGAAGGCAGCAAACGAAAGTGCTCTTCATTTTATGAATAAATTGTTCTGATTGTGGATGATCGATAATGAGCGATTGACTAAATGAATCAATGGATTATTGAATGAAAGACCGGATACATTAATTAGGGGTGACCTATAAGGTCCACCTATCCGGTTACTAGAGCTATTAATTATAGCTGATTATCTGTTGGCTTCTTAATGAAACTTGTCACTCCTCCTCATTTTAGTTCTGATGTCAATAATACATCTTTCATTTTCGTTCCGCCTCAAGGGAGCTTCATGTATAGTTTTGTCTCATTTTGTTGCCTCAAGGTTGTTACTAATTCACATTTCTCGGTAAAACATGTATGTATTGAGACACTACTATATGTAGGCACGTGCTCAGTTGTTTTACATTTGTTTACTCATATAGAGGAAGCTAGTATTCTGATTACTGTGCATTTGTTGCTTTCACCTTTATTTCGACCTCCTTATAGTTACAGAAGTTAAAAACTTAAAAATGGCATTTCACTGACTGCCTTTAACTTGGGTTCTGCATGTAAAATTATTTCTACCAACAAAGTACACTGGTGTGGTATTTGGTGAGAAGAGCAGAGCAGAGACCGCACTTCAACATAATTTCCTTTCCCTTTTCTGATACCACAGCAATCACAGAAATGTGGGGTGTTCTGTAGCCTCACTCCAGTGTTTATTCTCTGCCTTCCTGGCTGTTGGGGGGCGGGGGGGGGGGGGCACTGTGGAGGCTCCAGGGGCAACAGTGTCTTCTTAATACCGGATAGAAGCCATAGGCACGAGCCCAGAGGTGGCCTCCGAGGGCGCCCCCTGGCGGGTCACTTCTGCATTGGCATGGGAGTCAGGCCACACGTCAACACAATCTGATTTTTTAAATTCTCCTACAAAGCACAGGACGGCCCGTCAGACAAAGAATTCTTTGAACCAAAATATCAATAGTGCTGAGTTTAAGAAACCTTTTTCTAGAGGATGATTGTGGTTGTTTTGATCTAATCCGTATTGAACTGTTATTGAAACAGTTTTTCTTTTTTTATGTTTCTAATGATCCCTAATAGAAATAATGTTAAAATGCAGTTTGACAATTTTCATTCCAAAAAATGTTGATGTGATGGGGGGTTGGGGGAAGGGCGGGAGTTTCTTCTGTTGGAGCCTAGGTGTCTGCATAGTAAAACAAAAATATGTAACCCACCCCAAATGATCCTGGTATAAATAGTCGATGAATCTTACTTTGAGAAATAACCCAGGAAGAAATATAGTCTGAATAAGACTATATGTAGTGTAATTTTTCTCATATATCCTAATTATTTATGTATCTAGCTCCCTGGCTGAAATGCTAAATCAACCATTTTATATTTATGAAGAACTGCTCAATTTCCAGATACCACAGAGTCGCTAGAAATGTGGTAATAAGGAACTGGGAGAACTCCGCAGCCCCTCCAATGCTCAGAGATGCTCAAACCATCTAGAAGGTAACATACATGCTAACATGGGTGTGATGGATTTGACTGCATTTTTCTGCCTCGCATGAGTCTCTGGAACTGCCCTCTGTACACAAGACCGCTCTTTGTCAGCTTCTCACTATGTCCTTAGCATGCCCAGCATGAACGATATGTACGTATATTATGCATAGTCTGATAGACATCGGACGTGTGTACTTGGGCACAAAGGCAGAGCAACATTATTTCCTATTAGGTCTTGTTAGGGCAAAGCATTCACATGCTTCTTCTAGAATCATCCCCACCCATTAAAGACACATTCAAAGTATCATAAATGCCACCAGCAGTACATTCCATACCATTCTAATTCCAGTGGCTGCATAATCTTTCATCCAGGTGAAAACCAGCATTAACTTAAACATTCCCTTCTTGGTAGGCACTTTTGTCTTTTTGATCTTTAATAAAAGAGTCAAGAAAAATAATAAATGTTTTTAATATGTTGTTCTTTCCCCTTTTAGTAATTTTTTCTCCTTTAGAATACAATCCCATTAAATTTATCAGCTCCACATCTGACCTATAATGACTTAAAAATAAATTACTTACCACAGTCTCGGCCGTCCAACTTAACCATGACCCTGTGGTGGAGAAAGAACTATATTAATCTCAAAATTTCACGATACTATTGCAAATCTTCTCCACAGCCTCTTGTCTTCCTGTTAGCCTTGTTCCCTGGCAACAAATCCCAGTGTAGGAGATATTGAAAGACAGAGCATCTTTTTTCCAAACACAACAGTTGGATTCAATAAAGTTAAAGTCTTTCATTCCTAAGAAGATGTCTCATGAACTTTTCCATTCATTCTTTGTCATAAATAGTTATAGAAAATTAGTGGCTAGTTATTGTATGCTTTCAATGTAGTTACTAATTTTTCTCTAATTTGCTCTATTAAAATGATCTATTTGTGATTTATCTAGATTAGATCTTGTTATCTTGATATAATAAACTCATGGCATATAGAACCATGTTTAGATCAGATTGGTTGCTTACGTTCATGCTAAGGGCAGAGGGTGGTTGGTATGGACAGATGCATTTAGCACATCTGGAATGAATGCATGGGTAAGTTAAAAAAGTTTCCCACTGTGAAAGTTACTGAAAGTTCAAGGATGCCAAAGCCATGCTTTAAATAAGGGGGGAGGGAGAGAGAGAGAGAGAGAGAGAGGTGGGGGGAGAAAGCTTTAGTTCCCAGTGAGTGAAAAGTAAGTGTCGGTGAGGATCTTCTTTCATTTTCCGCCCTTTGTCTGAGTTTTTAGCTATTTATAAAACCTCTTCCTAATTTCAGTTGCTTTTGCAATCTTTCTGATAGCTTTGGTGCTCCACAACCCAAACATACTCAGAAACTTCTTTAGTCTGAGCTCCATTCCTTTTAAATTCCAGTTATTGTTTTGTATATTCAGTGGCTCTGCCTTACTCTATGAATTGCTGTATTTCTATCCAAGTGTATAACCACCCCTTTCCTGAACACCCTGAAATGGAAGTGCAACCTCTAACATAAACGAAGGGTCTGGACAAAGGGATTCCAGTGCACACAGCTCTAGGGAGGAGATTGGAAGGAAGGGAAACGTGGAAGAGAGATAAGGAGACATTATTTTCTCAGTCCCAGGAATGTCAGGGCTTGAAAGTGAAAGCCAACAGACGTTTAAAGGCTCTCTTTCTTAACAGGAAAAACACTAGGAGGAGGATTTCATTCTTGGTATCTTATAAATCTTATTTTGAGAGAATGACAGCTGCAAGTTCTCTTTGGCACTAATTGCCTCTCTCTGATCAAGCTCTCCTGTCTCTAACCCTGACAGTCTGTCTGCAGTCAAGTTTATATCTAAATCAGTACTGCACAGCCCTGACAAAAAGCTCATTGTGTGCGTTCAGTGGTTAAGTTTGCCTCTGAAAGGAGTGAATATCTTGCCACAGCATCTGTGGTTTGAATCAGTATTTCTTCAGAAAAGTGAATCCCAAATTGTTGGATATTAGGTTGCATTCATGGTAAATTGTATGCTCTGTTTTTAATAAATTTGATAAGATTTGGAACAAGAAGAAAAAATAAGGAATTGTTATGAAAATAATGAGAGACAATATAGGAGAGGAGCTGGCATCACATGAGAGTTTTTAAGCAGCCTGCTGAATGTGAGTTTTCACTCTTGTTTCTAATCAGTCAGAGAGTCATGGGTTTGAATCTCAACTTGCTGTTTAATTAGGCAAATTAACCTTCTTGTTTTTCTAGCATCTTGCTCTTCCTTTCCTCTCCCTACTCTGTATTTTTAGTTGGGGGCTATGTGTCTGCCTTGCCAACTAGACTGTGAACTTTCTAAGGAGATGGATGGTGTCCTAATTGTTTTGTAACTGTATCTACCCGCTCAATGCCTGCCTTCGAATACCCACCACGCCATTATGTTTCATAAATGAACAAATCTATCCTAGCACATTCCTCCCATTCAGTTTCAGTTTCAAATATATGAGAAAGTTATTGATTTAGTTCCTCAAAACACCTCAATATTGTTTTCTTTCCCTCTCCACTTCAGCACCTGTAGGAAACGCTGTTTTGCACATTAATTCTTGGTCTTCAAAACAGAAAAAATAAATCACCTAATTCCACATTCTTTATCCTCTACAGGATGAAATATGGGTAGACAAATGTAGTATCCTCATCTCAGTCATGAAAAAAAAAGTGAGTAAGGAAGTTGTTCTGCTCTTTGGAAATTTGAAATAATGGCACGATTTAGAGTTCGCCGTGAATCTAGACATGGACTGTCTAGTATTAATTTCCAACATTATGGTGATTTGGTACCTCGCATTTACAGTCCTTAGTTAGTATGGAAAAGAGATGATCTGCTCACCCTTCATAGTTTATCATCAGCTTCAATTCTTATTTCCAGCAAAGTCTGGAACTTAATTGCTACTGCTGAAGCAAAGGATAGGACGGGTGGCTAGCTGGGTTTTGCATCACCAATTGGCTCTGTCAAAATGTTAAAACTCTCATTTTTGGCAATTCTAAAATGTTTAATTAGGAGACAAGAATATATATATATATATATATATATATATATATATATATATATATATATATATATATATATAGTGGGACAGAGTCCCAGAGAGCAGTTTCCAGGCTCTCAGCCTCATGTGGAAAGGTGCTGGCTCGGGTAGTAGATGGCCGTCAGCTGTGGCTAGTTGGCCATCAGCTGTAACTATTGGGCCATTCGCCACTAATATAACTGCCGCAGCTACGGAGGAGAGTCGAGGAGAGTTGAGGAGAGTCGAGGAGAATTGAGGAGAGTTGAGGAGAGTAGAGGAGAGTCGGTCGGTTGGCAGCAAAGTGGACAGCAGTTTGCACGTCGTGTGAACCCAGCCTCCAGCGAGAGTATAGTGGTATGACTCCCTTACCTATGGCTCCGTGGGTGTTCCTTTTTGGCCTCACCATATCCTGCGTTCTTATGTGGGGAGCGGGAGCAGAGACCCCGCAGTCCGCCCTGCATGACACATGGCGTAGTGAGCAGGGTCTCCCACATGACTCCCCACACAACATATATATATATATGAAAATACATAACCTTTCATTTAACTGTCAAGAAGAGCATCTATTACTAAATGTTGGGTAAATTGCTACCCCAGAGATTTCAAGGTGAATAGGATACAACTTTGGCTTTAGAAGAGCTTTAGGTTCCTTGGGAAGACACATATTTGTAACAGTGATTACAAAGGAATGTGAATAAAAGCATTGGTGGCCAATGGTGTGAGACTCGGGGACCACACACATGGGTTCATCCGCTATGCTCGGGGGAAGGGAGGTCTGAGGCTTCACAGACTGAGGGTGCTTCCGAATCAGGGGGTGGTATTCACGCTGTGCACAGAGTCTAGGCCATTCAGGAAGAGAAACACGTCTGTGGCTCCAAGGATAAGAAAAGCTTACCCGTGATTTTGGCATAAGTGAATAAGTAAAGTGACTAGAGTATAGAGTACATGCGGACAAGTTAATTATGTAGGTAGCTAGGGCACAGATTATAAAGGAAATTGAACAACAGACAGAAGAGTTTCATGATATATTGATTCAGAATAGCAATGCCCATTTTCTGCTTTCATGTGGGGAGAATGAATCCCATATCTTCCTAAGTACAGCTAAGAGAAGCACTCAAGTTTCTGAATATAGAGGTTCCTGGCCAATGAAGGTTTTTATATAAGTGTGTTCGATCAGCTTTACCAAATCCCCATACCTGACCCAGCCTGAATTTAGCGATTGGACAACTATAACGTGGCCATATCCAATGAGAATGTATTGAATGCATAACCGATCACCGAGAGAGCTGAGTCCAGGTTCCTGGGCTTGGGCTTTAGAATGTTTTCTGCCACTAATTAAAAGTAAAAAGATGAACAAATTCTCTCCACACAGAGGTTGCGAAATTGCAGCAAAGGGATCATATTTACATTGCTTAGTTTAAAAAAAAATCATTTCCCAACACTTAAAAATTGAGAGATTTAACCCAAACAACCTGATAGTAGGCTTCTCCTGGGAAGTCATGGGAAGGGTGTTAAATACAAACTGCCCCATTTAAAACTAGTCACAGGGATGGAAAGTACAGCATGGAGAATATAGTCAATAATATTGTAATAACTACCTATGGTGCCAGATGGGCACTAAACTTATCATGGTGACCACCTTATAAGGCGTATAAACGTCTCATCCCTAGCTTACACACCTAAAACTAATACAATATTGTATGTCAACAATAGTTTAAAAGAAATATTAAAATATTTGTTATATAAAAATGCAAACAAAGAAGAAAATGTCAGTAGCCTTCAACTACATTCATGTGAATATTTAAATCAGAGGAATTCCATTTCGCTTTAAAGTCTGGTGCCTATTGGGTAGACAGAAGATGAAAAGTGGAAAAGAAAAAAGATGGAAGCAGCTGTTCTCCAGGCAGCAGTGGAAAGGCACTGAGACGAAGCCTGAGTGCTCTAATTTGCCACAATTACCTCCACTTCCTATTGAAAACTCCATGCACAGGCCAAGTGTCAGCCATCATTTATCATCACTGAGGCATTGTTGATTTTCTTAATTTAGAGTTTCAGATAAAGTGAAATACTTGCTGAACTTCAACCCTCCATTAAATGTGGGGTGGGCGGGGGGGAGAGAAAGTTCTAAATATGCTGAGTATTTTTTAAAAAATACCATCATGCACATATCTTTGTTAAAGTAAGACATGTTTCTCAGATTTAAACATCCGCCCATGGAATAAACATGAGATACTTGTGAGCCCTGCCCTGATTCATTCCTTGCCATCCTCACTCACTGTTGGAATCGCTGTCCTTGACCGATGCTCTCTGGACGGCCGTCTCCTCCTGGGAGCCCAGGTTCAGGCTCACTTACCTACTCCTTGCCCTTCCCTGGGAGCGCTGTGGGCACAGTCTCATCACCAGAGCCCCGGAGACAGTTCTAAAGAGACAAGAGCAAGCAGCTACCAGGACTGACCCCAGCAAGTTGATAAAATTTTCTTTGTCTTTGGCTCTTCTGTCTTTAAAACAAAAATTAAAGTCCCATTTCATTCATTCCAGGAATGACATTTAAAAGCCTAGAATGTTGACAAACAAGCAGGATTTTTTGTTTTTAAATAATTATTTATTTTCTGTCTTTTATGGTCTTACACTGTAGTTAAAGCAGTATACTTGAGTGTCCTTCAGGATTTAATGATCAAAGGATTATTATAATTGACTGGAGTGTTTCATTAATAAGATCAGAACTGCTAAGTATTCTATAGACAGTTATATTTAATTTATCAAAATAAACACGTGATTCTATTGTTTTCCTTTTTTATAGATGAGGAAACTGAGACCCAGGAGTCAATAGTTAATTTAAATTTTTACATCGGTTTGATTGTAAATCCTGTAGTCTTTTAGTTACATCAAAAGTGTTCCTGACACAAAACTAGTCAATAGTGGGTGAGGATTTGAATCAAATATAAATCCAAAAAACCCATGGTGTTAGCCATAATCTAGAACCTTATTTTATATTTTTTGTGCCTAGATTGTCTAGTAAATACCAGAATTTTACATACAAATAAAGAATGATTTAATAAGTACATGGATGAAATACATAGGTAAAACATAAAATATGTACATACTGTGTACAAATGCTGCACCTTTGTAAATACAGTATGATTTTTGGCAAATAGTCTAGAATTTAGCACAGCCAAGAAAACATTTCTCATATTTTATGTATTATGCCCCTGATACTGTCTTACTAGCTCTTTTGTTCATGTACATTTGAGTAGAAAAATACAATTTCAAATTTGTTTAAGGGTTATAGCAACAATAATTCCATGCAGACAGACTACAAGAGCTACCACCATTCATGGAGAGAACACACAAATCACGTGTCGTCTCTATTCATAGTTTATGTTTCCCCACGAAGTTACCTTGTGAAGCAAGTCCGTTCATCTCCACTTCACAGAAAACAAACTGAGGTTTGGAACACTTGGTCCATTTATCCCAAGTCCCACAATTAAAAACTTTCAGGATCATACCTTCAGGCCAGGTACCTGACTCCGCGGATTGCTGCTTCCACGTCAGGGCACATGCGTGCGTCCACGCTGATGCATCTGCTCGGGGTGGCAGACTTCCACTCTGTGATGCAGGTTTGTCACTGGAATATCCGGGTGTGGTTTGGAGACCAGTCTATAAATAGTCTGGGTCAAGCTGGTCCCAAAGGAAGACATGACTACACAAATAGAGATTTTTCTAGTGTGACTTTAAGATTATTTTCTGTATGTCATCCACTCTCCCAACCCACTTCCCAGCTCATAGGCTCTGAAATGGTCAGGTTGTGATAATAAGTCCTGATATCTCTGTCTGATCGGGGCTAGAGCCATGAAGCAGATGGATATTAAATACGCCTTCTGTCCACCCCCTGCCTTCTATCTTCACTTGTTCTTTCACCAGAAATTTCCCAGCTCAATTTAACTGAACACGGCACTGGAAGATGAACGGCCAGGGCATTGGTGGCTCAGTGCATGCTGTGAACGATGGCACATCCTTTATAAACAGAACAAAAGTCCCAGAACATAACTTTCCCTGCATTCTATTGACCAAGCCACCACCAAGGCAAGCCCAGGCTGCCGAGGGTGGAAACCACCCCAACTCCCAATGGAAGTTGTAACCATACTTTGTAGCCAGCTTTAATCTATCGTAAGGAGTGAATACCTAATGAAAAGCTGTATTCTTCAGCTTAGGCTCCATAGCAAAGTACCGTAGCCTGCGTGGCTTAAACAACAGAAGTTTAGTTTTTCATATTGCTGGAGGCTGGAAGTCCAAGATCGGGGTTCAAGTACGGTCAGGTTTCGTAAGAACTGTCTTTCTGGCTTGCAGATAGCAGCTCTCTCATTGTGTCCTTACATGCAGAGCGAATAAGAGGCCTCTATTTCTCTTCTTACAAAAACAGCAATCTTTTCAGACTAGGACCTGGCCCTTATAACCTCATTGAACCGTAATCACTTCCCTGAAGGCCCTATCTCCAAATCCAGTCAATTTGGGGGTTAGGGCTTTAAGGTGTGAAATTTTAAGGGACACAATTAAATCCATGGTGAAGACAGAGAAAATGAGTAATAGCCACATAACATCTATTGAACACCTGTGTCCAGTCATGCCTGAAACTAAATCTACAGTCACTCCTCTCTAATGAGAACCCATCCATTCTATTTTGTGTTATATAAGACAGTTTTAATCAGATATTCTTTTATTTGTAACGTAAAACGCCCTGGCTGATAAAACTGTTGATTATGCAGTGCCACATTGCAAAGGAGCCAACATCCAGAATGGAATTTATAAGAAGGAATTAGGGTCCTGAAATGGAAGCACAATCGAGAGATGACGACATGAGTGAGTTTGCAGGATCTGAGGACTTAATTCCCACCTGTAGTCTCAGTTACCTTGGGGTTCCCTTTACAAAACTAGGTAAGAACTGTTAAACTTACTGCAGAGAACGGTAAAGACATCACTCAATACCTGAGTAAAGTGAAAACACGCCACAGTCAAAGCAAAACACCTTCTGAAATGTAACACGGATGTCGCTCAGAGACTCTTGAGTGATTCGGAATGCATTTATTCACACCAGAGATCATTCCAATCCCCTGTCTTTCTGGAAGAGAAAACTAATGGCCAGAGAGAGACAAAGTGATTGCCACGTCCTGGAATACGAAAACACTGGCTTTCACAGCAAAGACACTGACTCGTATTTAACGGAAGTGTGATGTTTCCTGCTTTTCAGAAGGCACCTATTCCTTTGTATGTATTATACCTCCACCCTCCCTCTGACTGTTGACTTCAAAGGAAGGGCAGTTGGAGTGAATCTATGGCCCCAAAGACAAAGACAGGTGTTGTCAAAGGGCAGGGAGAGAAATCTGGGTGTATTTTCAAATAACAAAGGTGACCTCAGGTTTAGTGAGGTAAGATGCCAAGAATAGATGCCCATTAATCCCTGTCACATGGGTCACAGGCACCTCTATCAACCATAGCGTGTGGCTGTCTACCTAGTAATTGTGTGCGTTCAGCCAGGATATGATAGCACAGACTCAATGCATCTCCCTGTAGCTCCCCTCACCCTTCTGAATGCATTAGCAGCATCCCCCTTTGACTGTGGGGGAAATGACGTGGGAAATAAATGAGAATAGTTGACCACAGATGAAGAAAATGATTCTTTTGTGTGGCATGTTAAAGAAGACAGAATATTCTCCAGGTGAATACTCTTGAAGCTGTAATTAATTTACCCCAAACTGAAACCACTCTCCTCATGTTGCCTACATAACAGAATGGCTCTTCAAAGAGTACCCTTACCTTCCTCAATGTTGGACTTGGCGATCACTTCTTTTTATAAAAGCACTCATTGTGTTGCATATAGATCTGTTGATTAACACAACCCTTCCCACTCCCCACTTCTCATTCCAATAGACAATAATTTGTCTTTATAGAAGGGACTGTTTCCTTTAAACTCATGTGTGTCTCAGGATAGATACTCAAAACTGTTTATGCATTTGCATTATGGAAGGTTAGGGAGTCAAGTGAAGGTCAACGGGAGAATCCTTCACGATAGAGCATCGTGATTGCCGGCCTCTGTGGGAACTACCCTTATAACAAATAAAGGGCTCAAAGATTCAGTTGTGTATTTTGATCTCACTGGTTGGCACTCGATGACTAGAGCAGCTCTAAGCTTCCTTTATGAGCTAAAGTTGTATGACTTTTTCTCAATTTCCTAGGCTCCTTCACCCTCAGATAACTCATCTTAAATATATATATATATATATATATATATATATATATATATATCACTGGTTTCTTTTTCACCTTAGGGAAGTATTATATATGTTTATATACACATATTATAAATATATACATGTAAAATGAAATAATACATGTGAAGCTACTGTGAGTGAAATTAAGAAGCACATGCACATACGAGTTGTTACACCTGGACGTACCCGCCTTTATTTTTGCTCTGTGTTGTTTCTCTCTGTTAAAGCCCTGACTCAAAGTTGCCCCAAAGGCCCCACTTTAAATGACTTGGGCTGTGGACAGAAAGAAGGGATGGGAGTGAAAAGTCTGCGTATTTGAATAAGAACTAGGATTTACTGGAATGTTGAGGGAATTGAGACTCTGAAGAACTGGATTTTCTGTGGATGAACTTTTCTATTTCAGTTCTTATCAAAATGATTGCAAATATGTAAGTCCCCATCTTCCTTCATCAAGCTCACACGATTGCCTCTTTGCCTAATGACCGAGTTCTTCCCGAGCTCATCAGTGCTCGCTACGTGGAATTTGATGTCGATATACAGTGTTTTAGGAGGTTGAGTTTGTTCTCTTCTGAGTTCGGACTACTCATGCTCATGAACTTGTGTGGTTTTGGCAGAATCCCAATATACTTATAAAATAGCTGAGGTGCCAGAAAATATTGGAGAAGCGGGATAATAATATCACACGTGCTATTATTTACTGTTTGACAAGTATCAGGCGTGGGACAAAGCGTTTCACTTGCATGATCTCATTTATTTCTGAAAAGCACACTTAGGAAGCTGCTGCCATGAACCCTTTTACAGCTGATGAACTGCTAGGTTAGAGCAGAGCTTCTTAAACCTCGGTATGCCTACTGATCCCCTGGAGATCTTATTAAAATGCCGATTCTGAGTCATCTACCTGCAGTAGAGTCTGCATTTCCAACAGGCTCTGAGTGCCACTGACGAACACTTTGAGTAGCAAGGACTTTGAGAAATCCTGCCCCCCCCCCCCAGTTCAGCAACGAGGCTGGCATGGGTGGTTTCAGGTCACGACCTCTGGGCACCGTCAGTCTCAGCAAAGACCATGCAGAAGACTCCTGCGGTCCCTCCCTTTTCATGCCAGACAGATGTGACACCCAGAGCTCTTATCCGCCCAGCCGGAGGCTGCACTCACCTTTCTTCTCACTACCAAGATTCAGAAAACTCACTGGTAATCAGTCCATCAGCGTGGGTTTGTGATGTGAAGCTTATGCATTCATGCTGCCCCGGTTTCTGTTTTGGCCAAAGACTTACATGGCAGTCTTCCTTGGAAAACAGTGCATTTGATTGTTTCTAAAATTGTTACTGTAAAATGAATTCCATGAGAAGCATCCATTCTGGTGGCAGAACACAAAAACAAAAGGAACAAATAATATCTGTAATCTCACTATGCAGAGACAGGACTAGGTAGATTTTTTTCTGTCAGTCATTATCTTGTGCACGAGCTTTACTTACCTTTTTCTTTCCATAGATTTGACAAGGTAATGAGTAAGATTTTGTGTTCTGATACATTATTTGTCTTTTTCAAATGTATGGGTGCGTTCTACTCAATAAAGCAGATGTATCACAGATGTGATACAGATGTAATTAAACATTTTGATTAAAATGCCATGTGAGCTTCCCCCAAAATTTTACAATTAATTTATTTTTATCAATAATAATAATAATAATAATGGAAATAACATATTTGTGCTAGGCTTTTCTCTGTACATCAATAATATGCCAAGTTATTGATTTGAAAATTCTAAGGTCAATCTCTCTTATAGTTTGTGCTTCAAAAGCGTAGGACTGGCCCCTTGGGGGCATGTGTTTGGCAAACCTTACGTTTTCCATTGATCAGCTGCCCACGCAATCTGCACTTTCTGCTCTGATCCTCGTTGGCCTGTATTGTATACCCGTTGGTTTTATACCCAGACACATATCCTGTCTCCAAGATTGTGCTTTAGCACAAAAACTCCTCTTTGAAGAGAACTCCAGGTAACAGAAGTAAAATCACTGATCTAATCATCCTTTCCAAACCTTTAGTTACAAAAAAAAAAAACCACCTCAAAATGAGTTCTCTGCTTGAGTCCTACTCCACCATCTCCCCCTGCTGCCCACAGCTTGATTAAAACAGAAGAATGTAATTATCTGCTAATTTGGAGTCTCAACTGATTAAAATAGCAATAACTCGCACAGGTCAGAGGTTATCATGGTGCATAATTAATTGTCCAACAGCATCTTAATCAACATCTCTTCAGTTGAGCATCTCGCCTCTCGTGGGCAGGAAAGGGGTGGGAGCTGTGCGATGCAATCAACTCTGCCTGAGCTGTCAGAAACGGATTTGGGGAGGTGGCGTCCCCTGGTTATGAGAGAAGGAGCTGCAGTGTTTCCGCCTGCAGAGAGGGGCTGTGCATTGTCAAGTTTGTCGGATACGAGGTGTTGCTGAACACAAGGTTTCTGGTACGTGGCCCACTGCTACTTGATGAGGAAGTTGAAGTCTGGATCTGAGAAGGAAAGCTATGCACATACGAACACACTCTAACACGGCGAGAACCACGAGCCACAGAATGCCATTGATTTTTGCCAGTGCTAGATTGATCATGCTATAGCCAATGTTTGTTAAAATATAGACTCTGTCCTTTTGAAAAAAATCACAATGATGTGACTTGTCACATTTTCGTAAAGATGCAACAGGCCAAATCAAATAACAGTGGAAAGTATGTTTTAGGCAAGGTCTGGGCTTGTCGACCCAGCGAATAATATGGAATCCTATGCCATGCTTTAGAGTGGAGAATGGGCTATCCATTGATTTGCAGCCCTGGGGCAGGAAATCCATACGTGTTTTTATCTTATTTAATCAGCATAACATCAGATTATGCTGATCTCCCCCTCAATAATCTCTGGAGGTGGAGATTATTGTTCCTGTGTTAAAGATGAGGAAACTGAGATTCAGAGCAATGCACTGTCTGCCCTGCAGACCTTGAGCTAGGAAATGGCAGGGTCAGACATTGTACTTAGTGCCATTTCTTTCTGCCAGTCCTGGATGTGGGGTGCACTTGCTGCTACAGACGAGCATTTCTCCTTTGCTCTGTCATTCCTTGGCCATGGTTCTCTCATGTTCCCCACACCTGCCATCCAGGTGTCATGGGAATCTTGAGGTCTTTTTTCCTGGGGGAGACTTATTGCTATTTTTCCACTTTCCACTGATCTGTCTTTCTGAGTGAGTGCGAGCTATTTGGAGGACGGTTTCATGTATTTCCTTCCGGATACTTCAAAACTTAGATCCAGCATTTAACGCAAAGGATGCGAGCAGTCAGTGCTTGTGGAGTAAATTAATAATAATTTTTAAAAAAAGATGAGTGGATGGATAGATGAATGGACAAATGGATAGACGGATGGTTGGATGAACAGATGAATGGATATAAGAAAAATAGGCAAGCTTCCAAAGGGACTTTAATAGGTTGAATGCGTTAAGCTTACCCTGTGAGTCAACATCAAGTAAAGGAGAGCCGCAAGTCGCTGGGAAGTGTTTAAGGCTTCTGAGAAGCCGCCCACTCTACTGTTCATTGGCCAGTCACCACTCGGGTAACAGATGCAGTGTTAGGGCTTACCAGTTCATTCCAAAGTGGTAGTCATTAAAGTAAGTTTTCATTATTTAACTGGTGGATAGTTTTGATGTTTACATTTTATTTTTAGTATGTGTATTAGGCTTCTCTAGAAAAACAGAATCAATAGGGTGTGTGTGTGTTTGGGGGTGTGTGTGTAAAGAGATTTATTGTAAGGAATTGGTTCACACAGTTATGGCAGCAGGCACATCCTGAGATTTGCAGTGTGAATCAGCAAGCTGGAGACCCAGGAGAGCCAGTGGGAGGCGTATTCCTGTCCAAGTCTAAAAGTCGAAGAACCAGGAGAGCTGATGGTTACTTCCCATCCAAAGAGCTAAAGTTCTAGTTCAAGTCCAAAGGCAGGAAAAAGTTGATGTTGTGGTTCAAAGGTCATTAGTCAGGAGAATTCTCTCTTACTCAGGGGAGGATCAGCCCCCCACCAACCCCCACACCCGCAACCCGGTCTTCAACTGATTAGTGAGGCCCACCCACATTGCAGAAGTTGGTCTGCTTTACTCAGTCCACCCATTAAAATGTTCATCTCATCTGAAACACCCACACAGAAACATCCAGAATAACATTTGACCAACCTATCGGGGCCCCTCATGTCCCAGACAAGTTGCCACATAGAACCAATCATCACATCATGTGTTTTTCCTAATTCACTTTCTTTCCACCTTGTTGGTTGAGAAATGTGCTGTCAGAGCAAAAAGCCTGAGAGGCAACACTGGTGGGTTTTGGGGGGATTGAAGATGAGTCGATCTGAATGGTAGCTGAAGCTGCTGGCCAGAGGAAGGGAGAAGCAGAGAGGGGCTGCAGCAGTGTCCCACATGAGCAGGTGGTCGGAACCTCACAGGCTGAATGCTGCGGTTAAGTCTGAAGTCCGTGCAAGATTGGAAACGTGCAGGAAAAGTTAAGGGGTTAAAAACAGACCGACCATGAAGTGCGCTTGTGAAAGAGAAGCACACAGGGCAGAGCTGCTGCACAGGTAGAAGAGTCAGGAGAGACTCATGCTGGGCAGGTGGTGTGGTCGTGTCACTGGCCCAGAACTCGGGACGGGATCTCCTGGGCTGCTGGGCCCTCTGTCTCTTCTTCTTTACTACCATATTCCCGTCTCTGAGTTATGTCACAGCCCAGAGTGGACACCCTTGTGTTTGTGGTTTCGTTAATAACTGAATGAGTGACTGAGTGAATTTACGTAATCATCATACGCTTTCTTCAAATACCAGTAAGACCCTCCACACGGTACCCCCCATCTTGGTAGGTCCACAGCTCTGCCCGCGGCCTTCTCATGCCCATCTCCTTAGCTTTCAGGTAACTGGGGAACTTTTGACTCTCCAGGGAGATCCCCCATCACCACTATGTGTCTCATCTTATACAAAACTACCCCTTTATAGTGCTTCCTATGTTTAATGTTATTTGTTTCAATGTCAAGAAACCCAACCGAAGCCAGGAATCGTTCATTCATAAATACTTCCTGGGTACCTGGGACGTGGCACAGAGGCCACAGCAGCGAGGGAGCCGTGAAGGTGTCAGAGCGCCTGTATTTTATCAGGGGTAGACAGGACATGCTTTTCAAAATGAAAAATAAACACGATGAACTCAGAAAGTGAGTTACTGTAAAACAGATAAAACTCTGATGTGGGATGTGGAGAAACGAGTCTTTCCAAAGAGTCCAAATTCTCGCAAACCAGTAAGCGAAAGACCAAGTCAAGCTTTCTCAGCCCAGGTGAGAAATGTGGACTATGTTTCAAGTATGATGGGACTCATGTCGTCTGAGGTTCACCCTGTCAGCAGAGTACAGGATGGGCCATTGGGGAGAGTTAGATTTTGTGTCTGATCGTTCCCGCAACCATAATGGTTAGTATAGTGCCAGGGCGCCAAACACAGGCTCAGAAAATATTTGTTAAATGCAATGAATTAATAACTTATTTTCAGGAAGTTTATTCTCTTTCTTTGCAGGTCATTCATGCTCATCAAACTGAATATTTTGCTTCTTAACTCAGTATTTTTGACAAAGAAAAGACATCAGTCTGTGTTCAGAGTCCTGGGCTACTTTGGCGAAAGTTTTTCCCACCTTTCTCATTTAGAATCGCAGTCTCCCTTAACACTGAACAGCACCATTTTTTTTTCCTGCTATAAAAATCTCTCATGCATTTTTTAAAGTATCTTTTAATACAGCACAGCAAAATTAGCTGCCACCATAAACACAATTTGGCTAAAACGAATAGGACTTGCAGTGTTGTTGTTCTATTGTTATTTACCAAAATGCTCTGAATACAGATTAACTTTATTGCCCGAGTATTTGTTATTGTTTTACCTGTTTACAAACACAAACCAAAGGTTCTTTGATAAATGATCATAAAACTCGTGGGTTTCAATTTGTTGTGGGCAACTTCCTCTGTTTTGTTACCCAAAACACAGTTGTATAATTTTCTTCAGCTGTGCAGCTCAACAGAACCCAGGTGATAGCGTACATAGGAGTTCCCGACTGAGGTTACACTCCTGCCCTTCGTGCTGTGATCTGGTTGCTGTGACATGACAGGGACTTTCTCAGGCATGGCTTGCTCTCAGCACTGGGCTCTGGTAGGACCTGGAGGCGGAGGGTATTCTGTTAGCCTGGGGAAACAGATGTGAGTCCTGAATCTAGTTCTTGCAAGGACTTCTCCAAGCTTAAGGACACCCGAGGGTGTAAGAAGCTACATTAGGACATCGGCTGGAGGGACACTCAGTTCTGTGAGAGGGGGACAGGACAAAGCCATGCCATCTGAAAGGGGTCTTGCGTATTTGTTGATTTTTGAATAACAGCTTTATTGAGATATAATTGACATAATTGTCACCCCTTTCAAGTGTGCAGTTCAGGAGTTCTAGAATATTTACAGAGTCATGCACACATCACCATTATCTAATTTTAGAATTTTTTGTCACTCTGAAGAAGAAACCCATTGGCACTCATTCACTCCCCACTGGCCCCTCCTTCCATGCTCTGGACACCACTAACCTACTTCCTGTGTATGGATTTGCTTATTATAGAATTTTCATATAAATGGGATCATACAATATGTGGCCTTTGCTGGCTGGCTTCTTTCTTTAGGCATCATGTTTTCAAGATTCATTCATTATGTAGTATGTACCAATAATTCATTCCATTTTATTAATGAATGATATTCTATAGTGTTGATATATCACATTTTGTTTATCCATTCATCACTTGATAGACAGTTGGGTTGTTTTGACTTTTTGATTATAATGAATAATGCTGCTATGGAGATTTGTGTATATGAGGTCGGACAATTAAGTTCACAAACTCATCCTAGAAAAAGTGCTACATACCTCATTGCTGAATATCACTATGGTCACCTTCAAAGTACTCCCCTTGGGAAGCTATGCACCGACGCCAGTGCCTAGTCCACCCTTCAAAGCAATTTTGGAACTCTTTTTCTGGAATGGCCATCAGAGCTGTCGTTGTATTACCCTTGATGTCCTGAATGTCATCAAAATGTCTTCCTTTCACTATTTCCTTTATCTTCGGGTAAAGAAAGAAGTCATTGGGGGCCAGATCAGGTGAGTAGGGAGGATGTTCCAATATAGTTATTTGTTTACTGGCTAAAAACTCCCTTACAGACAGTGTCCCGTGAGCTGGTGCATTGTCGTGATGCAAGAGCCATGAATTGTTGGTGAAAATTTCAGCTCGTCTAACTTTTTCACGCAGCCTTTTCAGCATTTCCAAATAGTAAACTTGGTCAACAGTTTGTCCAGTTAGTACAAATTTATAATCCTTCTGATATCAAAAAATGTTAGCAACATCATTTTGACTGTTAATTTGGACTGATGGAACTTTTTTGGTCATGGAGAATTGGCTGACCTCCATTGTGCACTTTGATGCTTTGTTTCAGGGTCATATTGGTACACCCATGTTTCATCACCAGTGATAACATGGCCCAAAACATTGTCTCGCCTCTCCAAAAGGTCTTGGCAAACTTCACCTCTCCTTTGCTTTTGTTCATCAGTGAGCTCCTTTGGGACCATTTTTGCACACACCTTTCTCATGCCAAAGTTTTTGGTTAATATTTTCCTAAGTGTTTCTTTATCAATGTTTAGTTGGTCTGCTATGCTTCTGACAGTCAGCCAATTTTCATGCACAGTTCGACGAATTTTTGCAATGCTTTCATCCGTTCTGCTTTTTATTGGCCGCCCTGACCTGTCTTCATCAGTGTTGCATTCTCTCCCCTCAGAAAAACGTTTCATCCATTTGTACACTGCCATTTTTTTCACGGCATTATCCCCACAACTTGGACTAACATGTCCCTGATTTCACTTCCACTCTTGCCAAGTTTAACAGGAAATTTAATGTTTGTTCATTGTTCTAATTCAAGCTCAGACATTCTTGGGACGGCACACAAAAACACGCAACAACAATAATGAACACCACTCAGCAAGACACCACCACATACATGTCAACACGAACACAGCTGTGAGACACTGATATACCAAGGTTATGAAACCTTACCCAGCTGTTTGTACAGTGCTGCCAATGGAAGCGCACAGTGGCAAGTTTGTGAACTTAATTGTCAGACCACATATTTAATAAGCAGAAGAATATTCTCTGAATGTGACTAAAAATATACATCCCTACCCCTGAGAAGTCTTCTCTGCCTGAATAATTGAGCTACTGTGCCATATTGATCTAATTGCATTAAAAATATAACTATGACATATATGAGTCACCTGTTCCCAATAAGTTTGGTAAGTTACATAGTATAAAAGTTAAGTTATGTGCTCTGCAGTCAGAGATCTTGGTTTTAATTCTTACTCTGTGTCTCTGTGGTATGTGGCATGTCTGTGTCATCCTGTGCCTCAGTTTACTCAGCCAAATGAGTAGTAGTCTAATAGTGCCTACTTCATAATTTTGATATGAAAATTAAATGAGAAAAATGAGAAAGAGCTTGCGACAGTGCCCAGCAAAAAGGAAAGGCTAAGTCAATGTGAATTATTGTTATTATCATTTTTATAGCCATTGTTTTAAAAACAATCTTAATACAAATTACACTTTTCTATGTTTAGACCCAAACTATGTACCATTAGACCGATTTCACTTTAAATTTTGTAGTGGCTCTCAGATTCCGTGAATAGTGAAGCCTTGCACCAGTCGATGGGGCCGTGGCTCGGGAAAGAAGCTGACCCCAGAAGGTCGGAACCAGGGTTATTCTATTAGAAATTTCCCAAGGTAGGAACAGCCAACTAGTACTGGTGCAGGCCCTAATCCTGGAAAAGTAGTTGAACATCAAAGCCCAAAGAGGAGGAACTGTATTAAATGCACTTAAAGAGTGACAGAGTCAAGATTTCGAGTCTGGAAGAAATAAGAGCATAACGAATGCGGTTTCTTCTTACCGTCTTTGGAGTCAGAGTGCTTTGTACACTTGTGATTAATGATTATTTAGAAGTATGTATGGTATGCATGTCTGTGTAATAGATGATAAGCTAAATAGGGACACAACCTGTCACCATTTTGTTCCTCTCTGTTGATCTCTTCCGGGTTAGCAGTGTCTGCCATATAGCTGTCGTCTATAAATGTTGACTGACTGATAAATAAAGTGAGGCGCACCCTCATGACGTAGGAGCGATGGCATGGGGTTCTCCAAGCGAGCTGTGGTTTACGTGGTCCTTGCACTTGTTCTGTTGCCTGAAACAAACGATTAAGGTAGAGGCATTGATGAGCCGCGGGCAAAAGAACACTGAGAACAGACCACAGAGATTGCAAGAGAAGCAGAGACGTTGGATCGTATTCAACACCAGGTTAAGACGCGTATGTCCTTTAAGGATGTCCTTAGACTTGAAGTGTGTCTGGTCTGGGTCATCCCAGTCTGAATTCAGGAGCTTACTTCGCTCATGTGTGTCGTGAGAATTGAATTTGACAAGGTATATAAAGCACTTAGTTGAACATAGAGAAAAACAGCCCTTGCAGGGGATTGGGAAGGAGCTGCTCACTTTTTTCATTTTAAGTTTTGCTGTTGTTTCCCTTCTTTTTGTTTCCGGATCTTAACCTAGCAAGCTCAAAATACACACTTGCTAAATGAATGAATGGACATAAATAAATGGATGGATCAGTAGGTGAAGCAAAAAGTGTCTGAGTTAACTACAGGCTATTCTGAGATGATTATTACTGTCAGGTCATAATGAGGAAAGGAAGGTGGATCGGACATGATCCAACGCATGTCTTGACTTTGCCAGATGCCCAAGGATGAGCACGTGGCTTCACTAACCAGGCTTGGTACTAACTTGGGCAGAGTCCAGTTACACCTGTTCCCATTTTGCACCCAGCTGGAAGCTGCCCTGTCATGATTTCCCAGCTATTAAAAATCTCTTGATGAAGCTTACAAACTAGAGTAATCCAGATCGACCTGCTCAGACATGTGGAATGGTTCCAGTGACCACAAAGCCAAGCCAAAAGTACCATAACGGCTCTGAGCAGGAAGGAAACGCGATTTCCTTGGAAGCTGATGTCACCTGGCTGCTATCAGACCTTCTCTGATTGCTAATCTTGTACTGGTCATCGCATGTCAACCTGCTCCCATGAAGCTTTGAGGATCCCCAAAATGATTTATCGGCCTCCCTTTGCTCTCTGTAAGGCTCTTTCCTGACATTTGTTATACATTCAACAGATAATTACTAGCATGTGTTACTTATTGGGATTTATGTTAATTTCTTAGGTTAAAAAATTAAAATTTTGATTCTCCGCATCCTCTTGGATAAGATGAAAACAAGACGTAAAAATAGACATTACATATATAGCATCATCATTAATACAGTGGAAGCATAGCAAAATATTGATCCATTATGCCAGTGTATGTTTCCTATGCTAAAAATAACTGCTATTTTGTATTACATTTCTCACTTTTATAAAACATTTCAGTTGGTTTTGGACGTGGCGTTCTCAGAGTTCTGTTAATTACACAAAATGGCAACTAACAACTGACGGTGAGTTCAAAATCATGTCTTCTGACCCTAGGTGCACACACACTCCATGCTTCCTTATTCCTCCATGAGTTTCATCTCCTGAGGAGCCCCAGCGCCTGGCATTGAGCCTTTCATATGTAATATATGGACCAGTGTTGTGGGCTTTTAAGTTCTAGGAGACCTGATTTAGAATCCTAGTGGTTCTGACTTACCAACAGGCGGACTTGTTTGTAAATGACCTGAGCCTCCAGTCTTATGTGCGCAATGCAGATAAGAATGTGTATTTCCTTGTATTATGAGGATTAAGTGCCAACAATGTGTACATATGTCATCATACCTCCTGAGCGGATGCAGGGGATTCTGCAACCATCCATTTCCTCTATTTTCCTTTGTATCTTTTCCTTTCAAGTTGAGGGCAGTGGACTCTAAGCAGTCTCATTTTTAAGTTCTATGAGAGTGTTCATCTTGTTCTTTGTTGTTTCCACAGGAAGAATAGGAATGTGCCTACGTTCAGAGGCTCAAGGCCAGAGAGTGGTTAGTGCTGAAGCAGGAGCTAGGCCTCCTAATTTCAGTCTCCCAGGCCACCTTGCTACAGCCAGGGCAACACGAAAGGAATCTATCCATCATGAAATGAGCCCATATCTTTCCCCAGTTTGCTTCAAGCCTTATTGAAAAGCCAATCGTCCAGAGGTGATTAAATGAATGATGATGGCAGTGCTTGACTCACAGCTCTTTATAGTTCTTTCTATTTTTTTGTCCTAGCTGATAGTCTGTGCAATCCGATCCCATGATCGCCAAGGCAGTGACAGCTTTTGTTATAAGCCATTTTGAGAATGGCAAAGCTTTCTGTGCTGAGTGACATGGCCATCTCTTGGAAACACGATAGCATTTTTCCCCACTTGTTCACGTTCATTCATTTGTTCCTTCTATGTGCAAGATACTTTGAGGAGAGAGGCAAGGGGATTCAATCTTTTCCAGAGTATGTTTGCTAGGCATTGTCACAGCATGGAGACATTGAGCAAAGTTCAAAGTCTAATACATAAATGCTGCATCTAATATACAGTACTCACAGTATGCTATCTTTCATTTTCTTGAAACAAACATGATCATCTGATAAGTATATACTAAAGCATCCTCTTAAGTATTACCATTCACACTAACACCTGCTATTGGTGCCGATTCCACCATTTGACTTGCTCTTGGAGTGACCACTAACAGGTACACACATCAGCATCCCAGTTCCGGAGTAGGATGGTTTTAAGCCCCGCCCACACCTAGCATCTCTGTCCACTTGCCTCCACTATGCATGGCAACCCTGAATAGACCAACAGCATCCTTTCAGTATTATCTTATCTTTACACCCGTTTACCCACTGATGCTGCTTCCCAGTCATGCCCAACACCCATCCAGTCTCGCCTCGTTCACAGAATGCGAAAGGTTCAATAAGAAAATCAGTGGAAAAGTCTTTTGAGTGATGAGTCGCTTTCCTTTTGTTCACCCTCAGCTCCTTCTTCTGTTTTCCTCTATCTTCCCCTCCTTTGCTCCTCTGTCTCTGCCATATTGGTTATTGCCTAGTAGTAGCCATAGTCACCTTTGCTCTCAGACTGCCCTTTTTCCAAATTGTGCCCTTTCACTGTTTGGTTCTATAACCTAGTGATTTACCTAAACCAATGTATATTTTGATCTCCATAACAGGAATGATGCATATTTCAAAGGCTGTTTTGAAGAATAAACAGAAACATACATTCTTATTAGTGCAATTTTGGCACAAAGCAATATTTCAATAAAAGGAAGCTGTTGCATTCACTGGCATCATCATTCTTATCCACTACTCAGGTATTCTCAGGAGAGACATTCTTGCAATTCTCACTCAAGGCAATTTGATGCAGCACTGAAATCCCCTTGCTGAATCAGTTAGGAAACCTATTTGGAGGCCCAGGGTTGAAACATTAAAGAATTAAATTTGAATTAAAAAATATGGGAGATCATCTTGTTGGAAGATGACACATGTTCTTAAAAGCAACAGGAAATGTACTAGGGAAGAAAATAAATCCTATAAAATATTTAGAGACTTCAAAAGAGAACGAGGTTGAAGGCCTTTGTACTGCTTCCCATTTCCTACGTTCTTTATTTTGACCGTCTACAGTTTTAATGAAACAACACTGTAATGCAAATTATACCAAGTCTGATAATGAACATTAGAAAACCAAGTAATGAAACAAGATTTCTTCTATCAGGCTATCTTTGTTTTCCTTGTGAAATTTTACTCATTTAATCTAAAAACCGTAAGCTATTGCTTAAGGATCCCTGTATCCCTCACTCTTCCCCAACAAGAAACTCGGGTTTAGGGGATCTGGCTTTGAACCTCATTCTAGAGCTTGTTCTGTATATGGCCTGAGCATGTCACTTTTATCATCTCCAAGGCTGTGCATGTTCTCCAGGTGACAGTAACCGTCCTGCCCACAGATGAACCAACCAAATAGTCAGAACAGTCAGTATTTCTTAGAACCACTATTATTAGCGTGAACACATTTGTTTTCTCTCTCCCTGTCAGTGAGTAATTGAATGGAATAAAAACACAAAAGGAGGGCTTAACAATGGTAAGTCTCTATGCACCTAACTTTACCTTAGAGAAGATAAGTAGTAAATCAAAATTATTTCAGAGACTGATCATAATATGAATAAAATCGCAACCCTTAAAAATATCTATGGGAAATAATGGGATTGGTGAGCTTTCAGAACTCTGTGTGGCATCTAATGGGAAGGCCTCTCTGATGAAGGGCATTTAAGATGAGATTCTACGGAAATGTTGGAAGATGACACTGGAGAATCTGGCTCCTAACGCTTGGGAGCAAGTGCCCTCAGGCAGAAGGCACTGCAAGATAAGATCAGTGTGGCCAGGGCAGAGTAAACAAGAGCACGATGGATGTCACATTTGGTCAGAGCCAAGTGTAGGTCACAGATGACATTGGAAGCAATCACTGTAAGGAATTTGGATGTCACCCTATTTGCACTGGGAAGTCACAAACTAATTGTAAGCAGGAGTGGGTCATGATTCACTTAGAGTTTAGCGGGATCACAGTGGTTTAGAAAAGTCATGGGTGGTAGGAGCAAGGTTGGCACAAACATTAGGAGATGAAGAAAAGAGATGAATGACGGTGGCTACCTTTAGCACCATAGCCAGGTTACTCATGGTAAAAGGCAGGATTCAGGGCATATCCTGAAGATAACGTCGACAAGATTTATTGATGTATTGGTCATGACAAAGAGAAGCATCGCTGCTGGTTCTTAGTCCATTTGCTGGCCTTTGTGGTCTTCTTGAACCCACCTTGACCCCCACCGCCACACCTCCCCAGCCTGAGAAAGCAGTGAACCATCATCAGTCCACATGGTCCTGCTCCCGTCCTCCAGAGTGAAACACTGTCATTTAATGAGTGATGCTGTGCGCTAATGGAGAAGGCAGCCTGTGTCAGGTGCCAGAGCCTGAGCAATGGACAGGGAGCTCTTCTCTTTGCTGTGGTCCGAATCCTGGGGTTAGGTTAGGGTCAGGGACTGAGGAAAGTGGATACGCGTATCTTTCTATCTTCCTTCATTGTTATAAGTTATCTCTATGCAGATGTCTCTCTCTCTCACACACACACACACACACACACACACGCACACACCTGTATTCAGGCATGTAATTGTTTTTGGCTGTCTTAATCTTTAATCTTTTTATTTCCTTTTCAATGTTATATAATTTCATTTTTTAAATATCTTACCTATGGGTCATTGAGAAGATAGGAAATACTGAATCAAAGTGTGCACGGAGATTTCTGTAGGCAGATTACTGGTGGTACTTAATGCTGAGCGCCTGTGAAGAGTCTGAAATCGAGGCTAGCTTAGTATAAAACGGGTACACAGTAAATAATTATTTGCTTAATAAGTTGTTTGGCGTCTGCTAAAACTATTATCTGTATTAATTAAGCATTAGCATACCAGCCAAATTCGGAAGACACAGCACACATTTAAAACACATTGCATTTCTTGATTTTTTTTAATTAAAAATAATTATTTACTCAGCACAGAGACAAATACAAAACCTAATTTTAATTAAAAGCAATGGAAGTGCATTTGTGTAAAAGTGGACTGACTTTCGAAAGATGACTTTGAATTTTAAATAGAAAAACTAAATGAAACACGCTATTACTCTTCTGGTGATAAAACATATAAGCTTGTAGTCAGGAAACGATTTTTAAAAAATACCCCATTTTTACTTTTATCTCCACCATATTTCAATTTGTAAGCAGTTTTACCACAAGGAGTATTTGGTATCTGATATTCTCCTAGATTTTTTTTCAACGCAGTCTTCCTCTGCATATTATTTGATTTTTATAACAACCTTGTGAGATAGATTAGAAAGGATATTTGTCCTCATTTTATATGAAACTGACTTACCAAGGTTAACAGCATGGGGGTGGCAGAGCCAGGACGTTAATCTTCTAATCCCGTGGATGTTTATCCCCCTCTAATTATTTTCCACCGTGCACAACAGGATGGCCTGTACCCTGGACCCTTCGGGATATTTTATATGTCTGTGTCACTGTTCCCACTTGAATGTTCTAGAAATATGCATAGTTAAAGTTACATTCTTGATTTACAAGCTACGGTGATCATAATAAACTACGGACAAGTAGCATTTATTTCATTGGGTTACGTCTCCCCCCCCCCCCCGAAATCATAGAATGAGCAACTACCAAGTTACAAGCATTATAGAACAATCAGAGAGAAAGACAACTACATTTCCCAAAAAGAAAAATAACGGTACTTGTAAACTAGTGTCGTCCATCTCTGTTGATCAATTGACTTTTCTTGTTTCACTTGGAGAAATGCTCTCTCTACATAATTCTGCAGAGAAGACTAACAATTTAACATATCAGCAACTTGAGATAAGCTGTAACCTTTGAGTAATTACCCTGTCACCTGACTCCTCGATGCTCGAATGCTAGAAATATTAACAAAGACCTAATTTCCACATTAAAATTCTTGTTTGAAATAGTTTAATATTTCCTTCTATCAATTTGAAAAGATTAATATTTACTATAATCTGCTTTATCTTGAAATCCAATACACTGTGTTCTGAGGACATGATAATTTAGTTGCATTTGACATGCTCTGAGAAGAACATAGATTAAAGTCCCTGATGTATGGCATTAAACATTTTGAAAGTGGCCGACATTCCCGAGAGAGAAGACTACCCAGCTACGATTTGTTATGTGAGTGCAAGATTAGTAATTCACAAATGCACTGCTACTGTCTGGGAAGGCAAGGAGAAAGCACATAGGATGGTTCCGCTGACTATCAACTGGCCATAGAAAGCATTGCTTCTTATTGCCTGATCGGCCTGTGATGAGGGGCAGGCTGAGCGATTTAGGAGTGTGGGAGCTTGCGAGGCTCTGCCACGTGGCAGCTGTAAGACCAATGTCGCGACATCAGTCTCCCTCTTCTGCTCGGTGACAAGCTCTCCCTGTGAACAGCTCCATCATGCAGTCCCAGGATCCCTTATGATGAAGGATCAGCTTGTTTCCTCCTCACTCACTCCTCTTGGAGATCCTCAGAACAGGTGGCCGATACCTGTGCACTTTTTAGGGACTCAGAGGGTATTTGTTCAATGAAGGAGGCGCGAGTGAGTGGACTAGCAGTCATGGGACTTGTTTAACACTAAGGCTATTTCAAATATCCATTCTGTCCCCTTCATTGAATGGATGTATAGAACTCTTAACCTCAACCTTAACCTTGCCGAGCCCCAGTTTCCCCATCTGCCAAACTAAGGTGGTAATAATAATAATAATAATAATAACAATAAATGATAAAATACCCATCTCAGGCACTTGTTCTAATTACAAAACAAACAAAAACGACCATAAATGAAAGTCTCTAATCAGTGCCTCGTCTAATAAGGATGTGAATTTCTCTTTTTTGCCCAAAGGACAAGTGGAGCTAGCCTGGATGCTGAGGGTTAGGGGACAGTCGAGGAGAGTAGACTCAGGAAGTAGGAGGAGGGAAGAAGTAAGTGCTCAAGGCACCTTTACCAAGTGCAGTGAAAAGATGAAGTATTTGGAGGTGGGTCCCATCTGTGACATGGAGAACCACTGAAGAAACTCTTTTGAGTTCAAAATCTTTGATTATAAAACTCTGTCAATAATCTTGGCAAAATCACTGAATGTATTTGGGACTGTTTTGTTTCATTGTTTGTTCATTTGTTTTGTTGTTGTTGTTGTTGTCCTGAAAGAAAAAAAAGATTGGACTAAAAATAAAAATAATTTCTTTTCTACCTCAAATCTCAAATTCTCTTTCGTACGACAAAGTATGATTCTTTTTAATCTGCCTTGTCTTATAACAGAAAATGTGCATTGAAGATGTATTAGAAAAATATGGCGGTCAACTGGTAGATAAGGGACTTACATTAATTAGCGTGATGCAATGCAAGGACCTGCGACCTGTCCTGGGAGAAGCAAGCCTGCAGCCCTTCCCTACAGCCCATGTCACTTCGTGTACGAGGAGCCCCTGGCTGCACAGCAGAGGTGATTGTCACACAATGAACCTGACCCCTCACATCTTGGGCATGTCATGACAAATGTACAGTGCTTCAAGGTACAAGCATTTTTACTCATTCACAGAGGGCCATGTGTTATGGATCAGCCCTGAGCTAGGCTCCTGAAGGACAGAAATGCCAATTCAACCCTCGCTGTCTGGTGGCCATGGTCCACGTTGAATAGTGTGACAAACCAAGATTGGACAAGTATATCGATGCCACATTTTGAAAGGCCTTGGACGGATGATACAAGTTTTAGATTTTATATGGTAAATAATAGGGAACCAATGATATATCTAATGAAAGTAGTGACATAACTTACACAGAGAGATGATTCTTGCTTTTGTGTGGGAGCCATACATTAGTGGTTAGAACGATGAGAGTCAGGGAGCCCACAGATGAAGATCGTCTTAAAAAGATCAAGCTGTAAAAATTAACCTCTTCCTAAAATCAAACTTCTGCTCCAATATGTGTCCCAAAATCTCTTCTCTTAGACATAATTTTGGTTTGTAACTTAGGTCACTTGGGAAAAAATATGGCAAAACCTATTATTGACTGCATAATGCATGTCACGTCCTCAGAAACCTTGGTGTATCTTTTTACGGTGCTCTAGGGCAGTTACCATATGTTTCTTGCAGTTCTTCTAGTTATTTTTTCTAACTTACCTTCCTTGAGTTCACTTTGTTCCCCCAAAAAATTATGTTTAAAGCATTACTTATTGAGCACATGTCAGATGCTACACTCAGAGGAACACATCTTCAGACAACCAGAGGCTCAGAGGACAGCCAGGCCTGGGCTACAAAGGTCTCATCACAGCACATCTGTGAGAATCATTTTATACCAAGTGCACCCCCTCCCTAACTCCAAAATTCTACTTCTACTTCATTTTTGAAACATTTACCACCCCCGCGTCTTAACATACGTTGCTTCTGGTCCTTGATCCACTTAGATTTTTTTCCTCTCCTGCACTTACCTGGTAAGGGATTCACCCTGCGATGCCCCACCCTTGCCGTCCTGCTCAGATTGTTCTAGCATTCCTCTCTCTCCTGACTCAGGCAGCTGACTCCTTCTATCTGGGAAGAGGACTAATAACCCTCCTTCCCAGCCTGCAAATGCTTGCTCAGTTTATTTGTTTCCATAGCTCCCTCCTCTGCCAGGCTAGAGAGATATGAGGCAACACTGTCGTTTTCATATTCAGCACTGTATCGCTAAACCCAATAAATACAATGCCTGTCACGGGGCACGAGATGCTCGGGGAATGTGGAGAATGGACAATTGAGGGGATCTCGCTTTGTGAAATGGCTGGAATCACCCAGGATCTCCTAACAGGGCATCGTCCTATTGAATGGACAGTGTACTCAGGAGTGAGTCAGGATTTGGCCGCCAAAGGACGAAAGCAAACTTAGACACTGATAAGCAGATAGGACCTAAGCTGGGAAAGGAAATCTCTCTCCTGTATTATGCCTGCAGAATAAATGTCAGGCTTCTAAGCCTGATACTCTCTTCCCTGCATGAGACCCTAGAATATCCGTCGTCTCCTTTCTCAGGGCTTCTGATCCAGCATCCAGGACTCTAGATGTGACAGACTGATTGCCGAGGCATTTGTCTTTCTCTCTGCTCTGTACCCTCTGTTCACACAGCCTTGACGGGCACTCCGTTTTTATTACCCAGTATCTTCAAGGCGTTGAAAATGATGCCTTCTGTGTGAAGACTTCCTGGATCTTTTGTTAGAATTAACTCCCTCCAGGCTCTCACAGCATTCTGTGTGTACGAATGGTAAAGTGGTAAATACCTCATTGTAAAGTGGTACATACCTCATTGCTGAATATCACTATGGTCACCTTCTAAGTACTCCCCTTAGGAAGCTATGCACCAATGCCAGTGCCTAGTCCACCCTTCAAAGCAGTTTTGGAACTCTTTTTCTGGAATGGCCATCAGAGCTGTCGTCGTATTACCCTTGATATCCTGAATGTCATCAAAATGTCTTCCTTTCACTATTTCCTTTATCTTCGGATAAAGAAAGAAGTCATTGGGGTCCAGATCAGGTGAGTAGGGAGGATGTTCCAATACAGTTATTTGTTTACTGGCTAAAAACTCCCTCACAGACAGTGCTGTGTGAGCTGGTGCATTGTTGTGATGCAAGAGCCATGAATTGTCGGCGAAAAGTTCAGGTCGTCTAACTTTTTCATGCAGCCTTTTCAGCACTTCCAAATAGTAAACTTGGTTAACTGTTTGTCCAGTTGGTACAAATTCATAATGAATAATCCCTCTGATATAAAAAAGGGTAGCAATATCAATGCAACAAGTTTGCAAACTTAATTGTCAGACCATGTATACGTATATGTATATGTACATATCTTTCATCCACTTGTTCCTCTGAGTTCCCAGTATCAGGCCACCACCATTCCTAACTTAAGCTCAATAGTTAAACACATTCTACCTTCCTGCAGTCTCTATGCTTTGACGTATTTTTTAGTATCCATGCTAGAGCAAAATCTTAAAGCTAAAGTTATTTACGGCTGAAAGCTACAATGCGTTTTCTCATCATTTTCTGTGCTATTTACAACAGTCCTTTGAAGGACGTAGGGAAGAAAGTCATTTTACAGAGAAGAAAACAGAGTCTCTGAGAGCTGACCTTGCTGGTGGTGAAATGAGGGCAAACATTGTCTAAATGACACAAAATGTCAGAAGTGTGATTGGCTTAGGTGTGGAAGTTCTGAATGGGGTTTCATGGGAAGAAGGTGTGAGGCTTATTATCAGTAAAAATAATGCAGCCTCCCGCAGAACACATATTCAACCATTGTTAAAATTTCATCTCAAATAAAGTCTGATGTGTATTTATGAGCGATGAAAATATTTTATACCATTCATTTTTATAAGACGTGTATAAGTGAATGACCCTTGAATTTCTTGAATTTCAAGAAAATCATACAGATGTTCTCTTTTCTGCACATTAATTGTGGGAAGCAGTTGGCTTAAACTTAGAACAGCTTGACTCTAGTCTGCGATATTCTACTAACCGATGTGCTACCTTAAGTAGATTACCTGAACTTTCTAGAACTGAGTTTCCTTGTTTGTTAAAAACAGAAAAGCTGGGGGAGCCACCCTCGCACTCCCTGCCCACATCTCACTTTGTGATCTCATTATTACATCTAGCTGATGAAGTGGAGGTGTTAGCTGAGAGATGGCTTCTTTTTCTTCAAAGTGACTCATTTCTCTCGATAAATGATTCACCAATCTAGTTCCAAAGAAGAGTATTTATTTCAGGCTGATGATGTACAGTGCGCATTGCACCCGTAACATAAGTTTCAATAGTTAATGAGCTGTAGCTATTTCTCAGAGTGATACGTGTTCACCTTTCTACGGCTTGAAGAGAGCACCTTGCTATGGTTTCACTTGACTTAAAAATGAGGCAGTTTCCCACTTTTTATTTAAAGCAAACTTTTTAAAGCCTCGAGTTCTAGAAATTGGCTCGAAATTAGAGGTATTTGCAATTGTGTGTGTCACTTTTGACTCAGAAAACTGATTCTAGTATGAAACTGGGATTATCAAACCTCATTCCAAATTATGGTAAATGACAGAAATATTGCATGTCCCAGCTCCTAGGCCTTTAATTCAGATCAATGCGCGTGCGAATTTTGTGGCTGGCAGCCAGAAAGCTAGGGTAGGAGGTGGCCAGCAGGGCCCAGTTCAGGACAGAGCATGGGATAGATACTCTCTCTTCATTCTGCCTCTTTCACCTGTTCCTCTTCTCCCATTCTTTGTCTATTTCTCTTATGACCTCTATTTCCAGATAATACATCACTCTTTGCACCCAACCGCATATTTGGTTTTTCTGGCACGATCATGTATCCTGGGCCCGGGTTTGCTTTCCTAAGCCCCCCAGAAAATTACTCTGACTGCTTAATCCTTGTTACAGGAATGTTTCCCCTGGCACTGGTTGGCTTGGCTAGCCGCATGCCAGGTGTTCCATAACCCTTGGAACGAGGCCTCAGTGCCCACCACACTGAGGGCGCTTACTCCACATGGTCTGTGTGACCTAATGCATCTGAGAAGGCGCGTAGCTACGGGGCTTAGTCACATACTGTTTGACTTGGAAAACCATCTCTGACTTTACTCCACATATGGGTATGAGCATGTGTGTGAGATAGATGTCTGTGTGCATACACGTGTGTACAGATATATAAATGTATGTGCACATGTATGTACATAGATGCATATGCAGGGCTCTGAGTATACGGGTATGTGTGTATATGCCAGTGGTTGTGTGCATATATGTATGCAGATGCCCTACATGCATGTCTATATGTGCATGTGTTTGTATCTGTGTTTGTAGGTATGCGTATGCCACCCATTTGCCTGTGTTTATTGGACCTTTTCTTGATGAATAGTAATTACTTCCTCATTTAACCTCACCGTTGACCACTTTGAGCATGTCTGTTCATTTCAGGGCTTCCTGTGTCTGCATATTTCTTCTCTCCAGAGGTAGAACTACTTGATTTCTACATCAAGACATAGCCTAGCGCCCACCACCCCCACCCCTCCGCGTTTCTAAGATAAGTCCAGGAGAACGGCATGAGGGATTTTGAAAGCACTCTGCTCCGACACTGAGCACTGGAGTAAGGCCCTGCCCCACGTAGAGTGCCTGGCCCTCTGCCTGGTCACCACATGTTGCTAAATCTTTAACTCAGTCTAATATTGGAATTTCCCCCTTGCCAGCCTGCGCCCTGCCTGTGGCTGGAGTCTAGCCCTGCGTGAGAACCACACTCCCACCAATTACCTTTACTACGACTCTGCGTCTTGCCAGCTCAGGCTTTCCCACAATCTCCACCTGTCTGACCAAACACTGCACTGTTTGAAACATCGAACGTTGTTGGTACTGACAATAATCTAGCATTTAAGCCTTCAGATTGCAATGGTCAAAAAACAAACCAACAAACAAAAACCGCTATCTGTTTCTCCCCAGTGGGTGTATTTTAAGACATTTTGAAAATAGCAAGCAATAGCAAGAGGGTTGAAATTATTCTTTGGAACAAACACACCTCAGTGAGTAGTTATCACTTCTTAGATCATTGTCTTTTTTTTTTTTTTGGTTAATCAAAAGGGTGAAAGATGAAAACTTAGGTATATCTCAGAGTTGGAGACTGACCACAGGATGGGTTTTAGACGTTGAGCATGTATTACCTTGGACGTTGAAATCATGCTGAAAAATAGAATGCCTTGGCATTTCTGTGTCGAAATGTCTGCGCTGTATCTCACCTGTTCCTTCAGGCACCTATTCTCCTGCTTAAAAGGCTTTCTCGAAGCCTTCCCTCACAAGGCAGCTACACTCCTCGGGTTGCCCTGCTTCAGAACGTCTGGCCGGCTCCCGGAAGCCGACTGTTTCCTTTTCCTCTCTGCAGTCTAGACGCAGGGCTCGCAATGACAGCCAGTGGTAGCCAGGCTCTTTTTCCTGAATCTGCAATTCCCCTGGGCTCTCTAGCAACACCCAAAAACAAAATGAATTCTTCATAATAGAAACAAGGTGAGAAACCCTAAGACTCTGCCATGAAATGCAAGTTTGAAGGCCTTATAGGATAATTAAAAACACTTTCCAAAACAAGCACCTAAATCTAGCAGCATGGTGCTGTGAAAGTTTTGAAAGGGCTTTTCTCCTTCACCTCTGCTGTACCTGTCGAACCCGAGCTGATCCACAGAGCCGTTCCAGGTGTCAGTTGCCACACCTATAAATTTGGAATGATCAAAGATACCTTTCCTCAAAATAGGGACTGTATGAGATATAATTTCTTCTGCTTTGGCCTCTCTGATTATGTAATTCCTCCCTGATTCCTCTAATAAGAAGCAAAAGCAGACACAGAAAGATTAGAATGGTTCTCTCCTCCCTAACTGCAAATCTAACACTATTCCCATTGATGCAAGCTTAGCTAAAACGCGTGTTGGAATCCAAAGACGCTCGCCAGAAAGAGGAAAACAAGGGCAGGAAGTAAGTTTTCCCTCTTTTTCTCATTCAGGTTCATGTGTCATCACTCATTTCTTAGTTCCCTGAATACAGAGCTTCTTGCCTGGGCACGTTCTATGCCGCCCTTGAGTTTGCTGTCTCCTCCGTGAGGTCCCATAACAATATGTGTCTGTCTACACCCGGTCCCTTAGCTCATCTCATCACTGCACTGTGTCCCTGGCGTTCCGTTCTGTCTCCACCACTAAAATGTAAGCCGCTGATGGGCACTGAGTATGTTCTGTTCACTATTTTAAAAAGTAATGTACACACAGTAGGTGTTATAACATGGATCGGTGATTGAAATACTGAACACACACACACCTCAGTTCTCATGCAATATGTATGGAAGTTATAACCATCCTTAACTTAAATTTCTCCACTGGTAGAAAACTCATGACCTGATAATAAATCATCCTCACTTATGAATACCTCTAACCACTGCGACTTTTCTTTTTCTGCTGGGACAAAATTTGCCTCCCAGGAGCATTCACAAAAGGATTGTAGTTCAATTATCGGGGTTCATATGCAATGACTATTTCTTATTCAACAAGATAAAAATTAACAACTCTGTTACCCTTCATAATTTAGGAAACATTTTTTAACATACTATCATTTAATTGCCACAACTACTTTATGTGATACATTTTATTCATGTCTATGAATAATTGTCAGGTCTGACAATTAAGATTGCAAACTTGTTGCAACAATGTTGCTAACCTTTTTTTGGTATCAGAGGAATTGGTCATTGTGAATTTGTACCAACTGGACAAACAGTTAACCAAGTTTACTGTTTGGAAGTGCTGAAAAGGCTGTGTGAAAAAGTTAGGTGACCTGAACTTTTCACCAACAGTTCATGGCTCTTACATCACAACAATGCACTAGCTCACAGGGCACATCTGTGAGGGAGTTTTTAGCCAGGAAACAAATAACTGTATTGAAACACCCTCCCTACTCACCTGATCTGGCCCCCAATGACTTCTTTCTTTCCCCGAAGACAAAGGAAATAGTGAAAGGAAGACATTTTGATGACATTCAGGACATCAAGGGTAATACAACGACAGCTCTGATGGCCATTCCAGAAAAAGAGTTACAAAATTGCTTTGAAGGGTGGACTAGGCACTGGCATTGGTGCATAGCTTCCCAAGTGGAGTACTTTGAAGGTGACTGTAGTGAGATTCAGCAACGAGGTATGTAGCACTTTTTCTAGGATGAGTTCATGAACTGAACTGTCCAACCTCGTATATTTGGTTTCTGACCTGTTTCTGCACCTGCAGGCGCAGCCGATGGGTTTCCTACGTAACGAGAGTAAATCATTCAGTGACTAAAAACCGAGTAGCCACACTATGCAGAACTCTATGCTTTGCACTGGGAATAATTGGTTAAAGAGAACAACCCAGGTGACCCTCGCCAGAGGTTAGGCTCTAGTGGGGGCAAGAGACATCGTGAAGGAACCACCCCACGTGTAAAGAATAAATAGAAAGCTAATGGCAGGAAACCCCAGGCTTAAAATATAACATGGAGCAAAGGATCCTGACTCCTGTGGAGCCTGGAAGACTTCCTGATGGAAGTGAAGTCTGCAGTCTGAGGAGGAGGTGCCGGGAGGAAGTGGGCGGGGAGAGGAGAGGACGTGCCCTGTGGGAGGAGCAGCACAGGGGCTGTGGTGCTAGGCGGAGGCCCCAGAAAGGGCCCAGAGCTGGGCTGATGCTCAGAGAGCAAGGGCTGGTGAGGGGAATGAGCCTGGAGAGAGAGGCCACAGCCAGAAACTTGAGTTAACAAAGGTGAGAGGACTTTGTGAACTGCAGAGTGCTAATAAAATGTATGTATGGTTATTGTTCCTGGGATTAAATATATATATATATATATATATATACACACACACACTGGTTTTTGGGTTTTTGTTTGTTTGTTGTACTCTCTGCCATTTAAAAAGTGAGTTATTGGAACCAGAAGGAAAGACAGAAACTGACAAGAAATCAGAAGCATGAAAATTCACAAAAACCATGTCTAACTCCCCCAAAGCAAAGTTGCTTTTCCTCCTGCTGCGTGAAGGAAGCTAAGAGGCCAGAGGAAGAAGCATGCCCACACCTGACTCTGTAAACTCTTTCATCTGATCTTTAAAATGTAATAATAATGTGGGCTTAAAAGGTTTGATTGCTTGATCACAGCAGCTTGTTAATTAAAGGTGCAAAGAGGGGAATGATTAGAGAGGGGAATTTGCACCTGAGGGAGAAACGGGATTAGTTTGCCTGGGAAATCAGATTTGTGTTCCTGGCAGCAGGCCAGTTGCAAAGGATGAGCACAGAACCTCAGAGGAAGGAAATGTCTATCTTTCCAAGTGCTCTGCTGGAGAACAGGCGTCCCCTTCCCATGGCCAAGGGCAGGGAGGGGAGAAAGCCTCTCAGACCGCTCACCCCTGCCATGCGCTTGTCTCCAGCATTAAATATGTGACTTGCTAATTGCTCTTGGTGGAGATAACTGTGTTTGGAATTCATTTGGCTGAGAAGTACCTTGGTTGTGCAGCGGCTGACAGGACATGATTAATGAGGAGGGCTGCCTTTTCACATCCTCTGTTGGAGAGATTTGGGCCTTGTCCCATCCTGAGGGGCTCTCTGGCTTTCGCTCCTGTCACAGCGACCTGTGTTTCATTAAGCTGAGCAGCTTGGTTTCGGAGGGATGGGCAGGAGAGAGATGATCAGGTGAGCAGCCCAGGAGGTCGGGAGTGCAGCGATAAAATCCAGCCTGTGTGCAGGACGAACTGGCACGGAGGGCGCGCGGAAGTCAGGGGCCTGTGTTAGGGCCCGGCCGTCTCCAGCAAGGAGTCCTGTGACCTTCGGCCGCTTATCTCTGAGGGTAGCCTTTCCTGTTGTCAAATGGGAAGCATGAAACCTACCTGGAGGGTGCCCTAGAGAATTTCCAGATAACGAAGCCCAGCAGTGTCTGGCAGAATCCCCTCGTTCATAAGAAAAGGCTGTTGGTCGTGGACAGCAAAGTGTTTTCACACATGTTCTTTCACGCTGCCAAGATGGGCCAGCCACGTGAGATTGATAATTCTTAATTCTTATCCAGACACTGCTAACCCCACGTTGGGCATTCCTCCTGGTATATCCAAAAGGCCTGCTCCCAGGCAGTCAGGGGAAGGTCTCAGTTTCTGATCATTTTATTCAGTTATTCACTTCCCAGCCTACAGGGGGTGCCTCCCAGGCAACCCTCTCTCACCACATGGTGCCAGCTTCCCCAAGGCACCATGCACGCATGGCTGGTAAGCACACTGCAGTGGGCACACATGCGTCTTTTATATCGTTTGCCCGTGATCTTGCCCTTTTTCCTCCCAGCATAGGATATCAAATCAAGATCACATCTTCCTTTTCCTGTCACTTTTTCCTTTCAGAGAATTGCTGAAGATGAGGGGCATTGTAGGAACCGCCCAGATTTATATCCAATTAGTCAGAAGTGCAGGTGGCCTGGGGACCCCACTTATGGCTCGCTTCTCAAATTGGGAAGGTCTTGCTGGGAACCTTATTCTTAAACCCGTGGACTCTGACGCTGCCTCTGGGTCATTAGTGTCAGAATTGAATTGCAGTGCATCAGTTGGTGTCAGAATAGGTAGGAAGACCATTATCCTAGAAATAGTCCAACTGGCTGAAACATATATACTCCTCGACTGTGTAGGCTTAAAATTATGTATCCTCCCTGAGTCTCAGTGTTGTCACCTGTTAGCCAGAGACAGTGCTGCGTGCTGGGCCGGACTGTGGGCTGTAGGAGCTTCAAGGTAACCTACCGGGAGTACCAGGCCCAGTGCCTTAGTATAACCAGCGTCTCATGAAGCTTACATTTGGTTATGACCCTGAATCCCTCATGCGGGATTACTAAAAGATGCCATCACTGCGTCCCGCTCCTTGTGGCTACACAACAGACTACTTGAAGACCAGCTCGCCAGGTGGGCACCAATCCCGTCCCTGCCATTGACCAGGGTGGGGTGCGGGATCAGCTGGTGGGTGGGCAGATGCAGAACTCGATAGAACTGTGGCCAGCAGTGTGGCTTTGGCCTTGGTGGTCTGTGTGTGGCAGGGTTGGCAGCATCGTTTGAGTCTTTCTAAAGCATCATGATGTATAAGATTGGTTGCTTGAGCCTCCAGAAAAAAAACAATCGGAAGCAGACCCGAAACATCCTTTTCGTGCTGTGTGGTTTGAAGTTAGTTACTTAAACTCCTTCTATCTTGATGTCTTCGTGTGACATGTTGACGTGACGAAATGATTTATTGCAAAGGAGCTTACACTAACGTGATGCCAAGTCGATGCCAGTTCTTACTACTGTCGACTCCAATACAGACCTGCATTTTCATCCCACTGTCTAATAGTGAATGACCAGGTAGGCTGGCATGTGCTCTGTGAGACACTGAAAACTCGATGGTTTGCACATGCTATTTTCCCACCCTCTTCACTTAGCACAGTTCCTGGCACATTGCAGGCATTGAATAAATCATAGTAAATAAGTATGTGATAATATTTTTTCTTAAACTGACAAATGTATCATTCAAATAAATTGCTTTGTTACCCCCAGTGATACCCTGAAGATAATTTATTCTGTTTTTGAGGACCTGAGAGGTTTCATGTTTGCATTGCCAATTAGAATATCCATCATCTTCACCTGTCACATTATGAGTCATTAATACCATTTCTTGGGAGGAAATGAAAACTTTGGAAAATATGAGTAGGGCTGAGTTCCATTTTTTCAGATTGACAGCAGAAATTTTATGACTGGTTCTGTTTATTCATCTGGAGCCTATTGCATTTTGTTCCCTAAGGTAAAGGCACCTAAAATATATCAGATTCTCTCAATACTATACCTTCCTGTATTTCTTAGAAGATGATTCCAGTAAGAAACTAACTGAAGAGATATATCTTATTGGAAAGCAAGTGAAGACATAACTTTAATACTACTTCATGGGGAGAAAATAGGCACAAACATTGCTCATTTAATCTATTCCCAAGCAACATGGGCTGAGAGATAAGACCAAATACAGATTAAAATGATGATGATGGTGGTGATGGTGATGGTGGTGATGATGATGGTGATAGTTGATGGTAATGGTGATGATAGTGATGATGATGGTGATGATGATGGTGATGATGATGGTAGTGATGATGATGGTGGTGATGATGGTGGTGATGATGGTGGTGATGATGGTGATGATGATGGTAATGATGATGGTGGTGATGATGGTGGTGATGATGGTGGTGATGATGATGGTGGTGATGATGGTGGTGATAATGGTGATGGTGGTGATGGTGATGCTGATGATGGTGAAGATAGTGATGATGATGGTGATGGTGAAGATAGTGATGATGATGGTGATGGTGATGATAGTGATGATGATGGTGGTGATGGTGATGATGGTGATGATTGTGATGGTGATGGTGATGATGATGATGATGATGATGATATTGTTGTATGGACAGAAAAAGAGGAATTGTTCATCTAATGTAAAAAAAAATAAAAAATAAAAAAGGTAATGAAAAGAGCACAAGATGGAGTAGAAAGTGAGGATGTGGAGGCTGAAGTCCTGGCTTGAAGACCTGGCTCTGGCGTTTGAGGTAGCTGAGCCTGTGTCAGGTAATCTGTACAGTGCGTTACCAAGGTAGACAGTTAAACAAGTTCATATTTGTACAAACACTTTGTGAACCAAAGCAATTTGTGTTGCTAATGTGCTAGTGAATGGCAATTATTTCTCCAGTATCCCACGTTTAATGAGATTGTTATTTCATCTCTGAGAACTGACTCCGTTGCCATTATGTAATAGCTCTTTTTATGTTTTATCATTTTCCTTGTTCTGAGTCTGTTTTGTTGGCAGTTAATGTCGTTACTATAGATTTATTGTGATTAGTGTCAGCCTGGCATATCTTTATTCATCTCTTTACTTTTAATTAATCTGTGTCTTTTCTTTATATTTAAAGTGAATTTCTTGTGGACAGAATGTAGTTGAGTCTTGTTTGTTTGTTTTATCCACTCTGACAATCCCTATATTTAATTGGTATAATTTTCAATTAAAATGATTATTGATGTAGTTGAATTAATATTTACCATGTCTGTAACTTTCCTATTCATTGCATTTATTCTTTGTCCCTCCCCTTTTTCTGATTTCTCTAGTCTTAATTGAGCATTTTATGACTTCATTTGATCTCCTCTTTTAGCATATTAATGACAATTATTTTTATTTTTAGATTTAGGGGTTGTCCTGGAGTTTTCAATATACATTTTAAACTAATGTAAGTCTACCACCAAATAATATTGTACCACTTTATGTTACCATATAATAGAGTATTCCTGGTCCCTTTCTCCCAATTCTTATGGCATCATTGCCATTTATGTCACTTAGCTATATGCTATACTTACCGATTGCATTATTATTACTTTAAATAAACAGGGAAGTATCTTTTATTTAACTAAGAATTATAAAAATACGATAGTTTGACTTCATTTTTTTTTCTTTTCTGTCATTTTTTTTTTCTCTACATAGATCTGAGTATCTGATCTGTATCATTTTCCTTTTGTCTGAGAACATATTTTAACTTTTCTTACAGGAAAGATCTGCTAGCAATTAATTCTCTTAGTTGTTGTTTGTCTGAGGAAGTCTTTATTTCTCATTCACTTTTCAAGGATAATTTCACTGGATATAAAATAATAGGTTGGTGTTTTGTCCCGTTTTGTTTTTCTTTCAAAAATTTAGATATTTCAATTCACTCTGTTCCTGTTTGCTTGGTTTATGAAAAGAAGTCCTCTGTAATTCTTATCCTAGTTCCTTTCTAGGTAAGGTATTCCTCCCCAGATCTGGCCTCTTTCGACATTTTTCTCTTTGTTTTTGCTTTTCTACAATTTGAATATGAAATGTCTAGGTGTAGATTTGGGGGTGGGGGGGGCGTAATTTATCATGCTTAGTATTCTTTGAGCTTCCTGTGTCTGTGGTTTTGTTTCTATCATTTATTTTAGAATGATTTTGGACATCACTACTTCAAATAATTCTTCTGTCCTATTATCTTTCTTCTTCTTGTACTCCAATTATGCACACATTACATCTTTTGAAATTTTGTCACAGATCTTGGATGCTCTGCTATGTTCTTGTAATTTATTTTCTTTGTATTCTTTACTTTTCGGTTTGAGAAGTTTCTATTAACCTGTCTTCAAGCTCACTGACTCTTTCCTTGGTGGTGTTCAGTTTACTGATGAAATCATTAAAGGTCTTCTTTATTTATACAATGTTTTTTTAATTCTAACACTTCCCTTATTTTTTTCTTAGAATTTGCATCTCTGCTTACATTACCCATATGTTTCTGCATATTCTCAGTTTTTCCCCATAAAGCCCTTAGCACAATAATCATAGTTATTTTAAATCCCCTATCTGATAATTCCAACATCTGTGTCATATCTGAGTGTGGTTTTAATGATTGCATTATCACTTCAGATATATTTTGTTCTTGCCTTTTGGCATGACTTGTAATTTTTTACTGAAAGCCAAACACGATGTATTGGATATTAGGAACTGAAGTGCACTTTTAGTGTGAGGTTTTCTATTACTCTGACTAGGAGTTGGACTGCATTTAATTTTTATTGTAACTGAAGTGTCAGAGGCATCACATCCTTCTAGTGTTCTCTCTCGCTCCTTTTTCTTTTTTTTTTTTTTTAAGATTTTATTGGGGAAGGGGAACAGGACTTTATTGGGGAACAGTGTGTACTTCCAGGACTTTTCCAAGTCAATGTTGTCCTTTACATCTTAGTTGTGGAGGGCGCAGCTCAGCTCCAGGTCCAGTTGCCATTTTCTAGTTGCAGGGTGCGCAGCCCACCATCCCTTGCAGGAGTCAAGGAGTAGAACTGGCAACCTTGGGGTTGAGAACCCACTGGCTCATATGGGAATCGAACCGGCAGCCTGCGCGTTAGGAGCACAGAGCTCCAACTGTCTGAGCCACCGGGCCGGTCCTAGTGTTTTCATTTTTGTCTTTCGTGTTGATGTTGGATTTCCCTAAATACTCCTCAGAGACAATCCGCGTCTTGCAGCTCTTTCAGTTGTTCTCCCCTGTGAATATCCTGAAATCCTGTTGGTGTGGTAGCAAGGTCTGGGGAAGGGGAAGTGTCCTATAATCTTTTTATTAAGTTATACTGGTTTAGTGGGCCTATGTCTCTGGGCTGTTACTTTTCACAGGCATTTCTTAACCTTTTTTCTCATCTTTACACGAGACAGGAGGTCTAGAAGGTGATGGAGTAGGAGATACCGTCTTTGTTTATGTGGGATAAGGTTTCTGTAAGATCTTTTATCCTGAAGGGTAGGCACTTGTTATGGGGAACACTCTGGGTATATTTCACAGAGATTAGTCTCCCTTGCCTCCAGCTAGCATCACAAAGGGATCTCTCTGGCATCTTCACTATAAGAACCTACAGGGTTGTTAAGTCATGGAAGTGGTGCCCTCTTAAGACAGGCCCCTAGGAGTTTATCATTCTCACATGAGTCCAAACTCAGCCTCCAGTAATTCTTCAGATTTTTCATGTAAGTGTTTCTAACAGCTTATGGCTCAGCAACTTCTACTCCAGATAAGCAGATCTCAGCTATGACTCTGGATTCACTGTTTCTGTAGGTTTGAAAGTGGCAGCTTACGATGTAACACATATTCTCTGATAGATCAAAGAGAAGTTGTTTAATATCATGTTTTAGCTTTATTTTGGGGGGTGTGGTAAGGATAAGAACCACATGTTTCAAGCTCTTTACATGTTAGAATTCTGTCGTATACTCACACGAATTATATCTCAGTAAAGCTGTCATTTTAGAAAAGGTGATTGTTTTAAAAGTTTCAAACATGGTTGATATTATTCCAACTATATCAAAATCTCTTTAAATTAAAATGGTTGTTTTCATTATGTTTATGTATGATATTACAATTAAGTGCTTTATGGCAGGTCACAATGATTTTTCATTTACAGGGGTAACATAACGTTTACTCTTTTAATAAAACCATTCAACTAAGATTTGAGTTAAATAAGGAAAAATGCAATTAAGGTGGTATCAGGAAGCATGTGCACAGGTTTGGGGAAGTTCAGGAAGCCCTCATTCACACCACACTAGCCGGTCCCGCTGGACTGACTTTGCAACATGGCCTGCCTGGAACATTTCCCAGAATCCTGTCCACTTAGAAGACCTACTCAGAAACCAGGACAGGCCTAACCCAGTTTGGACATCTAGCCTCTGCAGATCTTGGAATTATGGCAGTTCCATAATTCATCTGGTGTTAAAGAAGTGTTGCCTGTGCCTGACAAAGCTGCCAGGGCTTCTGGTCAGAGCAGAGCCTAGAGGCAGCTTCCAGAGACAAAGAAGCATAAGGTAATAAGATTGCGGTCTCTCCTTTGCATTTACCTGTTAAAAGTGCCCTGGTCTCTTGCCTGAGGGCGGAAGAGATCAACAGTGTCACAAGTTTCAGAGCTTGCCTGTAGAGTCCCCATGTGAGACAAAAATGTCTTCCTAGAACTTACATTTCACCTGTGAGTTCTCAGAAGAGCACGTACCTGCTGGCATTTTGGGTGTCATGCGATCTAGCATATGGAGTGGGGAACCCACCATAGGGTCCAGTGAGAGATAAGGAGCCCAGCACACTGGGAAATGCTGATATAGGAGCGTGCATAGACCTTCATTTTTTAAACCAAGAACGTAATATTAAATATCAGCACTCTTTATTTTGGATTAATAAAACAAGGGGGCACTTGGAGAACAAATTATATGAGGAACATGGACGCTGAAGTTATTGTATTCTGGGAGGGCATGAAGCCAGGATATGTTAACTACATTAAATGGACTCTATAGTTAGGAATTGAACAATGGCCATGGTGAGAACGGAGTAAGCAATTTCTCCTAGAATGCATCAACTTAAGGACAGAGGAAAATTGTGCACTGAGCCAAGATCTAAGTAGGAGGAAATTTCATTTTTAATTAAAGTGCCAAAGCGGAAGACTTAGGGCCAATGGGAGAAATTGTTCACTGAAAGAAGCTCAGATTAGACCCAGTGATATGTTAAGAGAAGCTCGATGTTGTAGGAGCTGCAGAAGGTGAAAGGAGGCAGCCAATGACGTTGGAGTGGCAGCGCCACGTGGCAAGTACTAAAGCAGTGGGTTATGGGCTCTGGAAATGCCAGCTTTGAAGTAAAGCAAGAAGGCCTAGATTTGAACGTACTCTCTGCCCTCTTGCAGCCCTTTGAAGTTGGACTCTTCCAGAAGAAGAAGCCCACTCATGTTGTCAGGATTACTGAGCAGGCCGGGTTTCGTTTCCAGCTTTGTCTCTATTAGATCCTCCTTCACGGCAACAAACACACACACAGGGTTCAGTCTGTCCAGCTGGGTCCAGTTTATGCCCAGGGGGTCTCAGCCGGCTCATCATATTCCCTTCCCACCTGTGCACTTGGAACTGTAGAGAAAATGTTTACAGAAACCGCCTAACCAGCTCCATGATTGATGAGCCAGTTCCCTGTAATGTGTGCGCGCGTGTGTGCATGTACGTGTATGCATGTGTGTGTGTGCCGGTTCTGCTTCTCTGGCTGGTCCCTGACTTATAGGAACAACTAGCTTACGGAACAGTAAAAGAAATCTGCCACAGCATCAAGCATATATTGGAGGAGATTATTCTAGAAGAAGCCACATACAAATTTTGATCAGAGACATGAATTGATGCACTTCAGCTCAGTGGGCATTGTGTTCAGTGCTGGCGATAAAGCAGTGAACACGACGTGGTCCTGCCCGGCATCCGGACGCACGTGTGATGAACAGGAAGGAGATGGGCTGGGTGATCACAGGACATGCCAGGTAACTATCGAGAGAGCAAAGACGAGTTTAAAATGCACAGAAGCAAAAGGTGAGAGACGATGATGAATTATAGGAAAATTACAGGGGACCTCTCCTTTTCTCCTGGTAAATTAAGGAGAAACCTACAGGTTATATATTATAGGAAACATGTGCCTCTGGTTTACATAAGACACTGAAGCATAAGAAAGACAAACTTTTATGCTTTCCAGCTGCCTACAGCCCTAACCCTGCCTTCATGGGTCAGAGTCCTGGGTCATTAAAGAACCTTCAGGTTGCTGTTCTTCGGAGAAGCAGCTGGTACTGACGAGTCAGGAATGGTGAGCAGAGGTCGTCAGCATCAGTGGGCTCCTCTTGTCACCATGTTGACCTTGGCAGTGGTGCTCTTAGTTATGGGACCACCATACATGCCAGAATTCAGTGGTTTAGGAACTAGACTTACCGCGGTGTGCTGCAACAGTATTGTATAACCTGGCCCAACTATAATCACCAATTACTAAGAGAAAGGGCACTTTTAACCCATTCAGGTTCAAGAACTAAGAAGGGAGACGGTCTCCTTGCGATGCCTCTTCCCTAGAAGTCACACACCCACACACCTCAGGGCACATGGTAAGCTCACAGCAGATTTTAGCTGTAGTTGTTGGTATGATTACAAGCAAAGCTGTATTTGAGGAACTTAAGAATTATCAGTTTTCTCAAATGCCAAAACAGAAGAGTGGGATGCACATGAGTTTGGAAATCTGACAGAATATGGGTCACACTTGTCTGTACAAGACTGAGCCATCACCTCTGTCCTCACTGAAGGGACACCACTGATTGCTCTTGAAATGATGTAAAGCGACATCACATCTCCAAACATTATAATGCTCCTGCAGAGTAAACCCTGAAAACATTCGTTCTCTTTAATCCCCATCCCCCTCAAATTCCCATGTACTTGCTGTGTGACCTTTGAAAAAGTCTCCTCTCTTGGAGACAAATTCTCTTCTATAAAATGTTTACATCTAGAAGTTTTAAGGAAAATTGGATGATATATTTAAATATAAGTGAACCAAATGCACTTAATTATACCAATCTGGGTCAGTTATTTAAGAAAGTGTTTCATCCTTTACGAAGAAGGGAAGTTTTTTGTTTTTGTTTTGTTCTGTTTTTCCTTATCTGCACAGATGGGAATATTCAATCTGTAGGTGCATTAGTCCCTCCAAAATGCCTCAGTGGCCTTTCCTGGAACACCAAGGAGTTTGGGGGAAAAGGCCGTAATATAAGGTAAAATCTTTCAATAAATATCATCACAGTGTGATGATGGATTTTATTAACTCATTATTAAAATTCCATGTAATTGGAGATTGAGCAGACATCCCGCTAGAATACAAAGGATAATTGGAAAGGAGAGGATTCATTTATATAAGAAAGAAACAGCCATATTTGGCACCAGTTGATGGTTTCTTACCTGAGGAGGAGAATCATTTTGAAGTAGTCATAGCACAACCTTAGGAAGAACGTAGCGTGAAGCCACGGTTTGAACATCAGTGGGACATTGCAGCTAGTGGGTGTGCTGCTGGTGGAAAGCCCTCTGCTGTCAGCGCCCGGTCACTTGTCACAGCTGAAGACACACGCTTACTCAGAGTCCTGTTACCTTCTTTGGGCAGCCCATATTCAGTAACTGATAAAGAGAAGACTTAATGAGCAGTTCTCCTCACCCCAGATCAGGGCAGCTCGGAAGGGTCCTCCAAGCACCAGAATTCCTCTTTGTCTGAGATTTCTAGTGAGTTTACAGCTACATCTACCTTGGCCCAGTCTTGCTCCTTACTTAGCTTCCACAGGAGTGGACCCAAGGGGCAATTCCTGTCCACCCTGCTGCAGGGTAACCGCTAACTGTTGTCTTCCATGAAAACGCTGGCACTGGAAACGATCTCAGGGAGCTGATGCTGAGATTAGTTTCGAGCTGGAGCACATGACCTCTGGCTGGCAATGACTCGCACACCTAAGGGTATATGGCTGAGTCCCCTTCCCCCATCTCGGGGCAGCTCTAAAGAGTCATCATAGGTTGAAAATCCCCGTAGGGTCAGCTGAGGACTCCACTGAGAGTGGCTGAACTCTCCCGCGGCCCAGACATACTTTTTACTCTTCCTTTCAGGCATTGATTCCATAATCATAAAAGTTCCCTAATAAAACCTCACTCACGCAAATCTCCTTCTTTTACCCAACCCCCCACCCCCAGGAAACCCATTCAGTGACAGATATTATCACCTAAATCTACATTAACAAGACTTCTCTGTATCGATGTTTTGTGTTACTTTTTCAACTCTCTACGGAACATTGGCACTTCTGTGTCCACCAAATGTTTCTGCTTTTACTCGTGGACATTGGAACTCGGCTGTCATCCTTAACGCTTTCCCTCATGCTGATTTCATTTTCTTACTTTTTAATAGGCTAAGGATAAACCTTGGGATTTCCTGAGTGTTCATTATGTAACAAACATGCTGCTGACATGGAGAAACTCAAGTTGGGTTTTCATGTCTCCCGTCATTATAAGAGCTTGAGACCCAAGGTCTATCACCAATTCTCTGAGTTTCTGTTTATTGAACTGTAATTTGATATAGAGAATGCCTCCCTTACACTAATGTAAGGGTTCTATTTATTTGTACATGACAGTGAGCTCGGCCCCCCTTTAAGTCGTATATCGAATTTGAACTATCATTGTCATAGGCATGTGTTAGCTGTGACAGCAGCATGAATCATCGGACCCCTGGAAAAATAATGAATATACCAACAGGTTCATATTAATAAAAATCCAGGTAATGCTTGTACAGACTTTGCTCATCAACAGTTGCCACATGGGCTTTGGAGTCTGAAAATTTTGGATTTGAGTCCTGCTTGTGTGACTTAATTTCTAGGTGGATTTGGAAAACCTAGATTAACTTTTTGAGACAGATTTTTCTCCCTTAGAAACCTATAGATAAAACTACCCATTTCACAGGCTGTTGAAAAGCCTGAATGAGCAAAGCATTTCACACAGCACGGCTATAGTGAGCCCTCAAGGAATGAGGACAGCGGTTAGTTTCACTTTACTTATAGCTATGACTATAATTCCTTGCTTTATACCCATTAGAGAGATTATTACTTCTGTTTAGGGAAAAGGACAAGAAAGGAAGTCAGCTGTCCCATCGTCATCATGCAGTTAGAAAGTAGCCAAGTGGCGTTTTGAGCCCACACCTTCCATCTTTCTGCATGTCCTACCTGAGGCCATTAGCCATGGTCCCAAAACAGACCCCGGATCTAAACAGTGCCAATGAATAAACAGGTGCCAATGAATAACATTGTAACACATTGAGTGTTACAATGTGGGGTGATACCGAGGAAAAGGGCCTGGGCCCTTAGCTTTGATCAAGTTATCAGTTTCTCCGGGTTCTCTACCCCCCAGCCGAGTGCTTTATTTTATTTTATTTTTATCCCACATCCTTTAAGTGATAACCTGACTTCACAGGCAGATTGTCTGAATCTACAGCATTTTCTTACTGTATTTCTGAACCCTGCAATTGCCCTCTTGCTGATAGCTTTTTAAGAATATCTTTTATACAGCGTTGTTTGGTTTGACCTAACCTGGTAAAAAACAAAACACAGAAAACAAACAAAAACCTCCCCGCACAAGGAAAATAGGAAATGAAGAGACAGCAAATTGTCTTTGATTGCAGACTAGTCATGATAGAGGTTGTCACTGATGGTTTCTCTGGACACCTGATTCACAGGAACAAGGAAAATGTAGAAATAAAAACAAAAATACGAAGCTCAGAGAAGCAGGCTATTTATAGGAGGATCTCAGATGCTTCAACAGACTTGGAAGAATTCTGTTTATGCCTCTTATCCCAGTATAATTGTTTTTGTCCAGTATAATTCTTAAGGGTGCCATTTTCCACTTTCCAAGTGGTTCTGGTGTGGTATTCAAGGAGGATAGGGAACACGCATGCACAGGAGAGACGAAGATCATTTTTTGGACAATTATAAATTTCTTCAAAGAAAACAGACCAGAGAATGGACCAATCAATAGACAATGAAAGTGAGAGAATGATAGGCAAGGTGACATCGAAGTCATTACCCTGGCTTGAATCGAGGTCTACACTTTTCTAATTTAGTGAAACATTATGTTCTGCCCACGTTGGTCATATATTTCTTTTAAATGATGTGTTATAAAATGTCTATTTAATAGTTGAAAAGAATGTCTGGCAGCAAGTAGGTGCTAGTGGGGAAAATTTGGGATCCAGACACTATGCGTGTTAACAGAGGAAGAGACTCTACAGCGTTTTAATAAAAATTTGAAATGAAACAAAATTAGATATTGAAATTAAGTATATTATGTAATGTATATATATGGGCTCTTTGTAGCTTAGAGACGTGAGAATAAAAGTTTAACCCAGTTTAGTTATTCTTGGTGTTTCCCTCTGGCTGGAGATATCTTCTCCTTCTTATCCTAATTGAGTTTCCCTATCTCACTCTCATTAATAACTGTTAAAGTGAGATATTGGTCAAGTGGAAAAATGACCATAAATGTTTTCTTGTTCTGTAGAGGATTAGGCACTTTCAATATGTGTGGATCATGGTAACTATGACCCTTGTTGACCTATTGTTAAAGAAGATGAGTGGAGACTTTAAAAAATATATGTCCTCAGTCTTTAAGTTTCAGATACAAATTCAGCTCATTGAATAATCTTTGATTAAGCATTATTGTGTGAGAGATATTCTGCAAGTGCTGACAAAAGAAAAAGTCAGGGAAAAACACATAAGCAAGAAAACAACAAAAAGTTGTTTCTGCCTACCCACCCCCACTACACAAAGTAGTAAGAAAGACATAATACAAATACCATATGTTATGTGGTCTAATGGAAATGTGTAAAATGTGCTGGAAGGTCACAAATAAGGAAATGGCCAACTTTTCCAAGGGGGTAAGTGGAAGCTTCAGGAAGTGTAGCATTGTAGCAGGTGTCTTAAAGAGTGGCCAAGCATTTGATGGGACAGAGTATCCCACCAAGAGTATCTTCTGAGAATTCTTGGGGATGTGCACAGTGGGTAGCAAAGTGCCACAAGCCCTTGGCATGTTCAAGGAATCTAAGAGGCATGGTAGGTGTGGAAAAATGATGAAATGCTGTGTGGCAGGAACGATGCTGTGGGTTCATCGTGCCCTGTGCCACTTTTGTGTTCTTGAGCACGTACATGAACAATCACTTTCCAGCCCCCTTCCAGTTGGTTGGGACCATGTGACTGATTCTAGCCAGTAAAACGAGAGCAGGAATGAGATGTGTTACATCTGAGCTGAGGCTTTGAAAAGCCCCCTTTCCATATGTGTTTGTCTGTCATATTTCTTCCCCTGAAGTGATAAGCATGAGAGCCTTGGAGAGTAAGGAATTAAAGCATTACAGCGGTTGGTTTGCTGTCTCTCCACCTGGAGGATAGCTGCATAGAGTTACCCAGTTTATAGCAGATTTCGCATGAGTGAGTAATGTTGGATAGTGCTTTGTGTTAAGCCCCTGAGACTGTGGGATTGTTTGTTACTGCAGCATAAGCTTATCCTCTCCTAACTAATACTGGAAACAGTGGTGAGAGTTGGACGCAGAGAGTTAGGCAGATGGCCTCTCACATAACACTCAAATGAACTCTTCTTGATTCCCTAATGAGAAGTAATCACTCCTCTGCTCCCCTAACTGGCTTCCCATCAGCACTTACTTCATTTCAAATGTCCTAGTTCATTCTTTGCCAGTCTAGTCTCCCCATGACTTTATACAAAAACACAGTTCAAGTTATATGTGCTGTAGTAAAAAGTGGGTAGAAAATACACTAAAATTGGAATATCCTTTCACTAAGAATGTCAAAAGTGGAATATGACCAGAACCCTTTCAGGATTTCAAAAGAAGGAAATGGAACAGGGTAGAACTTTGTGGTCTGTGCTATTTGGGAAATTCAACCATAGCTTCTTGCTATCAAGGGCAAAGTCAGCTTCCTGGGCTGATGTCTTTCCAGGTGTTGTGTTTCTTCTAGTAGCCCTCAGACACTCTGCACTAAGCACTGTACTAGGACCCGGGGCTACAGGGGAACTAAAGAGACAATAGCCCTACCCTAGAGAAGTGGCTGCCCCAGAGTCCAAAGCAGGGATTTTTTGCACAGATGCAAGCTCTGTTGCCTTCAGGAGTAGGGTTTTAGCCTAGTACAGATCAGCCTCAAACACAGAAGCAGCCTGGTCCTATAGGGTGTCAGACAATCCCATAGGACTTTCATGGACGGTTCTGGGAGGCTCATAATGGCCAGCCATGCAATTATTTGCTGCATCGGATGTTTATGTGTGTATATTTGGGTAGTAGAATCAAAACTCCCCTTAGGTACTCCAGGCTGTGGTCTACTTCCCCAGAAGCTCAAGAACCACTTTTGTAGTGGGAGGTAGACACATACACTGCTATTTTCAGTGTAATGTAGTAAGAATAACTAAATATAGAGAAGTTTCTGTGGTTTTATGGACGAGGGATTGAGAGCTTGATTACCGTGTAATCAGAGGTCCCTCTCTAGGGTCTATATTTTCATATATGATTATACCCTTAAATGTATTAATGCAAAAAAATTCAAATAATAGTTCATTTTATTATTTGGCATCTTGGCAATAAACAAGCAACACTCAGATTTGCAAATAGACGATTTTCAATTAGGATTCCTAGTGAATAATAGGCTTCTTATCAATTGTGAAAATTTCTACAGGCAGGGCTCTGTTCTATAATTAGTGAACTCTTACCGCTCAAAACGTTCACAAATTATTTCCAAGCACACAGTGTGATTGTTTTGACTTGTGGGCAAAGATGAGTTGCCATGCCAAATCCGCCTTATTCTCTACTCTGCGTCCCATGCACGCCATGTTTCTGAACGCAAATAGCATAGAAAGGAGTTGGCAAATTGTTATCAACATTTTGCATCTTTAAAGAGGAGAGGAAAAGGCATCGAGGACTTGCCACACTCCAGTTGTTAGCATCTTCTTCTCAGTTCCCTCCTCTCTGGCAGATGCCCCCCATTCAATTCTTCACCAAATGTTTTTATTTCTACCTTCAAAGTATATCCAGAATCGGACTAATACTCAGTACATTCCGATAAAAAACCTATGTGTCTGCTTTGATCTTCCATTCCCTCTCTCATCTCCACCCCATGAAAAGCTGGGTTCTGAATCTTCCATCTTCAAGGATATGACACAGTAAGGTCTCCACCCACCTCCTCACTGTTCCACTTCTATAGCCAGATCCAGGCCACCATTACCTCTCATGAGAAGTGTTACAGTACTCTCTTTGTTATTCTCCTCACACACGTACTTTAAAATGCCCATTCCCTACAGACATAAAAAGAAACACATATTATAAAATGTCAGTCTACTCCAATGTCATTCCAAAGAATTTAAAATAAAATTTAAAGCACCACCATCACCTGCGAGGCGCGACCTTATCTCTACCCTACTTGTCTCCTCTCCAGAAACGTATCATGGCAAAGCCCACTCTACCCAGTGTATTTCAGTCATGGTGGTGTTGTCTGTGGTTTTTAAATGATTAAGCATGTTCCCACCATAGGGCCTTTATATTTAGGCTTCGGTCTCCCCAGAATGCTCTTCCTACAGATCACCCCATAACTCACAACTTTCAGTTCTCAGCTGACTATCACACACAGAGTACTTCTCAGATAACTCAACCTCACGTTCTTCTGATCCGTCCTAATCACCAGCTTGTGCACCATTCTGTTCTTTCACAAGCATTATTGCTATGCATAAAGCTTATTGACGTCTTCCTTCCTGTAGTCATTGTCAACTAGGATTTCAGTTCCATGCAAATCCAAGCCTTGTGCGGCTATTGCACTGCTGAATCACTACCCTGTGAATGCCCGTACGTGTCATAGCAGCGCACAGATAGCTGGGGAGGAGGTGGAGCAGCAGGAACTTCCGTTAACTGGTGACAGGAATGCAAAATGACACAACCACGTTGGACATCTGGCAGTTTCTTACAAAGCTAACCTTCATTTCACCAGATGATCCACCAACTACTCCTAGATACTTAAACCAATTGTGTCGAAAGCATACATCCACACAAATAGCTGTACACACATGTTACAGCTTCATTCATCATCACTAAAAATGGGAAGCAACCAAGATGTCCTTCAGTAAGTGAATAAATTACACAAACTGTGTTCCATCCATGTAACAGAATATGATTCAGTGATAAAAAGAAATGAGCTATTAAGACAGAAAAAGATATGAAGAAATTTTAAATGCATATTACTAAGTAAAAGAAGTCAGTCTGAAAACGATACATACTATCAGGGGTTCCCAAAATAATGTACACGTTTCAAAAGATGTTATCTATGCATTACTTTTCAAAGTTGAATTGAATTACAGTAGCAATGTGTAGTATGACGTTTGCTCAAAAGATGGCATTAATCAAATGAATGCTAGTATCATTATATTAAAATTTTAATATAGTTTTTTCCTTTCTTAAAATGTGTATACATTTTTTTTTGGCATCTTCTGTACATGAGTCCAACTATATGATGTTGTGGAAAAGGCAAAATTATAGGGACAGGAAACAGACCAGCGGTGTGGGGGGAGGGAGGGAGAGGTCAGTTGGAAGGGCACCAAGTATTTGTAGGGCAGGAAAACTACTCTGTAGGGTAGTGGAGTGGAGGACACAAGCCGTTGTACATTTGTCAAAACCCACTGAACTGCAGGACCCGGAGCGAAACTTAATGCACGCTATGCAGTATAGTTAATAATAACCTAAAGGCAGACCGTGTTGTATTGTGCTTGCTTTCATTGTGCTTCACAGATGTTGTGTGTTTTACAAACTGAAGGCAAGATCCTCCATCAGCAAAAAGATAATGACTCGCTTTATGGTGATTCTTGCTTTATTGCAGAAGTTCCACTATTTATAACAAATGCAGTCCACTAATGGAAGATGTTAATAATATGTGGAACCATTTGTAGGGTGTTGTATATGAGAACTCTAAAATCTGCTCAGTTTTTCTGTGAATCGAAAGCTGTTCTACAAAATAAGGGCTACTAATTAAAAAACAAACCAAAAAAAGACTCCAAAGTTCTGAGACTGGAAAACTGGGTGGTGGTAAAACGGTTTTACCATTAACAGAAAGAGTCAAAGGAGGAGGAAAAACTCATGCATTTTCTTACAGTCCCTTTTTCTGAACTGGATTTTTCAAGAATTGGAGCACAAGTCATTTTAGATTTCACAGTTACATTGGCAAGATGAATTGGTCCGATGATTCCTTTTAAGATATTAATCCTGAAATGTCACATATGTTCATGCTTATAAATGCACTTTCTCCCCATTTGGTTCAGATGTTCAAACTTTATTCTAAAAACCTAGATCAATGGAGGGCAGTAGAGAGTTTTCCAGTGGAACATGGTTAGCAAAGGAAGAGGTTTTGTATCTTGAATCTTACGTAACCAGACAACTATAATGAGAAAAGCTGGATGTGACTATTGAGGGGACGAGTCCCAGAAGAAGGAATGGGCCCACTCAGGAAATGGTACAGCACTGGGGTGTGGGGTCAGCCGGGGCTACGGGGTGGCAGGCATAGAGTCTGTCCTCACCTGGGGGGGGGTGTGAAATTCTTGATAACGGTCAGGTTATCTAGATAACGGTGCAGGTAGCTAAGACCACAGCTGCCCCCTCCCTCAGAGGTTCAGGAGATTGGGGTTTGGGTTGCAGTCATCGGTTGAAATCACAGCCCCTTTGTTCAGCTTCCTGATGACATAGGTGGACTCTGGCTCTGAACAGCTACAGTGCACGTGCTGGTGGAGATGACAGTATATGACGTCCTGGGATTAGTGTATAATTTGCTCTGCCTCAGAAGACAGAAGCTAATTTCAAACAAATCCCTCTGCTGTGATCTAGTATATCACAGCCAATTTAGATAAATCATCAAACTGGGATTCCACATGCATAATACAGTCTTCTAAACAAAGACAGGACAACTCAGGCCATTACTAGTATCCAAATGATTACCAAATGATTGCTTAGAATTAATGCCAAGCTCCTTTTAAAAAGTCAAATTTTTAATCTCACCTATGCAAACAAAGATTCCATCAGAAGACTGAGACCGTTCAAGTGAGGGCTAACAGTCCCGAGAGGGGCTATATTTAAAACAGGTGGTGCCTGTCCTTCTTTCCTGTTTTGACCGGATGACCTGGCTACTAATCAGACATTTATTAGAAGCAAAGAGCCATTTCAGGGTGTTTTTCTTCAAAGCACAATGAGAAAATAAACCTTTGCTGACTTTATTTTCATGGCCCCTAAGCCGTGAAAAATGGGCCAATGGCTGCGTGTTGAATCCATTCAGATTTAGATTTAAATGAGATTGGACTTCAGTCCTCCCAGTTTATCCCCAAGAATACCTTACACAACTACCGTGTTATCCCCAAAATAAGACCTAGCCGGACCATCAGCTCTGATGCGTCTTTTGGAGCAAAAATTAATATAAGACCCGATATGATATGATATGATATGATACCCAGTCTTATAATAAAATTAGTTTAATGTAAGACTGGGTCTTATATTAATTTTTGTTCCAAAAGACGCGTTAGAGCTGATGGTCCGGCTAGGTCTTATTTTTGGGCAAACACGGTAGTTCTTCTTTGCCACCCGCTATGTTATGGTGGTTAAGATCAGGGGTTGGGATTATCACATTTCTTGATTCCAGTTCAGACTGTGACTCTGGGCAAGTTATTTAATCTTTCTGGTCTTTAGTTTCCCATCTGAAGAAATGGAAATTGTATTATAAGTTGCTTCATAATGTTGGTGGGAGAACTGAATCAAATACGCACGGAAAAGATTTAGCACCGAACCCACACACATACACACAGGAGCTTCTCAGTACAGTTGAACCCCCCACCCATGGTTTTGCTTTTCGAGGTGTGGGGACAGAGCCAGGGGTGCAGTTTCCAGGCTCTCGGCCTCACGTGGAAAGGTGCTGGCTCAGGTGGTAAATGGCCATCAACTGTGATTGGATGGCCATCAGCTGTGGCTAGTTGGGCGTCAGCTGTAACCAGTGAGCCATTGGCCACTAATATAACTGCCGTGGCTACGCTAGCAGCAAATGGGGGCTAGCAAGCTGATGGTGGCTGAGCTAGCAGGCGCGGATTGCAGAGAGGCAGATGCCGCCAGCGAGAATATAGAGATGTGACTCTCCTACTTATGGCTCCGTGGGTGTTCCTTTTTGGCCTCACCATATCCTGTGTTCTCTTGTGGGGAGCGGGAGCAAAGACCCCGCAGGCTGCCCCACATGACACATGGCGCAGCGAGCAGGGTCTCCCGCACGACACGAGGTTTCAGTTTTCTGCAGTCAACTGCAATCCAAAAATATTAAATGGGAAATTGCAGGAATAATTCATAAGTTTTAAATTGTGTGCCATTCTGAGTAGCGTTATGAAGTATCGCGCCATCCCGCTCTGTGTCACCCAGGACGTGAATCGTCCCTTTGTCCATCATCTCCACGCTGTATATGCCACCCGTCAGTTAGTCATTTAGTCGCCATCTCATTTATCAGATTGGTTATCAGAGAGAGAGAGACCACATTCATGGAACTTTTATTACCGTGTATCGTTATAGTTGTTCTATTTTATTCTTAGTTAGTGTTGTTCATCTCTCACTGTGCATAATTTATAAAATAAACTTTATCATAGGTATGTTTGTATAGGAAAAAACTGTATGTAGCTTTTGGTACTATCCGAGGTTTCTGGCCACTGGTGGTCTTGGAACGTATCCCCCACAGGTGAGGGGGGACTACTGTAAACATTGGACATTATAAGTATGATAATTGCTAACAACAGTAGCAACTTATTTAGAGGTCATGATTCCAAAAGCCAGAAAGGAGCCCTGGCTCCCGCCGGCTTATCTGCTGTGACGTGCTATCCCCTATAATTTCTTTCTTGGCTCTTCTAATCATCCGTTGCTTCCTCAAACTCTTGAACCGTGAAAAATAGAAGTATAATCACTAAAGAACTATTTGTTGAGCATTTACTCTTTAACTGGAGCAGCCCAGCGGTGGCTCGTCTTCCCTGGTCCTGTAGGAGGGAGTGGGAGGTGATTTGGTTAATCACCCTCTGCTAACTAGGGAAACTTGGCAGTTAGGTGGGCGCCATCCTAGGCTCAGACTGTGCCTAACACAAGCTTAATCCGAGCCTAACGGTCCATGGGATGCCCGGGAAATGTCTCAAAGCTCCCACTGTCCATCAGGGTAGGTCAGGACCAGAGGGCAGACAGAGGCCTGCATGTACTACGTAAATGATTGAATAGCATTGCAAAGCTAAGCTGTGTTGGATTATTTACCAGGGTCAAACATTGAGTCTCAGTTTATTCAAATATATACATGGTTTAGTTTTTCGTTAATGTGACTTTCTTCAAAAGCCTTATCCCTCTGAGTAGTAGAGAAAATCTCAGATTTTTTCCATTTTGATCAAATTGATCGACTTTAATCATTTAAGTGTTTCTTTAGTGACAGTCTCTGGGAATTTCACCCCCGTCTCCTCATCCTTTCCAATAGTGAGGGCGTTCCAGTGGATCCCGGGAAAAAGACGGCTTCTGGTCTGTGATGGTCCCTCTGGATCCAGCTGTCACCTGACATGCAGTAGATGACCTGGTCTCATGTGGAGACTGGTGGCAGAGAGGTGTTCTGTGGGCCGTACGCAGCGATGCACTAACCCCTGGGACTGGAGGCCTTGACATTGGCGTTTGCTGGTCCTAGGTCCCTTTACACTGCAGCCTGTTAGGCCTGACCTTGGGCCTCTGCCATCTGCCCCTGGCACCTCCTTGTTCCTCCCAGGAGCAGACCCGAGCCTGACTTACAAGCACACGCTGGAGCCATGCCAGCATCCAGCCAGCTGCTTCAGCCAGGTTCCCCGTTATTCCCGTCACGTCATGGTCCCCACGCGTGCTGGGCGTGATGCCCAGGTAGAGGTAGAAATTCTCCTAGAGGACATAACAAAAGGCAGGTGGGAGGAAGGGGAGAGATGACAAACCTAGCTACGATTTCTTGTCTCCCTATCTCTTTTCCCGATAACCCCACTTTTCTGTTTCTTTTTTCTTTTCTTCCTTTCTAACCAAGACCTCTCCTAAACTTTAAAAAATAAGATTAATGAGGCTGAGTTTGAAAAATTATGTAGTCATACTATTTGGGGGATAAATGGAGTCTTCACAAAAGTCGATTGTTTACCATTATCGGGGATAGTATGATGGTGAAGTCAGGGCTTGTTATGTGGCTGTAAAGGTTAAGATTCGGATTGGTGGTGGCTTGGACGCCTTGCACAGCCCCAGAGGAGAGTATACAGGGGCAGAAACAGGAGAAAAGGACCTGGGAACAGAGGAAAGCCTGGCATTGAGTTTAGTATATTCAGTATATTGCAAGGAAGTGGTTGAGTGAGACAGAGTAGGAGGTAGATCTACATGTCCCCAGAGTCCTGCGCCCTCAGAGCTGAGTGACTTCCAGTGAGTTCTTCAGTTCTCTGAGCTTCACGCTAATACAACCCTGACCTTTTCCAGATTTGGAAGAACCACATCAAGTGCTTGGCATAGCCCTGGCCCACAGATCAATTTCTCTTCTCTTTGTTTTTCTCAGTTACTTGAACAGGTGGCAGAGGGATGGATACAGGCATGGTCAGGAGAAGCCACTAACAAGGGCTATCCGCTTGCCTCCTCATGGGACACTTACAAAATGAGCACAGCCTTTGTACAAGGCCCTGGTCTGGCATAGAAATCAGGGGCTTAAGGAAGCGGGTGATTTTATGCAGTCATTGGCAGCACCCCCGAGCAGAGATGCTGAGTACACTTCTGGAAATTATTCTCACTGAAGATCTCTTCCGTGTTCAAGTTCCTAATTATGGGCTCATCCTGGAAAGTAAGCCAAGGGCATCCGTTAACCATATTTCCAGTGTGCAAGCACCTGATGGCATGTGCCAGGCCAATTCGAAAGTTACGCTGGAAATGCCTTGTCTGGGGAGGTGACCGTGGCTTTTGGGAAAGAGCCCGTGGCTCAGATTCATGCATTCTGTCACTGCCATGGCCATCGTCTTCTGGACCGTCACTTCACGGTCTGCTCACTACGGATATGCCTCCCACCCCCTCTGTTTTCCGATGCTGTTGCAAAAACTAAATGAGGAAATGACATGAAGCTAATTTATGAAGTTCATAAATGTCTATATAAATACTGGAGGGACTTCACACATACCTAATGCAACCTCCGTAAAGGTGCTTCTCATACTAGAGATGTGCCCTAACATTATTAGGTATTTATTCTCAATCATAATGATATTTTCAGTTTTAAAAATGAGTACACCAATTCCTTTGTAAAAAGAAAGGTGAAGAGAAACAGGATTAGAAACAGGACAACTGACCAGGAAGCAAAATTCGCTGGTGTCTTTAGCAGGGCGGCGGGGTGCCCAGGCACTAAAGAGTCAGAAGTGGGGAGAGAAGTTACAGGCACACCCAGGGCATTGTATGACAGGAGCAGAAGCAGACGCGGAAGCAGATGCATGGTTGGCTCTGGGGATCGGAAGCAGTCATGTTCCAGGTGATGGGAAGATGGAGAGCTGCCAGACTGGGACTAGTCACAGAGCAGCACAAAGTCCCAACTAGAGGCCTTTGTTGCTCTCAACATTTCAGGAATGATGGAGTCCTGAGGAGCCGTCGGCAGTCATTAACTGAGCTGGTGACCTTATTAAAGGAGTATCGGTTTGACAGAGAGACCACTGACATCACAGTACCTGGGTGTGACCCCCAGCTGTGTCCTCAGACAGAGAAGCCTCCCAGCAGTTACGCCTGGCGAGCCAATGGCTACGACAGGAAAGCACCAAAAACATGGAGGAGGGTCATCCTAACCCAAAGGAGGGGTCGAGTGGTGTTTCCAGAAGTGGTGAGAATAGCAGAACTTTAAAACATAGGCGGGGATTGTTTGGGGAAGGAAAGGCAAGGGTTAGAGTCTGGAACACACACTGGAGGAAGGAACACCCAAGTACCAAGGCAGGAAGTTGTATAGAGGTTACAAGGAACCAGGAAGAGGTTGTTCTCATGGAAAAGACCTGGATGAACTGCAGCAGCCACGTGGGTGGGAAGCAGGGGGGACCGGGCTATGGAAGGCTTTGTAGGAGCTTAAATGAGGCAAGATGATTGGTCCCAAATGGTGTGTCTAGTGGACACCCACTCCCCATCATGCTCAACTTCTCTGACTTTGTTCTAATTTTGCAAGTCGGGAAATCCATCAGCAACTATTTCAAGCCCCGTGCAATCCTGCTTTCTGTCCCTCCTGCCTGAACTGTTACAAACCCAGTATGAAACCTGATTTGTTATATTCACAGCATTTTCTTTCCTGGGGCAATACTGACTGCTCAAGAAAAGTAATGACTGAAAAGTACCTTCTCCCCAAACTCTCTTGTCAATAGAAGAGGGAAAAAATAGAAAACAAGAAAAAATACCTGCCTGGCATAGGTATTGTAAATGGAGCCATCGAAACTCCCTCTGGGTTTTTATGATAAATGCATACACAAGGCAGGTATTTTGGTGAGGAACTATTTCTATTTTAATGTAAGAAAGACAGACCAATACATCAGCCTCCTGCCTCTTAATTCTCATCATTTTCAAAATGTTGCTTCATTTTGCCCACCCTCCTCTTTGCTGTAGGACTAACTCTTTAAATGTGTGAGCTTGGCTCAAGTTAGGTCCCAGGTCAGGGCACAGCCCTACAGTGTGGTTGTCATAACACCCAGAATCATCCAAAAGTCAACTATGAAAAAATCACTGCTATACCACTTTCTGATCTTATATGGGATACGCCACAAACAAAAATTATGTCTGCCCCCTCACCCCGCAGAACCTCCATAGGTGTCTCCCCAGGTACCTTGTTTTGAAATCCTAAGGATTTCAAATATAACTCAGTCTTAATATAACTATTCCTCCTGGAACTTCTAGTTTTTCCTGAGTTGAATCCATAACTGACTAATGGTTTATTTCCTGCTAAAGTAGAATTACACCCAAGTTATTGGAAGGCCTATGACACACACAGGCAGAAGCGAAAGGCTACCTTAGAAGGTAAGGTGCTTTATGTCGGTCACTTTAGTCTAAGGACAAAGCTGGAGAGAAGGCGGGAAAAGGGAGACTGCATGTGACCCCCTTTTATCCTCTCACATCCTTTTGCTTTATGGCGAGACGGATGCCCACAAGTGGGGGCAGGTCTGAGCAGCATCTGGTCTCTTGGAAAACATGAAGAAGTGGTCAGGGGCCAGTGTTCTAGAAAGATATTTCATCTTGGAGTGGCTTGCTCAGAGTTTTTTATGTGCTCAGTGAGTTACTGCTTTCACTTACAATCGCTAGAAGCTGGACCATTCTTTCCAGCTGTTGGACCCTTAGCTCAGACCAAGACATTGAGTTCTCCCCCCCTAGCTTCTTAGTCCCCTGGGGGACCTGCCCTGACGGATGGCCTTAATCTGTATTATTGATCACTTTCCATAGGGATAGTCACAGTTCAAATTAGACTTACTGCTTTATCTACTCTCCATTAACACATGAGTTTATTCACATACGTGAATGTACACACATCATCCTAGCTCATTTGGGCTGCCGTAACAAAATGTCAGAGACTGAGAAGCTTATAAACAACAGAAACTTATTTCTCACAGTTCTGGAGGCTGGAAGTCCAAGATCAAAGTGCCAGCAGATTTGCTGTCTGCTGAGGGTCCGCTTTCTGTTTGCAGATGACACCTGTTCACTGTGTCCTCACATGGTGGAAGGAATGAGGGAATTTTATAAGGACGCAAGTCCCTACGTCCTTCGCAAAAGCCCCATCTTCTAACACCATCACACTGGGGGTAGGTTTCAACATAGGAATCTGGTGGGGGGCACATCCCGTCCAAAGCACAGATCAATATGGATACATACACATTAGATCAACAGAGATGATACACGAATGCTGACACATATATATTTGTGTATACATGCACGTGGATATATACATATATAGAGAGATACATATATCTATAATATATATATATATATATCTATGTATCTATGAATACTTAATACATGGTATGTTATGGAAACTGAAAGCCCAGTTGAAGAAATGAGTATTACTCTCGGATTCTCTTAACTCTCCACATTTAATATATTCTCTTAACTCTATAAGATCCATTCAATTTCTCTTTCCATTTCACTTGTAAATTCATTTTGCTATCATATATCCTCTAGTTTATTGGAACAGCCTCCTAATTTCCCTTTGCAGCACTGTCCAATAGAAATGTCATGCAAGCCACATAGATGATTTTAAGTTTTGAAGTAGCCATATTTTTTAAAAAGTAAAAGTAACAGATACAATTCATTTAAATAATGTGTTTATCTGACCCAGTATACCCAAAATATTACTTCAACTTACAATCAATATAAAATACTAATGAGGCGATTCACATTTTTTTGAAATAAGCCTATGAAATCTGGTGTATGTTTTACACTGAAGCAGCACGTCAGGTCAGACTGCTGGCTGCCATATTGGACTATAGTTGGGTTCCCATGTCAGTCATTGTCTACATTATCGCTGGAAGATACAATTCAATACTGACATTGCCTTACTGTAGGATTAAAAAGATTTTGCCAACAAGGCCTCCCTCAGCTCTACTCCAAACCATCCCAAACAGAGGTTATAAAAGCACCAATGCACATCCTGAGTGAATGCCCGCTCTGGATGGGCATCCAGTCTCTTCTCCCTCCTTTCATGCTTCTTAGAAACACTTGCATAGATGGTTATGATCCAGCAATTTTTTTGTCTCTAGTTTTCTCTGTTACCAGTTTCTCCTTGTGGTCAATTCCCAGTGAATTTCTTACCCTTCTCACGTGATGATCTTTTTTGCCTCCTGTCTATCGAATATGTACCACACATCCCTTCTCACACACCCTTTACATGGCTGTATTACTTAGTGTGTGTGTGTGTGTGTGTGTGTGTGTGTGTGTGTATTAAAAAAAAATAGAATACCTGACTGAACGTGGCTTAAAAAGTAATGCATTTTTATCTCACTTCAGGGATTTCTGAAATTTTAGGACCAGAAAATTCAACAGCTCAGGGAGGATATAGTCTCTGACAACAGCATCTCAGCATAGAAAAGACAACAGAGTGAACATCCGTGGATGATTCTTTTTATTAGGAGGAAAACTCTCCCCAGAACCATCCCTAAGACATCTCCTTAGGTGTCTTTGCTGAGATTGTGACACAACCCGATAAACTAGCTGCAAAGGAAGCTAGTAATGCAAACATAGCCATTTCCACTCTATGGTGGGAGGCAGGACCTGCAAGTTTGGAGGAATAGGGGAAAATCTGTTGAGGAGTCAGAAAACAAGGCCATCTGTCATATTCCTAAGCTTTGGCTGGCCGTTCAAGGCTCTAATCAAACATTACCAGCTTTGAGCTCTCCATGAAATCTCATTTCCAGTGGGATTACTATCCAGTGCTTCTCACCATTGCTTTCATTACAGCCTGTGCCTGCCTTCACTGCAACCCTATGGTGCTATGCTGAGATGGCCTGATTTGTGTCTATCTCTTGATAAAGGGTGAACTCATCGAAGGCAATGAAATTGTCTGGCTCATTATTATATAAGCACCACCTGGTCTAGAGCTGGAACATAATAGACATTTAAAAAGATAGAGTTTAATTGAATGTTTTTATGATACATTTCACTTCTCATTTGACAGTATTTAGATTACATACTGAGGGATAATTTGTCTATAGGGTTTGATTTTTTTTTCCTCCAAGCTAGCTTTTAAACAAAAATAATATGAAACTGAAGGAATAATTTGTTCCAGGTCCCTGAATTTAATCATTTCATTAGTTGCAGTAAAGAGATAAATTAATTTAGGTCTCAGAGAGAGACTTGCTCTAGCAGTTTGAACTCACTGCAAGAAACAAACCACTCTAAGTAGTTTCATCAGGCGGTGAATTTACACAAGGAAGGCTTACGTGTGTGTGAAATCGTGGCAGTCTTGGAGGACAAGAGTCGGGTTAGAGGGCGCTGTGCCACAGGGACTGGCAATCAGAAAGTGCTGACACAGCGGCCACACCGCCACTGCCACTCCTGGTGACCATCACATCGCCCTCACTTGACTGGCCACCAGAAACAGCAGCAGCGCGGTGACCTCCTTCTCACTCTCACTTCTAAATCACTTAAGCTTCATCTAATTAGCAGAACCAAATTTGCATCCAGAAGCCTACCTATTATTGAGACAAGAAATGTTGACTTTTTTGCTTCCCAGCCTTTGTTATACAGAGAATCACAGAGAAAGATGGGAGAGTGGATGCCGAGTGTCCACTGACCATAATCAATGTACTTAACCTACAGCTACAGGTATTCAACCAGTAATTGCTACAGAAGGGACTGGTCTGACATGCAGACACAGGGAAGGTTGACAACATCCAGTGAACTGGCACTCTGGTAGCTCTAATTATCTTGACACAGCGGGAAGATTTCTAGGCTAGAAGAATCTTCCAGTAAAACCAGTCTCAAGTTATCCACATAGAGAGGTCTTGGCCCATAAAAAAATGTGCTTTTCTTTTTTCATTTAATGGCTTTGCTGCTCGGACGGGATGCTCACAACACACATGTATGTAGTCAGAGACTTTAAAGTTGGATGCTACAGTCTATTTATGACAACTAGGCAAGGTGAGGAAATAGGTATTACCAATCCAACTGACATTTTTTCAGGTAAAAGCCATCTATGTTAATTTAGCATTTGGAAATTAAAGCATAAGGAGGGAAATGAAAACCACTCCTGCTAAATGAGACTCAAACATATGATAAGTCCTCCTGAAAACCTGAGTGACAGAGTCACCATGCTTCTGCCATCTGCTTAGCTCTCCACCTGCACACGACAGCTAGTCTAGAGGAAGTTTCCACATGGTGTTCCACCTCTCTCTGAAGTCCTGTCACTCTGAGCGCTGGGCATTTAAAGGGGGAATACCTGCAAGCACCTAATTTGTCAAGAGTCAAAACTGATGTTCTAATTGAGGGCCCTGAGGTGATACCCGGAGTGTTCTGGCTTTTTGTCCATTGTGTTAAGTCGTAAATCTGTCATCAAGTCCTTCTGACTCTGCCCTTGAGTCTGTACACACTCAGATACGTCCTGACAGATCCAACTTCCTACCTATTCTTTTATTGTTCTATTCTTTCATTCAATTGTTAATTTAAAAATCTGATGATTTAGTACAGAAAAAAGAAATCTCTCTACCGGACAATCGATTCTCAGTATCAGACCATACATTCTCAATATCAACTCTGGAGATTTCTTCTTAAAGCAGAGGTCTCAGATTTCAATCTTTTGTTTACTTATGACCCACAGCTATGCCAGGGATGACAGTTTCAAAAACAAATAAAGCTCCCGCCCCTAAGAAAGTCATAGGCCAATGAGGAAATGATATACTCATATAGTAGTTAAACAGATGGGCTCTTGCAAAAGAATATGGGTGCACAGACCAATCCTGTACTTAGCAGCTGTGTGGCCTAAGCAAGTTATTTAATCTTTGTCTTCCTCAGTTTCCCAATCTGTAAAACAAGCATAATTATAATAACACTAGCTACTGTTTGGAGTTTGTAGAAGAATTAGGTAATTTAATGCATATAAAATTGCTTATAATAATGTAAATTGTTATATAACCAAAAGATTATAACTCAGCTTGACGATTGCTGTGCAAGAATATAAAACCACAGTAGAAAATGTTACATCTCATCCATTTGAATGTCTCTAGTATTTTCCCCTTAAAATGGAAAGTGAAATGGTTTATTTTCATTAATGCAACTCATTTCAGTTCAAACAGCTCAGTTGGTGCACATGTATATGTGCCTGACATGAAGTAATATGTTTTTGCGTTTATTACCTTTTTAATGTTGTCCACACAACAATATTATTATCTCTCATTCTAAACTTAGAAGACTAAATCTTACGTTGTTAAAACTGGAAGGAAAGCAATATAACGTAGTAATTAAGTGGATATCCTCTATATTTTTGCACATATATTTTCCCTAAATTCAGTGCATATTTATTTCATTGTAAAAAATAAGTACAACCTAACAACAAACTAACTAAAAAGACTGGTGGTTTATCCACTGTATAAGGACATCATACATAGGAAGAATTCCCAGATGCCTCTCACAGCTTAATTCTAATCAAATGTCTGATTTATTCCTGAATATCCACATCACCATGAAAGATGTCCCCCTCCGCAGATTCTTTCCAGGGGGCTGACACGTGCCCAGGACTCTAGAATCTGTTATTCGTAGGTTTGGATCAGTGGCGTGGGTGGTCCACACTCGAAAAGAGCTTGGTGCAGAGTCCCTGCCTTCTCTTCCTTCTAGCATCTCATCTCTTCTCCCCCCAGTGGTCTCTGGTCTCTCCATATTTTCCTCTCTTCTCCTGGTGCTCCTGTCTCTCTTTCTTTCCCTCCTGTCCATCTTTATCTAATCCTCGGGATCAGCATAATGTGATGAGCAAGCAAGAATCAGCATCTTTCCCTGTGTTCCTCTGCATCTTTTTTTCTGCTTGTAGGTGCTCAGAGGGTGCCCCCAGAGCACTTGTGAAAGGCCAGCAAAGAGAAACTGAAAGACTGAGCAAACGACACCATTGCAGTTTCGGATATAAATCTGCCTCCAAACCACCACAAAAACCTGGGGGAGAGAGGGGAGATTGCATAGGTAGTAAACTTTACAGATACTCTCTACCTTTGTAATTCTGTGGTCTTGTGAATCACAGAGGTGGCATTTGAGCTACCTTTTGAAATATATTCTTCACTGTGTGCAGTAAAAGGAAGAAAAAAGTCATAAAATGCCACAGAGCCAAATAACCCCGGAATTTCAAAAGAGGAATAAGAAAACCTGATATAATACCTGAAATTTTCATAGATGAAATATTGACACTGTTTATTTGTTTCTGTCTTTGTTATTTATATTTCAACTCAGGGAAAGGGAAAAAATCTCCCCTGTTTCAAACATGTGAATGTAAATGAGAAAGTGGCCATGGTGATTTTGAAAGAGAAAACCAATAATGGCATATTTCTCCTTTTTATATTGCTTTCCTCCCCCTTGTCCCACAGAGGTGACATTTTACAATTCATCTACTTTATGGAAATTTTGAGACTTTTCAAAGCTTTGGATTTACGTTGAGTTTCTTTTAATTCAGTTTCCAATGATGGAGGTCACAGAAAATGGAAGACATTTTAAATCTAATATTTTAATATATAGGAACCCTGGGTTCCTGTTTGAGCCTAAAATGTGATTTAGCTTTCCCTGTTAACATCTTGAATCCTGCTAAAGAGAGGCGAACAAACAAAAACCCTCAGATGGTATTAGGTACATCCTATGTGCTAAAGATGTGTGCTGGCTTTTTTCCTTACTTCGTCTCATCTAACCCTCCTTAGACTTCTGAGAGGTAGGCTTTTGGATCTCTATTTTACAGATAAAATATTTGGAATGATTTCTTTATGACATAGGTGAACGAGATAGATGAGAGTAAACACACAAAATCTTTAGGAATAATCCATGTAAAGTTTTATTCAGAATATATTTATCGGAAAATTAAATACAAGGGTGATCATTGTGGTGATTATGTAGCAATATTTAGAAGTCACTTTGAAAGCCCGTCTCATTAGATTCCTCCTCCCTATTACTAAAAAAGTCTTGTGACCTTTTTCCAAATAAGTGTTTCCTAGTGAAGAAAGGGGAGCAATGATATTTTACCAGCTTAAAGTAGCTTATCAAAGGCATTCATGCAAAAACTATTAAGTGACTCCCAGTCCTATTTAGGGCCTCCCTCTGAAGGATCGGGTGTTTTAACAGGCACTTAGCTCACATCCGTTCTCAGTGGACTAGCCCGCAAGATCCGCGTCATTCGCCTGGCAGTTGTGTTAGTCAGGGTTCTCTACAGAAACACAGCTAACCTAGGAAGAGGTTTATTGCAAGGAACTGACTCATGGGGTTTTGGAGGCTGCAAGTCCCATGACGTGCCGTGTGCAGGCTGGAGCCCCAGGTGAGCCCTGCTGGCAAAGTCCAGTCTGTGTGCAAAGGCCTGAGCACCAGGAGGCCCAGTGGCGGAAGTCCACCTGTGGGCAGGAGAAGATCCGTGTCCCATGCGAGAACTCAGGCAGAGGGTGAATTCTCCCTTCCTCCAGGCCCTCCACAGAGGAGGAGATGCCCACCCACTGTGGGGAGGGCCGTCTGCTGTACTCAGTCCACCAATTCAGAGGCTAATCTCATCCACAAACCTCCTCACAAACACACTCAGGAAAACATTTAACCAAATATCAGGACATCCCGTGGCCCAGTCAAGTGGGCATGTAAATTAACCATCTCATTGGGTAATATCGTTCTTCTATTTAGCACACCCCAGTGGCTTCCATCTCCTCAGGAATAAGACCCAAGGCTCCCGACGTGCCTCTGGCTGCCCCCTGGTCCCCCTCACCACAGTGAGTCCTGACTCCTCTTGGCTCACACTGGTCCAACTCCCACTCAAGGCCTTTTGCATCCACACGTTCTTTCTCTGTCAGGTACCTGAGGGCTTGTAACCTCCCCTTCTCCAGGTTTTGACCAGTGTCACAGTCTCATGAGGCTGTGCCCTTGAATGTCCAATTTACATTTTCTATCTCCCTCAACACTTCCTTCCCCGCGCTATTTTCTCCCTAGCATTCATCATCACTTTATATTTTTATTTTGCTTGAGTGTTTGCCCAAAGTAGAATGTAAGCTCTAAGGTGACAAAGTTGGCGCGATCCCTGCCCACAGAAATGCTACATTCTTTCAAGGACGATGCACCTGTAAGCCTGCAATGTGACCACTGCTAGGACAGGAGAAGTAGGTGGTGCTAGGGGAACCCATAAAAAGGGCCGCTAGTGTAGACTTCTTTAGAGAAGTAATGAAGTGTCTTAGAATATTTACTGTCATTCACTGTCTGTTAGATGAGATCATGTATTCGTGTGCCAAAGACACAGTCAAGTTAGAGGAGCTCCTGACCTGAGTTGGGACGATCCAGAGAGTTAGAAGGACCACTCACCACCAGTTAGAAGGAACTTGTTCATACTCCCTGGGTCGGGTCAGACATGGAAACAGAAGTTGCCTGAGGGCACGTTGTGAGCATCTGAGAAGTGAGTGGTTCTGAGACGGCTTCTAAAGCATCGTGTGCACTAGGAATGACTGTCACTGTTACTGGATTCAAGGGTATGTCTCCAGCAGCGAGGGGCATCCTCAGGTCCAAGGGTACCGTTGGAAAGGCAACCCCAACTTGAATATAGGTTACATTCAAATACTCCGTTATTCTCAACAAACCAATAGACTCTACAGGATAAACCAGAATAAAAAGTACCCGCAAAGAAGCACATTGTGACTCTTTCAAAAGTTGACTGCACATACCCCTTCTTCAAAACGTGGCTCCGTGATGAGACCTTTGATGTGTATCTGCTTTACGACCTCATCTCTTCTCTGGCATCCACTGTGTGTGTATAGAGCTGCCATCTTTATTTTAGATCGTCCATAATTCACTTGACATTCAAGAATTCAGACAGGCATTGCATTTCAGAACATCACAGGTAACCAATATGTATAAACCAGGGGTATGGACGTTTCTGTCGGAGAGTCATAAAAGAAATATGGAGAGAGGGGTTGTAAATTTATGCTGAAACAAATAGCTAGGAAATTGAAGAATTTGTTAGGGAGTGTTCGTGCTGATACCTGCCCTTAAAGCTATTCTGCCTTAATATAACATGAAATTCTTTGCTAGTAATAAATGGGGAAAAAAGGTTAATGCTGTACAAATATTAAAATATTTTAGCACTAAGCTTGTCTGACCTCAATATGTGTTAATTATAAGAGTAGTCCTTTAGGGGAAAGTAGTGTCTGACTGGGGCTTGTCAGCATGGCAATTCTTTAGCTACTCATCTGCTGAGCAGGAGAGTTTCCTGCTATTATTTCCCCATATAGTCAACCTCTTCCCAACTTGGAATGACGTCTGATATGGGATATTCTGCCTAAAATGTAGTGATTAACTCCTGATAATTATGAAAAAGCTTCAATTATTAAAATGCTGTTAAAGCATGCAAATGGGATCATATGCTGAAAGAGAAAAAGATTAATTAGCCCAATTACAGATGCCAGAGAGTTTGATAAGGCATTTCTGAGCAGAGAACATGCAAAGAGTGCCCACGAGAGCCCGTCTCTCTGTCCCTTTGGTGCCTCCTTACCTCCTGTAGGTAACCAGAGCTCATGTACACGCCTAGAAGTGTCATGAGGAAGACGTGTCACCACTGTCATATTGGGCACCCCTTCGAGTTTCTCAATACAAATCTGTTTGTAAGGCCCTAAGAATAAACCTGTCTGTTTCCAGTATGTGTGTTGAATGCCTCCTGAACGGGTCTTGTTTGGGTGGGACAGGGGTCTGAGGTCCTCATCCCCTCTGCAGGCGGCCCACCTGCAACAAAGGTGAAGTTGGTTTCCGTGGGTCCCTGAAGCGCCCCCTGTTGGCATCATTACAGCATTTTGTCATTGCAGCTCTGTTGAAAGCCACCCCTCGTGTCATAGGAGTTGTGACACAGTGAGAGGTATTAGTGCATCTTCATGTGTCCATCTCTCAAATGTAGTGTTTGCCAAATTACCTTGCATTGCATTGAACTGATTTGAGATAAATTGACATTTCAACCTTAAGTATAGAAAAAGTACATCTTAAGTGAAAAAAAAGAAACAGTATTTTTCACTCTTGGGGGGAGAGGAGGCATGTTGGTGAACCCCTTCCTGAGATCCAGAGAAGGAGCAAGAGTTCCAGGGGGCATGGAGTTACCACCCGAGGAAGAAAGGCTCCAGGCCAGGAAAAGCAATGAAAAGCGTCCACAAACCTCTGGGTCTCCGCTCACCTTTCTCCGTTTATTATGGTTCTAAGCTTCGGTTAGGCTGGGTAGAAAGCATCAAAGTCCTTGGGCAAACAAACAAAACAAAAACATGCCTCCTTCCTTTTTTTAAGAAGGGAGGGGTGTCCCAGAGAATCCTGGGCCTCCCATGTGGTCTTTGCTGTCCCTGGAGAGTCAGTGCAGAGGCCTGAATGCCCCCTCGGAGTCTGGAGAAGGGGCGGGGTGGGGGGGTCAGGACACAGCAGAGCAGCCTGGACCGAGTAGCTCATGCATCCTTGGGAAAACTTCTTGGAGCATGTGTTCTAGAAGGGGTTCTGAATGTATCGTTTGAAAAGAAAAAAAAGAGTGCTTTATAAAGGAAATAAACTTTAAAAATTCAGAATATGGAACCGTTTGGGAAAAGAAAGAGCTATAGCTAGAGAAAGGCAAGTTTCCAGTTCTGCCTCTGCCTCCGCCTCTACTGAGTGTTCTCACACGTGACCTCTGCCCCTGGGGTTCCTTCCTTATCTGCTTAATAGGAGGACATGTAGGTCACTCCATCAAGCTCACAGATTTTCACCCAAATAAGTGATTTAAACGATAGGAATGTGTTCTGTAAGACATAAATGATGGCATAGTTTTTCTTAATGTACAAGATAAGCATAAGGAAATCATAGTTTTGTTTTAAGGATTAAAAACATAAATATGAAATACCTAGCAGAGACCTGAGACACATAAATACTTTCTGGTTTTCTTAGTAGTATTGCTGTGGTTGTTATTTATTATTATTACTATTTTGGGTACTAAGCCCAGTGACTTCCCGATGGCCTTGCTGAAGGACTCCAGGTGTCAAGGAGAAGCAGCCATTTGTTAGGCAATGGTTTGCCCGGCCTGTCTCTGCTGATTAAAAACACCCCCACACAGCACGCCCACGTTGGGTTGAGGCTGTGGCAGTGACAGAATCTGTGGGATGTGGGCTACCTCGGGGGTGGCGAACCATATTCTCGGATAGCTGGCTCTCTGAAAAGCTAGCTATCCTTCATGCTTAGAGCTATTAAACATGAAAGCTCATTACAACAATAATGACTGTTTTGATATTTCCAACTCCCTTCTGTGAGGTGGTCACTGGAGGGTCCCCAGTGAGGCGGAAAGCATTAGCAATGCAGTAGGTATGGAGCGTAGCCGGCCCATTGCTTGTCACAGATCGTACCTTCCGGGGCGAATGTGAGCACAGGAAGACGGGGCACGTAGTGGCCTAATTCAGACTCAACCACCCGTGTTCTTCCTACCGCGCATTCCTCGGAGGGCTTGTTCTTTGGGTTCTGCACAGGCTGAGACTACAAAGCACCAGACAGTGGTTATTGTGACGTTACTATGATTGTTTATGTAGCTCTGTACATGTTAAAACATTCTGCCAAGGCCATTTGATCATACAGTCCTCAAAATGAACCAGTCCTTAAAAAGAACAGAACACCTTTCCCCACCCCCCAATTTGGTTATTGTTGTTGTTTTCGTAGTTTCCATTTTTTTCTGCCTAGATTCCCACCTGTTTCTGCATTATATCTGTCTTTTGCTTTAAGTTGCAGAGCAGCCTGTTATTAACCCGCACTGTTCAAAGGATGTTTCTGAGTCTCAGGAAAGTTCTGTGACTCATTCACCACTAAGCGTGTACTGGTAAGAGGCCACGGGAAGCCACGTTTATGTACATGCTGGTGCCATGCAAACCCCAAGAGAAAAGAGAAGATGGGTGTCCTTAAAAAGTTTGTATCCCAGAAATGGAATAAGATTTGGTCACTCAGTGTTTCTGCTTCCCTCATTCAGAGACCCAGTTTGTGCAAAGTCCTTCATACTAAGTGCATGGAGGTAAAGGATTTGGTGCCTTTCCTTGTGGAGCTGACAGCTGAGGGGAGCAGTTGTCAGACGGTTGTCAGCATAGTGACCTAGCAGTACGCAAAGTGTTAATAGAGGTTGGGCATGAGGCGATCACAGAACAAAGCCAGGTGACCACATGATGTGATGTGGCATATGTGATTCTATGACAAAATGCAGTGACCACGTGATCTACATTTTATGGGACAGTCTCCATTTCCAATGTTTTATGACAGTGTTTAGCCATGGATGAGATTGTGTTTTCTGAGTTCTGGCTCAGGGGATACAAAAATGCCAGGATACATTGCCAACCTAGAGATTAGGAGGCGGGATATGGCCACAGACAAAGAAGAAAGTCAGGGCAGTTGAGAGTGCAACCCTTTAGGGGAAGAAGGAAGACATTATAAATAAATGCTGAAGGGAAACTGGCATATCTCAGTTTCCTCGCTTCTTTTGCTGGAGTTTTGGGCAGTTTGTACTATGGTTTATGTTTTCTTAGAGGCTTGGGCACTCCTGGGGGTTCCTAGTTTTCCCTGGGTGTGTGTGTGTGTGTGTGTGTGTGTGTGTGTGTGTGTGTAATTTTCTTTGTGGCCAATAAAGAGTCAAAAAGAAAAAAAGACAGGAAGAGGAACTGCCTAAGTTGGCCATGATTGTAAAGCCTAGAAAGATGTAAAAGGAAAGTTTCTATATTTGGGGGGGAATGCTCAGCCCCCTTTATCTCAGAAAGGTAGAAGAAAGGGCCTGGATTCAGAACCAACACCAGAGAGACCTCTCACATCAGAATGACTTATCTGCAGGGCACGCAGACACTTGTTTCCCGTTCTCTCACACTTTTCATCTTTCTTGAATTGTCCTCCCCCCACTGAAGTCCCAACCCCAACCCCATTCTCCTGAGCTCAGGATGGCCTATGAGCCTCCATTACCCGCTTGTCACAAAGCCTCGTATCTTTGGGGTCCATACATACAGAATTATTTTCTCTCTCCTGTTAATCTGTCTTATACCATTTTAATTATTAGACTAGACAAAGAACCTAAAAAGGAAGAAGAAAATGTTTTCCTCCCGTACAGAGTATAAACCCATTTTTGCAATTAAAAAAAAAAAAAAAAAGCCAGCTGTACACCAGAGTTAATTTTAGACTGTAATAAAAAATGAAAAGCATTTAGTTAAGCAAAAAGGAGTGACAGCCCAGGAGACACAAATTCAGGTTGCAACTTAAATTGTGTTCTACCTGAGACAAAGGGGAGGCTATCTTTTATAGCGAAAGTTCCCACCCAGGTTCTCAATTAGGTCCGTTTTATGTAAATGGGGTATCCAAATTGTGCAGTTCTGATTGGACAGGGCAGGCCTCAGCCTGTTGGTAGAAAGAGGAAGCCATTGTTTCCCTGTCTGGTTGACTTAGACGGGGTTCACAAGCAAAGCACGATGCTGGAAGGTGAGAGTTCAGGCGGAGGGTCTTCTGGTATGCAGTGCGCGAGAAGCCCGTCAGCAAACGGCCATTGGGCTCTTACAATTTATAAAATTAGGGCCCTGGGTTGACCAGGGGGAGTCCCTCTCAGTAGATAAATTCCTTCTCAAGGTTCACATCAAATGAATTTTTCTTCTCAGGGTCCCCAAAGCCTTCACTAAAAGTTTTACATAGTTTTATCTAGTTTGTCCATATCCATACATTTATGACCTAGTGAGGTCAGAATTTCAACTGTGGTTTGTCACTCTATCTCAGTAGTGGGTTAGATATGCACAATTTCATTCAGAGTCTCGGCAATTAACACGTAACTCTCTAAGGAAAACTTTTAAAACATAAATTTTGTGGATGAGGAGATAATTTGTGGTTTTAACTGTGTGGCTGGTTGCTAGAAGAGTGAATCACTTTGGTAGTTTAAAAAAAAGTAAATCCAATAACTACCAAATTGAAGTCATCTTGATATTCTGGTGATTATCACAAATCTTGATTGCAGGGAGGATGAAAAGAAGGGAGCAAAGGGGAAAGAAAGATAGAAAGAAAAACAAAGACACAAAGAAGGAAGGAAGTGAATTCATAAGTAAATATCATTTATCTGTAGTTCATATCTCATAGCTAAATTACACCCTATCTGGGTCATCAGCTTGTGGAAAACAGTATACTTTACTTGTCAGAATAAATTACCTTGATTATTCATGCTGATGAGTCCCGGGATGCACTCTTTGTAATACAAAGGATTTTATGGTCTCCAGCTAGTCCTTCAAATCTAGAAAACCATGCAGACCACAAAGGTTAATTACAATATGTGACTAATTGTGTTTCCTTGTCCTGTACCACATGGAAACAATGGACTGAATGTGCCTATAATTAAGCTTTGAAAACCCACCACTGAATAGCCAATGAAAGCCTCATGGTGCAGGAGGCTTCAAATGAAGAGAAATCATTGTCTTTTCATCTTTGTATATATTTATATATGTGCAGTTTTTTCCTTTCTTAAAATGCATATACATTTTAAGAAAGGAAAACTATTGAAATTGTAATACTCAATATATACTGATAACAAAAGATGAATACAAGTCACATTGACTTCTGCAATTATAAGAGGTGCTCAAAGTGGTTACCATCAGTGTCCAGACACTTCTGATTATGGTGAACTACTGCTTGAGCAACGTTGACCAAACTGTCCATTCGGATACATTTTTTTGGCACCCCTGGTATATATGCTAACAACCAGTGAATCTTAGATTCTAGATCTGACTTATAACTTGAGTTACTCATACAACAGTCCTTGTTGGACTTGCAGTAGTTAGAAGTGGGAGATATTTGGATTCTTAAATAATAATAATAATAATAATAATAATACCATTATAACAATAATTTAGTGAAATCAGGTCTCTTATTTCTCTTAGAAAGTATACCTTGATGCAAAATTATTTATGTTTTATTTATAATTGTGCTGCCATTTACTTGCATGACCAAAGTGACGCTATTGGTATATGCAGTTACATCTTGGAACAGAGTACAAATTAATATTTAAGAAGTACAAAATATGTGTAAAGAAAAAGGATGCAGAATTTTTTTTCATTAAATCCAATTTCATTCAGGGTCACTAAGCCTCAACAGTCTTTCCCCATTAACTTGCAAGAAAACACGATTGAAACTAAAGCCAGCTGAGTATCAGTTTTATCCTCCTGGAGATATTTGTTATAAACAAAAGGAGAAACGAAACTGTCCACTTAGAGGAGCCAATTATTTTTGGAGGCTTGTTCTGTGAATGGAAGCCATTTTAGCTTTATCCCCGTACTTATGTAAACCAGCTTCGAGGCTTAAAAGAACCAACTTACAGATGTCCTCAAGTGAAGTGGCTAAATGATGTGATTTCAGAAATAAAAGGCTTTGAATATGTGATCAGCTCGACGTTCTTCACCGAGTCTGTTGCTCTATCTAGCTGTGAATTCACCTAACTTCCTGTGTGAGTATGTGTTCCACAGCCACAAAGAGCAGTGCACAGCGATTTCAAGTTCCTTCAAGTAATGAACCTGTGAGGGTTTTCATTCTTATCAATCGGTTGCTTGATTTAAATACATTCCTGGAGGGTTTTGCTAAGGAAGGTGCAGCTGCAAGTGCTGTAGGCTGTATTAGGGGAGTTGTATTCCGACACTACGTGGCTGCGTCCACTCGGCCTCTCTTCACGGAACTGCCTGGGAGCAGATGAGCTGCATCGTGGATTTGCAGTGAAAGGTGGGAGCCCCACGCTGTGTGGTCACATGTGACTCTGGGCCTGACCCTACACGACAGGTACGGCACGTAGTGGTTATCGGTTTGCACTTGGAAACGAGGATTAAAGCTTAAATAGCCGGGATAACATAACATACCGTTTTCCAGCAGATCCACAGTTCAAATGTGTATCTGCCTGAGTTCAGATAATGATAATAATCATAGTAATAAAAAGCAAAGCAAAGTGACTAAGGACAAAGATCCTGAAGTCAGAGGTTCTGGCTTTGAAATCTGGCCTCACCTCTTAGCCTTGGGCAAGTGCCCTGACGTTCTACCCTGTTTCCCCGAAAATAAGACCTAGCCAGACCATCAGTGCTAATGCATCTTTTGGAGCAAAATTTAATATAAGACCCGGTCTTATTTTACTATAAGACCTGGTCTATAATATAATATAATTAATATAATATAATATAATATAATATAATATAATATAATATAATATAATAAATACTGGGTCTTATAGAATATAAGACCAGGTCTTATATTAATTTTTGCTCCGAAAGACGCATTAGAGCTGATTGTCCGGCTAGGTCTTATTTTCAGGGAAACACGGTATACACCACATTTTGTTTATTCCTGCAGCATTTGCTTTTACAGAGCTTCAGACATGGTAACTTACATATACAGTAGGTGAAAGAAGAAGGGTTAGAACCCACGTCATCTCACACAGAGGCCTGCCCTTTCTCAGATACCTTACCATCTTCCAAAGCATGAAAGACTCAAAGCCAATCACCTCTCCATCATCATCTGAATCCTGAGCTAAGGATCTTCCATCCCCTTCCCTGGAAATGGACCACCCCGGCGTTCTTTTCCTTGGCCTCTGAAACCATGTCTCTGAGCCAGCTCAGGATAGATGCACTGAAAAGGGACTCTGCCATTCGCTGACTTATCCCTGAGGGGAGTAATTGGCTGGGCAGGGGCCCATGATGGGAGCTTTAGAGAGTCAGCATCCTACTAAAATAATGGGCGACTAGAAGTCCAAGGGACATTGAACACTGTCTGGTCCGAATCTCTCATTTTGCAGATAAGAAAACTGAGGCACTGAAAGAGAAAATAATTCCCCATAGACACATAGAAAATCACTCAGAAAAAGCCAGAACTCTAAGCCAGAGCTCCCTTTCTCTCTAAATTCTCACCCCATAGAAAAGATTCCAGGGGCAGCGGAAGTGGTAGAAATATTCTTGTGGTCACACCATCTGCTGGGCTGTTTCACTAGAATCTGTACTTATATATCACAGACTGCAGGATTCCATGAGATATGAATTCCTTATCTTTGGTTCTGGCAAGATTATCTCTGCCTCCCACCATCCACCTCTCTAAAGAAGAGTGAGAGGATTTATAACACGTCTCTTGACATTCTTACTACACTCAATTTAGTTTTCTTTCCAAACTATCAGCATCCTCTAGGCATCTCTGTTTCCCCTGCCATGTGCAATTCCATCAGAGGCAGGCTTTTCTTCTCTCCTGTTTGCAACCACTGAGGACAGACAGCTCAGAAATTCAGTCTCTAAACAGGGCCAGCGGTGACTTCACCATTAGGTCATCTGCAAGTGCTCTGAGTGGTTTGCGTATCATCGCCATAGCTGTTTTCTTTTTTTGTTCTCTACTTTTTTCTTTTAACTTCCCCTCCCTTGTATATTGTAGATTTTTCTATTGGAACTTCTAGTAGATTTTCAATAAAGAAAGACACTCTAGGATTTTAAGTGGCATTTATCTAAGAAAGGGTAGCTGGTCATTTTCTGTAGCAAGGCTATTTGCATGTTATGTGGGAGGTAGCCCAGAGAAGACGTTTAACTGGAGAAGGAAACTGGCATGGGAACAGGCCCAGGGGAACGTCAGTGTGGGCTGTAAGTGTGCGAGTGGTTGTCTCGCGATTCCTCAGTGTTAGTGCAAAGCTCCTTGGTAACTGAGCCTGGATGCTGGCAACGGCCTCAGGCTCCCCCCTCCTCCTCCAGCTCTCCTTTTTTTTTCTGACTGTCCTTTTCACCTCTTCTCCCACGTCCTTTGCAGACTAAGGCTAGACCTTGCTTGTCTCCAGACCTAGCCCAGGGTCTTGTTGACTGAAGGAGGCCCCTGGGACAGATACATCCTTATGCCTCCTCAGACCGCCCTTTCCCTCTCTCACCTCCACTCCAGAGGCAGGGATAGACACATCTTCCTCTTTTCCCAGGTAGGCGTAACATATGACACAATTTGGGGGAAAGAGACAAAAGTGGAACTTCACTGTGGGATGTCTGGCGGCTAAATCCACCCATTCTCTTTCATTTATTCATTTATTATTTCCATTTACAGAGCTTCCGACATGGTAACCTACATATATGGTAGGTGAAGGCAGGATTCAAACCCACATCTTCTCATGCAGAGGCTTTTATAGAAACATGACTGAGATACACAGAACATCTTATATCCTTGACAGAAAGCCCCAGAAAGTTCCAGATACAAAGGTCCTGATTTTGTTAAGTCACAGAATTCCTACCAGTATCCATCTGCCGTCAGATGTTTCACCTTGTAAGGAGAATAAGTCTTTGCTCAAGTAAAAGTTGGGGTGTCTTCTATGTGCCAGGCGCTGTCTTCAGCAAGACGAGGAGATATTTTGCTAAAGGAACTGAGCGCATCCCTAGCTGACAAAGATGCACTCCTCTGTGTTTGCACCAGTGACTCAGCCCTGAGCTGAAGGTTACCCTGACTCTGTTGAAAGAAACTCACTACCCCTGAAGCAGTCTGTGATAATGTCTGTGACAGTGGAAATAGTATATTAGCTGTAATAATGTCTCCACAGAAGTGAAATACACCCACGGAAAGGGTGGGTGAGCCTCTTAATATTTACAGACTAAGGCCACAGACTTGATCTTGTGTGAACCTCACAGTCCTGCGAGGCTTACAGGGTGGGTAGTGATTTACCCAATTAATAGATAAATGTAGTAAGTGCATATATATATATGAATGGCTTTCCCTAGATAAGGCAGACAATGCTAGTAAAATGCTAGGGCTTCTCTCTTGTCGTAAGTGTTTAGTCAGATACTGAGTATGACAGGAAATAGCATGAGTGCCATCTGGCTAAGTGACACTGCTGGTGTCCCCTGACTTGAGTGATCTGATTCTTAGCACAGACATCTGATTCATAGCCATGCAGTCTCAGCTCACATGCTCAGTGCCCTTTGACAAGGATGTCTGTTTTCAATTGGTGCCATTTGAATGAATCTCAGCATTTAAACCAGGGTATCCATGGGTTCTGTCTATGAGAGTCCAAGGAGTTTATTTCACTTCCATTCAAGGTCAAAAGGAGGAAGTGGGGTATTCATTTCTTATTAAATATCTTCAGGCTTGAGCTAATGTTGACCTTTGTTCCACAAGCTGCATTATCCCACCAGAGGTCTTGGCTAGAGACAGTTCTCTGCGTGGCCACTTGTATGCACCACCATCACTGAATATCTTGTGGTGTCTGAATCTCTACCACCAGCAATCGTTTCTCTCCTTCTCTCTGACATAACCTTAACTCATGAAATACCCTCTATTTCGATCATAGTCGAAATCATTTCCCTCCCTAATGATAATTTACCTGATAACAACCCAACCCCCAAGAAATCTTAATTCCACTGTTTAAAGACTGGGTTAGAACAGAAGGGGAAGACATACTGTGTAGCTTGCTCTGAGATCTAGGCAAAGGTCATGAATGATAACAAAGGTGAATGACAATGACCTTGATGAGAGTACAGAGATAACGAGAGATCATTGTGGCTGCACAAACTGAGAACAATTTTATTAAACGCATGAGATTAAGTTATACCGGAAATAAGAGTATTACCCAACTACACATATGAGCAGTGAGAGCATTGCAGGCTTGTGAGAAAGCATAAGCAAAGGCCCCGTGGTAGGAAAGAGCATGGCGTGTTTGAGAAGTTGACATGACCCACTGTACTGCAATGGAGAGTTAATATGAAAGCATATGAGAAAATCAGATTTGAAAGATGAGTGAGGACCGCAGAACGGGAGCCTTTGAATGACAGGACCAGCTGCTGGCAGTGGAGTGGTTTGGGAGTGTGTGAGCACGGCCATAAATTGCAGAGTTAAAAGTCCAATGGCCTAGGAAGTGGGACATGTCAGAAATGTACAGCTATCCACTGGGCCTACAGAAAGCATATAATTTTCATAAAACCTTCATCTTTGCCCAGTAAAAGCCAACAATTTTGTAGAGGGTCTCAAGTGTCCTGACAGCAGCTCCCTTTTCAATCCTGCTCCTCTAGGAAGCAGCAGGCCTGCCATGTCTTTGAACTCTTGCTTAACTTTGAACTTGCAATTCAGAGTGCAACCCAGTGATTGCCCGTTTCATGTCTCTTCTAAAGGAGAACAAAGGAATATTGATGGTTCCTAAGCTGCGTGATGAGTCTGTAACAGAGAGGGAGCGTCAAGGGCAGCAGGAGGGATTGAGAAAAGAGTGGAGGCTGTTTAGTAGCCCTACTGCCATTTCTGGAGGATGCCGAGAATGCGAATTAAAGACCCAAAAGGACCAGAGTAATTCAATGTTAGCATAAAACCTATGAGCTCTTCAGAACCAAATAGCGAGGCTGTTCGGGATCAGAATCTTGAATTTTCCTTAATGGACTTCAAATAAAAAGAAAAAAAATACAAAATGTCCATGTTTGAGTTTTTGTCAGAGGTTCTGTGGCTGTTAAAAACAGACTCTGATTCTGTGGCCACGCAAAGTTGGTACCAATATTTATTGTAATAAGCAGTCAGGTGATGCTGATGGATTAAGAATCAAATCCACACAGATGACAGAGAAATTCATCTTTGCCCTCCACTTATTGAGATTGAGCCTCACACAGGCCATTTTACAGATATTTCATGTGCAAGGAAACTCGAGAGGGTGAAAGACAATCTGAGAGAAACACATCCGAGAGTGGTACACTTGTATCGAAAAGCCATGTTTTCTACCCCAAGTGCTATTTCTCCGTCAACCGCCCCTCGTTTACAGATGATGAAACTAAATCGTAACGACTTGTGTAATGTCAACACTTGAATTGGTGTTTGTTGCAGAATTCAACCACTTCTTTCTGGATTCACAGATCCTTGCTAGTGCCATCTGCAGTTCTCTTATGATTTTCCCCAGGCTCGTGACTCCATTTACCATTGTCTGGCACGGTATTGTGTACTCGTACCTCAGTTTTGCACTTGTATAAGAAAGTCCACTCCTGCCACCCTCTGAAGTCCTTGAAAGGAAAACAAACCTGGCATTTTGCTTACTTGTTTCTATCACAATCAGGCACATAGTAGGTGTGTGTGTCTGAGGTTTGAGGTGGAAGTACAGGAACTGAAGGCAAGACAAATGGGGCTCTATCTGGTCTCCCTCTTATTTTGGGGCCGTGATTCTGAACACAGGAGGCTTCTCTGGGAGCGCAGGATGATCATATTTGGGGACAGCAAAGCTACATGAGGAGTTTGATCTCCCACCTCATCTTCCCAGCCTTCCTGAGAGCTGTGGGTTTTTGAAGATATATTTTAGCACACAACGGAGCTCTGTCTTAGCATCAATCTTGGAATAAGACAGATTGAAGTGGAGCTGCTGCAGGTGTCAGAGCTGTGCCCCCACACGGATCCTCGGGTGGCTGCTGGGCTCCTCTTCTGGAACGTGTGCTACTCTGAGATGTGCAGGGGAGGACTCGCAGGGCCTCAAATTGCAGGAGTGTGCAGGGGATAGAAGGAGCACGGGACTGGCAGCAGCAAATCTGGGAGAGGGTTGGTTTCTGTTTTACTCTGACCAGCGTCACTTTTCGTAGATCGGGTCACTTTGCTGAAGCCACGCTTAACATTTAAGAATAATCATATCGTACCTAATCTCTCAGGTTCCAACAAAATGCAGTCATGCATCACTTAACAACGGGCACGCGTTCTGAGAAATGTGCCATCAGGCAGTTTCATCACCCGTGAGCACCAGAGAGGCACATACACACCGAGATGGTACCGCACACTGCACACCTGGGCTGATGGTGTAGCTCTGGTTCCGGGGCTACAAGCCTGCACAGCATGTTACTGCACCGAATGCTGTAGGCAATTACAACACAGTGGTACTTGTATATCTAAACGTGTCTAAACATAGACAAGGCACAGTAACAATAGGCTATAAAAGATAAAAAATGGTTCTCCCGTATAGGGCACCTACCATGAATGGAGCTGGCTGGACTGGAAGTTGTTCTGGGCGAGTTGTGAGTGAGCGTGAGCGAATGTCAAGGCCTCAGACATGATTGTCCACTACTGGAGACACGGTCGCACCAGCCCTCCCCCTGCTCCTTCTGACGGGGTCGGAAATAGAACACGGAAGCCGCCCAGGCTGCTCCATGAACAGGGATGTGGGCTGGAGTGATTGGAAGCATCAGGGAGAACCTGGCTGGGTGAGGTGTGGTCAGCGCATGAGTGACTGTCAGGACAGAACGGCGGCCTGAGGAGCAGTGGCAGTAAGAAACCAAGATGGAGAGAGGAACACGGGGATTGTCACGGCAATGTGGTTTGGCTGTGGCACGTTGGAGTAGGGGTCCGATTGAGGAACTTTGTGGTATTCATGACAAAAGGGGTCTAGGATGGAGGACTCAGTATTTTGACTTTGTAAATGTTTTTTGGTTCCATTGAACCTACCTGGCACAGTGGGTTCTCTCTGGCATTGAAATAATGGAAGAAATAAAACGTATCGATGTCTTACATTATGACAGCCTAAAACTATTTCCAAAGTATCGGACAGGCTGGCTCCACACTGCCACAGAAAGATTTTACTAAAGTGACAGTGACACTTACAACTTGTTAAGCTGGCTCTTGTGGACCTGTGTCCTTGTACGGGGTCTTGGGTCCTCAACAAAGAATTCACATCAGTGTCCTCTGAAGACCACCAGGCCAGATCTGGGAGGGCTGTAGCGCCCTCTGAATATGTAGCCCTGGGGGTACAGGCTCCCCTGTGCTGAATCAGGTCAGTGGGTAATGGATTGGGATGTCATCTGTGCACTCACAGGTGAGGTGCTGTGAGTGAGAGGGACGCTATGGCGAAGCCCTACAGATGTTGCTCCCATCAGAGGGAAAAAAAAGTCCTCGTGAGTCACATACCTTTCTAGGAAATTCTGTTCCATTAAGTCTTAGGGGACCACTGCCCTTTATGAGGTCCGACATTGAGTGAAACGCCATTATGTGGCTGCTGCATGACTGCATTCTATTCTGCACTATAAATTATAATTAATGCATTCATGATATCAGTAGTGTTCAAAAACAAAATTCAACTGAGTGCATTTGAATACCTAATTGGCTTTATTCAATGATTCCTGAGTTGGGCAACACCCCGTCTAGCAAACAGAAAGGAGCTCCGAGGAGCTGTACAAATTAGAAGGCTTTTATAGGCAGAGGGGGGTGGAAAAGGGGAGTTTCTAACAACGGGTTTCAGGCAAGGTCACCTTCCTTTGGGGGAGGGGCAGGGGTCTATCCTGCAGGTGACCTCACTAGTGCTGACCCCGTAAATACAGATTGACTGGTGAAAGGTCCCCTTTCTGGAGAGGCTGAAACTATAATTAGGTTAGATATTAAGTTTTGATCTGCTGAATGGGGCACAAGTGACTACATTTGGGCCTGTTGTCTCCTTTTTTCTTCATTAGTACTGAGGCCTAAAAATTCCTCAGTAGATTGTAAGCCTCCTGAGGGCATCCACCCCTATGTGCCCAGCACTAGTCACGTGATAGACAATCAAGAAACACAACCACCAAGAATCCCAGTGGGTTTAATTATCTAACATGCAGATGACCATAAAATCATTCACACTTGATTAGGAAATATTTCTTATGTTTGGCTTTATATTATCAGAGAATGTGTAGTGTGTGTCACTTAAACCATTGGTATGGATGTGTAAATAGCATCACCTCCAGTTTAAAATTTGTCATTAATCTGTCAGTTGCTGTGCGTGTGTATATATGTATAAACCAGCTTAATGCATTGTATATGGTAACCATCAATAAATATTTGATAAATAGACATAACTACATGTACGTAACTTATATTCATATTTCGATATGCTCATGTGTTAATATGACCACATCTGTGTGTGTGTGTATACATGTGCCTGTGCAATGATTGAACTCCCAAGCGTGTGGCTCCACGGTTACGTAAGGAAAAGTCAGACTAACTGATCCATGTTACGATAAATCTTTTATTCAATACCTATTTGACGTCTTATAGAAAGCCGTGAGAAATGATTAATGAAAGCTTAAAAGACAAACGTATGCTTTGTTCCCTGCTATTTATATAAATAGCCCACTTTAGCTTCCAATCAAGACAGAAATTAATGCATCAAACATTGAGAGCTCACACGTTGAAAGCACTAGAAGGCATATGCACTCAAGCATACACACCCACTCACATACACACTCACACACACAGAGCGACAGGCCTGCACATACATGCACCCATAGCCACAGCCTATTGTGCTTTTAGAGTGAAGACGCGTGGCACATTGTCAACATACTTTTAAAATGTACAAATAATCACACACCCTGAGCTAATTAATGTTCAGGCTCTATGTGCAGACACATTTGTGTGGGGGCCTCAGGGTTTGTAAGTGCCAAGGGCTCAGCAGTGGGCTTCGGATGCGCAGGGCAGGCTGTGTCCGGTGTAACGTGCAGATTTCTGGGCGGCTGCATGTCACACAGGGGTGTGGTTCAGGTATCAGTGGCAGGCGGTGTAGGCGTGGCAGTCTTCTGTGAGTGGGCCCTGCCATCCCGTGGTCCATTACACTGCACACTCGGGCCACCTCACACTTTTCTTCTGCAAGTTCCAGGAGTGGATTCTTGCAGGTCCGACTTTGCCTTTCCCTGTCTGCGCATGAGCCACACTTTAAGTTTTGATTCGACTGCCTTGCACCTACCCAGGCCCACATTCTGATACCAGCCTCATGATGGAATCCTTGCCTGCTTCACCCTGACCTGAGAACTGCACTCAGTCACCCAAAGGGCCACCGGGTACCCGGTAAAGGGGTCAATGTGACGCAATGAACAGCAGCACCTTAAACGCCCATGACTCAATCCTAGAGCGGAGAGGAGACTCCAAGTTCACAGTTACATTGATTTCAAGGAGCTGGGTCTTCCTGCTCCTAAATTGATAGCAAGCTGGGGTTTTTGTTTGTTTGTTTGTTGTTGTTGTTTGTTTATTTTATTTTTAAGCCTGCAAATATGCTTGTATAGAAAAACCAGTTTTCCTTCAGGCAAGAGTAAAACAGTAGCTCTCTACTCACTTAGCTGGACACTCCAATGATTATTCCGGCAAAGAAAGCTGAAAGCCACTGGTGTTTGTCAGCAAGAGAAGCTCCTAATCCCTAATTGACTTCCTCCCTCCCTCTCTCTCTCTTTTCCTTTCTTCTCCTTAAAAAAGGATCTAATTACTTCAAACGCTAGATTCCATTCTCATTGGCAAGTTCGAGGAAATGGGGCGAAATGCAGTTCATCCCCCAACTTCTCCCAATCTGACTAACATCCCACCACCCAGATGGGTGCCTAGAGCTCAGAGTCAGGAGCCTGTTAACTGTGTCCAAGCTGAATCCTTTTCAGAATCTCTCTGGTCGAAAGGAAAATGAATCAAGTCACCGGAAACTTCAGCAGACACTCTCCCATCCAGTGTAACCCACGTGGTTTGCCATAATGACTTGTTCAGTTTGGCACAAGGCCCATTAAACTGAAGCCTGAGGGTCACACCTGCCTCGGTACCTGTTTTTGTAAATAAAGCTTTATTGGAACACAGCCATGCCTGTACTTTTACGTATAGTTTATGGCTATGTTTACGCTGTAAAGGCAGAGTTGAGCAGTTGTGACTCTGTGGCCCACAGAGGCTAAACGATAGCCCTTTGTTGGAAAAGTGTGTCACCTGGTATATAACCTTGTCACCGCTCTTGCCATTTCCTATTAGACTGGTCATGTACCAGTGAGTCTGGCCGCCTGAGTTTCTCACGTAGTTTAGTCCACTGCAGACATCCGTCTGTCCGGGTGCAGGGAGACAATGCGAACTCATACCAGCTCGTTCCTTAGAGGAGATTCGGTTTGGAAACTTGTTATGGGTTTGGCATTAAAGCTCAAAACAAGATAATGTAGACTGCAAGCCCCAGGACTTGGGGGACACATGAAGGAGCTGGTGTTCTCCGAGCAGGGAGCCAGAGCAAACTGAGGGAGCTGGGCGGGGGAGGGGCCATTGGTGGAGCTGGGACCCTAGAAAGACGAGCAGGAGGAGCTGGACAGGGTCCAGAACAGCCACTGCTCAGGGCACCCCCACAGCAGAGAGCGGAGAAAGACGCTGGTTTTCCTCTCCCCTGGGCCGTCCTTCAGGGCAGGGGGTCAGTGCCTCCCATGCGTCACGCAGACTCCTGACAGGCTCCCCGGAGGGAACCTTTGGAACTTATAAAGAGACTCTGAGTTGACGTAGATGAAACCCTTGTTATTGTATCAACTTCATGTCTCATCCTTATGGGTTATTCCAGATTTTCCAATAAGGTGCAGGGGGATTTAGATGGCTAATACACTCAATCAATATAATTAAATTCATGGATATCTATGTCTGTCTATCATCTGTATTTTTTTAGATAGAGGAAAAGAAAGACTGAGTTTTTTTTAGATAGATAAAAGTGTAAAACAGAACAATTACTCTGCTGGTTTTCTGTCAGAAAATGCAGTAAGAGTATTTCTTTAGAGCTCAGAGCCTCTCAGACAATCTCACTAAATCTTTTTCTTGTACTCACTGGTCAATCGGATGAAATGATTCCTCTTATAAATTGTGCTGGGTTTTAATGACAGCTGGATCAGTGGTACACTGGCACTAAATCCTTTCCCAGTCAGAGAGTATGTAAGAGCTGGCAGGCAGGCACTCCCAATGCATGTCACTTTGAGTCCCTTACAGCCTGTGTCGTGGTGGCCAAAGGCCTGTTCTTGAGCTTGGAACTTTATTTTGGCCGCCTGTCTATGGAAGAGTGAAAGAGAACACCTGTAAGCGTTCTCTAGGGGAATGCAACTCTAATTTTCCTGTAGAAAATGCAACCCCCGCCCCCCGCCGCGGTTCTCATCTGGATCGCCTCGATTCCCTAATCACACCCACTGGCACCACCATAGTTTGGAGCTCCCTGGAGTTCCTGGCCCCAGTGCAAAGACTACGAAGACTGGTGAGGAGGACGTGAATGTATCATCTCGAAATCATGGATCTCTCATGCCATGGCCGAGCCACACCTAAAGGGAGTAAGAAGACACCATCTCTTGAAGCTAATATTTCCTGCTCGGATATCTATCCCCGTCTAATTCTTGTATTAGCCAGAGAAGAAAGGATTCGTAGCTTCCTATAAATAAAATTCATGTGAAAATGACTAAAGCTTAGTGAAGTTAGGAAAAATGCCGAGTCCCATCAGCAGTAAGAAAGGACTGAGGACTGACATCCGTGCCTGATTCCAAGCCTGCGCTTCCCGGTGCAGTTCTGTCCCAAGGCCCCCAATCCAGACTCCTTCTCACTATGACCAAGTTCAAAGAAAGGGTGTATCTCCTCAAAGGACACTGTAGGGCTCTGGGTTTACACGATGACCAGAGCTTTGCGGAGTTCTCACTGCTTGGAGCTGTGGGCACAGCCCCCACAAGCGTTCATGGCCAAACCACGGCACTTCCAACCCCTGACAACTCGTGTGTACTCACCTCTTCTCTGATCCGTTACAGAACTCTAAAGTAGCAAGCTAGGTCTCTGGTTATTCAGGCCTGGAGTGTTGTTCTGTTTTCTAAACCTAAGTATATGTTATGAACGGAATTGTGTCCCCTCAAATTTTATACATTGAAGCCAAACCCCCGATATGACTCTTGGGAGATGGGGCATTTAGGGAGGTACTTAAGGTGAAATGAGACCATGAGGGATGGACCTTAATCCAAGAGGACTGGTGTCCTCATAAGAAGAGAAAGATGCACCAGATATCTATCTATCTTGTGGAACCAAGCCCTAAACCTGTGGGATCTGTCACTGTCTTCAGGTAGATAGTGTTAGAATTGCTTTGAATCACAGGATACCCAGCTGATGTCACAGAACATGCTTGTTGTGGGGGGAAAAACCACAAATATTTGGTGACCAGAAATATCAGAGGTAAAGTGTTCTGTGTGAATAGCAAAGGAAACATACGGGAGAGAAACAGTAGGGAAGAACTGGGTTTATCCTTAAGAAAGTAGAAAGCATTTCTGGCATTACTCTAAGCTCTCCTTGGAAACCGCTGAATTTATTATGAAACCCCTGAGAAGTGCCCCCACGCCCCAGGTCAGTAAGTTCTATACCATCGTCTCCACAGCCCAATGACCACCAGGCCTAAAACCACATCTCCCCAGACACGGGTCACCCAGCACTTACTTTACACCCCACCAACACTCAAGTTCTTAGAGGCTCAAAGGACACACCTGCTCTTCCGTGGCCAATGCACACACCAGCCCTCACTTCTTTGCGATACCTTCCCATAGCTGGTCTTACTAAGAGTCTTATCCACCTTTCCTGTCTCATCTCAAATATTGCTACTCAGGGCAGGCAAACAGTTTTCTCCTTTTGCAAGTTAGGCATCCTGCCATCGTAACAATTATAGTTGTTTATTAATCTCTTTTTCTGCCATTGTCTATTTATCTAAATCACCTTTTCTCACCCTTGAGCTATTTAGCTTCAGGGCTTGTAAGTCTTTGTTGTGTTGGGCTGTTCAGTGAATTGTAGGGTGTTTAGTAGCACCCCTGGATTTACCCTCTAAATGCCAGTAGCACCCCTACTGTGACAACTAAAAACACACCCAGATTTCGATGATGTCCCTGTGGGAGCAAAACCACCCTGACTGCAAACCACTGACCAGATGCTTTATTAAAAGTGTGGGTGCACCTTCTTCACCATCACTGCACTTGGGTACCTGTATGGTGGCCGGTGGGGAAGGTTAGCAGCCCCTCGTCTTTCTTCTCCCAACAGGGCCTCATGCTTTGTGCCCCAGCTTGCGTGCCGCACCTTCTTCCAAGCACAATCCGTTTGCAGTGTGGGCACTTCCAAATGTGCGGCCAGACTCTCCTTTGCCTGAGGCCTGAGAGGGTTGGCTGAGCTGTGTTGTCCGCAACAATATAGTGTGGAAAACATGGCCGCCATTATCGCTAACGCCGCCGAAAGATGTTCATTAAGGGCAACAGGGCTGCTGAGAATTTCAGCTTTTCTCTAGCCGCGAGGCTGCACATTGAGGAGGGGACCGCCTTGTGGACAACTGAACCTCCATGGAGGCACTTAGTCATAACCGGCATTGATTTAACAGGCCCCAGCTCACCCCCGCACCATAAATGGATTGGAAACGCCAAAGGGCTGAGATGAACACCTTTAAGGATAGCACAGTGTTCTGCCTAAATGAATAAATATCAGAAAAAATAGAATGGTCAATGATACTGCACTCATGCCTCCCTCTATCCCGTGGAAATCCCTGCACAGAGCTCTAAACTAGGAAACCTTGTGCAAAGCAAAGCCTGTACCTCCAGGAGAATCCAGGCTGCACCGAGAGCTGCTTAACCCCTGGGGAACGCCTCCCTTTAAACTTGGCAGTTATACAAGGGCCTGTGTCTGTAATGTAACACTGGTTTGCTCTGGAAGTTTAGAATAACCGCGTGTCCTGAAGACCTGGGTTCAAACCTATGTGTTCCTTCTGTGAGGCTATGTCTCTGGGTAAGTAACGTACTCCTTTCCTCTGTACCTTAGGTGTCTCACATTTAAAGGGAACGCAATACTGGGGACCTATCTGACGGGAAGGTGGGATGCTTAGCTTAATGTGAAGCAGTGAGGGCCACGTCCATGTCAGCTATGACACCAGTCGTCCAGTCGGGGCGCCTGTGCAGTCGTGAAAGGGCTGAGGGGAGAAGGGACTGCGAGGGAGCCCACATTTTTAAGGAAAATGAAATTGCTTCTTTAATACTGAATATTAAATCAGTCACATGGTCAAAACTCAAAACATAGAAATGCATGTAAGGCAAACTTTTACTGCTATCTCTTCCGGCTTTCCTCCTGAGCATGGGAAATTACCGATGTTTGTGCACCAGGGTTTGTTACACAACTATAGATTACGGATGCACAACACCAGCATTTTAAATCCAGGTAGGCTGCCTTAAACTATCGAAGCTACAGACCAAAATACTCAACGTACAAGAAACCAGTGAGTAGTTTTTCCTATAAAGTCAATTTGCTTTTTATACTGATTTGTTCTCTGTTAGTAAGTTTTACTACTCTTTTCTTGTTTTTAAATCTCGTACAGTATCTGAGTTTTAAAGCTGTACATGTTCCTTTTCTAATATTGTCAATTGAAAAAGTTGCGTTTTTCTGTAGGAAAGGGCCAGGTTTACCTTAAGACAGTCTCCAAAGACTCTCTGTCTCTGCTGCCAGATAGTCTACCTGCTGCAAACCCAGTGTGCTGGTGTTATTTTGGAGGTAGCGTTCCTCTTTTGCTTTTATAAAACAAACCAGGCGCAGGAGGGGTTTTCTTCTCTCCCTGATCTCACCATACCCCACCAGTATTATTGCAAAGAGGGCATCAGCTTTCCTCTTGTTAGGATGTATCCCGTGGTAGGACTGGGGTCTTTGCTGGGGGTCCTGAAATCGGCTGATTCTAAGCCCTCTCACCATCTGGTTCTCTTCTCTTCAGTGAATGCTCTGCCTCTGTTTCCTCTGTGATCCTGAGAAGGTGCTGAACTGCCCTGGGCCTGTGTCCCATGTCTCACGGGAGCGTAGGACTGCTCGCCCTCGGCATTGTATGTCCGACGTCAGGCTTCCTCAAAGAAGGTCCTGGGTCCAGGAAGTGATTGCAAGCCATTTCCTCGGGAGGTAACCTCAGGATGGCCCAATGGGGGAGTGAGGAGGCAGGAGGACACTTCCTGGACAAGGAAGTGAGCATGGCAGGAGAGGGTGCATTCGTGAGCAGGTAACCCCAGGGAAACGGGGGATTGTGGGCAGTTGTGTGTGACACACTGCAGCGCTGTCCCACAAGAGACGTGACGAAGCTGGGTCTTATCTACCAACCCCAGCTGTCATTGACTGAGGGCTGCTCTGGGGGGATGGATGGTAACTTCCAGAACTTCTGACCATCCCCACCTCCCTCTCCCCCTCCCCACCACAGGCAGGCCACACCAGCCCCTGCAGCTGGGAAAGCCCTGAGGTGGAGAGTGGCTGCTTCTTGCCATGGAAAGCTGTAGGGACACGGGACCTGGGAGTGTAGGGGGTGGTCCCTACACGGCTGCTGTGGGATCACATGACAAACTGAAAATGGACTCAGTGCCGGTGCCAGGTCAGCTTAAAAGGAAAATATGTGCTATTGTTATCAATACTAATTCTAACAAAAGAGGTTTTCATAAGCATTCAAGAATGAGTCACTTCAACAAAGCAGCACGTAATTCTGCCATATACCTGCAAGCAGCATACACCTTCCCATGGTCCTACTGGATTAATGCAGGAGTCTCAGCAACGCATGGGCTTCTTTTCAGCCTTTGTTGGTCCTGTGTTCTGAAATGTGGCCACCCAAGTCCAGGAGGGTGGCTGAGGCACGTAGGCACCTTCCCTTTGGGTGCTCCGTGCCTGACACTCAGGAGGAACTTGTGGAATATTGACTGAGTGACTGAACTCCTTCCCAATGTCCCTTCCTTCCTTCCAATACTCTGTAAGTGTCTGTTCTTTATTCATTCCGCAATGACACTGTTATTTCTTAACATATATCTGCCTTTTTCCCCGAGAACTGGCACCTACAGCCAAACTGATTTATGCAGAAGCATAGTTTTGTATATTCTGTGAATAATAGCATATACAATTATTAAGCTTCGGGTTTTTCAAACTTTGTGCATGATTGATGTTTATGACCGTTTCCATCTGAGTTAGTTGTAGTCTGATCCATGATGTAAACACACTGGGAGCTGAGAGCATATTAATCCATGTGGTCCACCATTCCCCAGGGGCACATAATTCCTTCAGTCCAAACACTGAAATAAGTCTCTGGTGTTTTCCCTACTAAATCACTTAACAGAAGGTCACAAAGAAAGCGGGATGGGGTTAAATGATGTTCATTATGAGAGTAAACAGAGCCAGGTCCACCGATGTGTGACTCTAATTTGCCACAATGACAGCATAATGAAGGGGCAGCTTACCACCCCTGGACAGAGCATGGCACAGCTCAGATGGGCCTGGTGAAGTCCAAAGGGGTGCCCTGTGTGAGAAAAGGGGTCCGGGGAGTGAGGGAGCCTCTAGAAGCTTAGCTCAGAAAGAGAAGCAACTGTCTTAGCCAGCCGGGGCTAAAACAGCCCTGACAAACTCAGGAGAGACTTTCCCAGAGAGACGCAGTAGTGAGTGTGGACTAATGAGTTGCACGGTGTTCCTTCTCTTTGTTCTGAGTGCGGATCAGTACCTTATATGCTCTTGAGAAACAGAACCTACTTAGAGACAATGTGATTAAAAGTCCTTCCTTGGTTCTTGTACGGTTTCAAGCTTATTGCTTTTAATGTTAGCTATTCAGAAAATACTTCTTTTTGGCTTTAATTATACCTCAGTTCTTTTGGATTTTTGGATATGTGCTTTTGACTTCAAGTCCTGGTGACAACCAATATACTTGATATGATCTCATCTACCACATTTCTTTAAAATTATCTGAAAGTCGTTGCAAAACTGGCTAATTGGCTTATTCCTATATAGGCTGTATACACACACACACACACACACACACACACACACATATACGTATACATATTCTTACATATTCAAATATATCAGGTACCCCTTTTTAACATCTTGATACATTTAAATACTCATGGACGTCTCCTCCTTAAACTAACAGGCCCAAGGCTAAACTAACAAGCCCAAGGCTAATAGACATATTGTCAGGGTACAATTTCCTCCAATCTTGTCTAATCAAATCTCATCCAACCAAAGCAAAAGTGGCCGTGAAACACCTGTGCATACTCTTTTCCGATGTATTTGGAGGGGGGAGGGGGCTCTCGTTGCCACCGATTGTTCTTTGTGCCCCATAGGAGGAGTCAGGATTCTCTCTTCTTTCTAAATTCACCACCTGATGTGTCAATCTATCATTAGATGGCAATCTGCTTGAGGGCAGGATGGGGACTTTCTTGTCACTCAGTTATTTTTTTCTTAGCCTATAAATGAAAGCATTTATTGAGCAGCAATTGGATGTCAAAAATTAGTTTTCTTCTTGAGTAAAAAGGAGTTCTGTTGGCCTACACAAAATGTGCACAGCAGATTTCTACTCCACGGAATGTAATGGATGGAGGGCCCAGCTGCTATGGCTGCATTTTCACCCTGACCACATGTCTCGTGGCTGCTCCCCATCAGGGATGCATGCAGCGCAGATGGCCAGGCAGGCTCATTTCTGGGGAACATGGGGACCCCTTGTCATCCACGCTGGCTTGAGGACGTAATGGCTTTGCTGAACTTTCCTTAGACTCCACAGAAATCTAAGATGCTTCTACCCAACACCCTTTCCTCACTTCCTCAGTCTCACTTTCTTCTGGGAGAAGAGTCTCTCACAGGAGAACAAGAGATCAAGGGTTAAGACAGTGAGCAAAACAGCAGATGATGTGTCGGTTGACGGCACAACAAGAAAGGGTGCTTCCTGTACCTTGACCATGCCTTTCCTTGCACTGTCCTAGCCTGGGCATGGAAGCTGGGGAGAGCCTGAGGGCCCCACAGCTCAGTGATCCCCTGACTCAGGGACAAGAGTTGACAAATGGCATAGGTCCAGGAAAAAGAAGGCATGGAGAAGGCAAGACATGGCTGCCTCTGCTCCAGGCATTGGAATAATAAGGGCTCTTGAGATTTCCAGATAATCTGGATAGGCTTGCTTTGGCACGGATACTAAAAAAATAACAACATTTAGAACAAAAGATATGATATCACAGGAATATAGGGTGCCTTTGCCTAAAGTGCTGGTTGTCACACCTCACCTTGCCAATCAGGTGTGGCGTTCGCTGTTGAATCCTGGAGATAGTCTTTAGCTACAAAAGCAAGAGACCGTGGACATCTTGATAAAGGACTAAGAGGCAGGAGCCATTTTTACTCACCCCTCTGATTCCAAATTTCTCACACGGGACTTTGCTTAATGGAGATTCGTTAAAAGAGTGAGCCGATTAATAGATCACGCCATAAAAAAACTAGTATTAGCATGAATGAACAGGATGGTGTTGCAAACAATTAAAAATATTATACAAACCAAATTCAATATTTTTGTAGGATTTTTCTGTTTCATATGAGAACCCAGAAAATTAGAATTAACTGATGGCTTCAGCTCTTTAAGATCCTATTGTTTTCTCTTTTTCTCTGTTTTCTGATCGCCAGACCTGGAATACATATATATATATATGAATATATAAATATATTGGGGGGATAGGGAGACAGTTCTTCCTTAAAATTGAATTTCAATTAATGTTGAATGAATGATAAAATTAGAAAATTGCTATTTGGCAAACACTAAGTTTATAATTGTTGCAGAGGAAGCACAACAAAGGATGCTAAAATTAGAGGGTGTCTGAGTGATGAAAAATAGGATATTTGCATAGTCTCAGGTACCACCCCAAAATACCCTTATGAATTACAAAGAGAAAAGAGTAACTCTGCAGTGGAAAAACTGGTAGCTGACACTTTACCACATGATCACAAATTACCGTCCCCAGGAATGAGATATAAAGACATCAAGCGCCTCCCAAGGGGCTGCTGAGAACACGACATTACATCTGTGCAGTTCTTGCCAAACAGACATGACCTCGTTGTAATCAGGAGGAAACATCAGAGAAACCCAAATTGAGAGGCAGTTTACAAACTAACTGGACAGGGCTTTCAAAGTTTCAAACCACGAAAAGCAAAGAAAACCTGAGGATTGAAGGAGACTAAAAAGGCATGACAATTGAATGCACTGCATCCGGACTCTGGACCTAAAGAAGGACATTGGGGAGGGACCTTAAAAATTAGAATTATAGGTTCGTAGATTTATTGATTGTATTGACGATCACTTTCTGGCCTCGATCATTATCATCTGCTCACACAAGATGTTAATAATCTAGGAAGCTGGGTAAAGGGCTTACGGTAATTTACAGTAACTCCTCATAGTACTTTTGTAATTTTTTGAAGTCTGAAATTATTTCAATATGTAAAGCTAAAATTACACACACGCACACACACACACACACACACACACACACACACACGGTGCCAAAAAAATGTATATACATTTTAAGAAAGGAAAAAAATGTATTAAAATTGTAATACTCAATATACACTGATAATGAAAGATGAATACAAGTCAGGTTTGACTTCTGCAATTACAAGAGGTACTCAAAATGGTTACCATCAGCATAATTTTAACACAGTTCTTTCCTTAAAATGTATATACATTTTTGGCACCCTCTGTCTATACGTATACTTAATATTTCATTGATGTTGTAGCAAATAATGCACTGATCAAAAATGTGTACAGCATCCCCTGACTTCCTGAAAGTGCGGCGACTTACATGTCTACCAGGGCATAAGTTCTCTCCTGTTGTGAGTGAAGAGGGAGGCCAGTAAGATTACAGCAGAGTGATCGACCTTTAGTCCTTCGCAACCCAGACCTTCAAACACCCTAGTCTTTCAAAAGACCAGCAAGTGATACCCAGACTGAAGCAGAGAATATCATTCCAGGTAGGGAGGAAACGAGAAAGAGGAAACCGGAAGACAGCACATGGCTGAGGCCAAGAGGGAGTTGGCCAAGGGGGAGTGAGGCGCTGGACAGCTGACCACCTCCAGCTGGTTCCCACTTACTGAGCACCTGCCGTGGGCCCCGCTCTCCTCTAGGTGTGCGCATAAAGCATTGTGCAGTGTGTAACAGGTCCTGGCTTTCACAGAGCTGACACTCTAGTAGGGGAACTGAAAGCAAATAAGTATCCTGGAAAACAAATCATTCCACAAGGAGAACTAAGTCAACAATTCAAAGAGAAGGTGTTACATTTTCATGGTGTGGTTCAGTGGCCACTGGAACTCAGACCAGAACTCAGCGAGAATGAGTGTGCCAGTTGATGGTGTTTAGGGGGAAGGGAAGGTGGGAGCACATCCTAGCCAGAAATGTCAACTAGAGCAAAGTTATATGCTGGAAGTGAGCTTGGCCTTTCCTGGGATCCACGGAAGGCCAGTGCGGCTGGAAATGGGAAGGCCAGAGAGATCACTGGGATCCTGAGTATTTACGGCTTCTGAAGCCTGCAAACTAAGAGCCCCAGACTCTTAGTTCAATCATGTTCTTCTCAATAATTGGAGGGTTATCAGTAGAGCTGAAAACCACACATGCTCACAAGTTTTCATCAATTTAGGTGAGCTGCTCCAACGTATAATTTAGAAAGACCACTCTGGCTGCTTGGGTTGGGGATGAAGGAGTGAGAAGAGCAGAGAAAGATAGTTGGATTTAGGAGACTCCTCTGATATTTAGGTAGCAGACGTTGGTGACTTGGGCTAGATAGACTTGGGCAGTAGAAATTGAGAGAATCACCCAGATTTAACACGTGTTTTAGAGGTATGACTTGCTGGTGGGTTTAATGCAGAGGATTAGAAAAAGAGAAGCCCCAAACACTTGTGCTAAGATGAGGTTTCAATGAAAGGCTTTGAGGAGAGTGTGGCACAATCAAAATTGGATTTCAAAACGCCATCTTGGCTATAGAGTTTCCTACACCACTGTTATTATAACATGACCTTTATAATTTTGCAGCAGTCATGTGAACCTCATGTTATTAAATTTATGTGAACTTCTACTCTTCAATAGATTTATCCTGTTAATTTGCAAGGATTCATTGTTTTTCTTACACGTGTAGTATGTTAAAATGAAAGTTTACTTCATTATGGGAAAATGTGGTCCGTAGTCATCATCTTGCTGAAAATGTACTTTGGTATAATCAGAAAAATTAAATGCAATTTAACAATAGAAATAACTTACTCTTGCATAACTCAGTATTTATTTAATGCTGTGTCCCTGTACCTATCTAAAATCATTGTTTAAGAAACACTAACTTAATGGAATATTATTCAGTGTTGCAAAGAAATGAGCTATCGAGCCATGAAAAGGCACGGAGGAACCTTACGTGCATATTGCTAAATGAGGCCAAGGTGGGAAGGATACATGTTGTAGGGTTCCAAGTATGTGACTTTCTGGAAAAGGCAAAACTATGGAGACAGTAGAGAAATCAGTGGCTGCCAAGGGTCAGAGGGAAGGGGAGGATGAATAGACGGAGCACAGAGAATGCCAGGGCAGTGACAATACTGTATAATACCAAGATGGAGGACACACATCGTTATATACTTGTTACAACACCAAAAGGGGACTCATTTAAACTATGGACTTTGGATGAGTATGTGTCCATACAGGTTGGTCAGTTGTAATGCCTGTAATATCCTGGTGGGGAATGTTGACATGAAAGACATCTGTGCATGTGTGGGGGCAGTGGGGAGGGGAAGCCTCGGTACCGTCTTCATGTTGCTGCGAACAACATGTGCTCTAAAAGTGCTCTAAAAAAAAGTCTATTAAAGAGAGAGAGAAAGACCAATTTAAAGGCAGGCAAACCACTCAGGAGATAGTAAAACGCACCAGCTGATGTCTTCTGGGATAATTCAACCCTCTATCACAGCATCCTTGCTGAAACATTTCCATGTTGAAGAGTGACCGACAACAACAAACGTGTATTGACAATTACGCTTGTTCTCAAATTAATTTTAACAGAAAGCAGACCTGTGCGATATAAGAGATCCTGTTGGCGCGAAACAGTTAATTCCCTAGGCTCCCGACTTGCTCACAGGAAATGAATTAGGTTCTGGAATGAGTCCAGCTCATTTATTCTCTTACTCAAGATTCATTCATTGGCCTCAGGCTTATGATTCCTGGTGAAAAATAAATACAAAACATTTAAATTCAATGTGGAAGTTAAATAAGAAAGCGGGGGATAAAGCCCCGTAGGTAAATCACCAACAAAATAGATTCTTGTCGCATTTACTGAAGGCTGGCATTGAGGCTCGAGGGAGCAGAAAAGTGCAGCACATTTAGGGAAGAACATAAGCCATTTAGAGGCATCGCGTGGGCTGGGTCAGACGCCAGGAGAGTCGTCGGAGGCAGCGCTGGTGAGTTCAGAATAGACACTCATATCCATGACCCGAGGTGGAGGCACTGCATTTCTTCACGGGCTTTCCTCTAACAAGTGGGGAGAATGAGCGTGTCCACAGAAAGGTGACTCGGGACGTGTGCTAGCATGCGACCGTATACGTGATGAAATGAGTGTATCCCCCATCCGACTCTATTGCCTAACAGATGATCCAAGCGTGTGACATACACAGTGGTCCCAGCGAAGGCTGTCTCTTTCCCCGTTTCCACAGCACTTGTAAGAACTGTATGTGTTCAGATTCTTGTGCCAGCTGTATGGTATTCCACTCTTAGGCCCATTTCCTTGGGTTTTCAGTTACCTCTCTAACCACTCCAGCCTCCCAGGCTTTTCATGGTGGGCCCCGCAGATTTCCATCTCTGCGAGGACTCCCTATGAGCCCCCCTCTACTTAAAAATGCCGTCCGATGAGCTGCTTCTCCGGGAATCTTACCAGCTTGCCAAAACCAGCTGGAATCTCACAGTCTCCAGAAATCTTTCTCAAACCCTTCTTACCTAGGCTTTGCACCCTCCGGATCTCACCCTAAGCTGCTGTAACAGGCTCCCTAAACGAGGGGATTGACAACTATTTTTAACCAAAGTTACCAGTGATTTTTATCATCTGGAAACTCTGGATAGCGTTTCTCCAATCAAATCCATTGCCCAAGCATTGCACCTTTTCCCCAAATGCTGATAAAAACTTGCAAAGCAAGAATTATGAAGTCAATTTACTGACGACGAACTCTAAGAGGCTTGTGTGAAGCCACACGGCCAGTAGGTGGCAGTGTAGATTCAAGCCCTGCTCTGCCCTGTTTTAAAGCTGGAACTTTCGGTGGGCATCACTCTGGTACCCATGAAACAGACTTGCGTAATGTAATGGGATATTACTGAACTTTGTTATTTCATTTCATTTCAAATAATCACATGATGATTTTTGGAGATTAACGTCTCTGAATTTTCCAGGAAAGATAAGATACCTGAGGCTTCTCAACGCTACAATTGGTACCTGAGACCACGTTGTGTGGGTGTCCTCTCAGCCCTAGGAACCCCCACAGTCAGTACTTCTTTTCTGGCAATTAATTCCATGATTAAACCCAATCAAACCCTGTCACATTCCTGACTGAGAAGGCGGAAATCTAATGTTAGGGCAAACAGCTCTGATTTACCATTTGAAAATGAACTATTTAATAATAAGGGACGGGAAGAAGGGCTGGAAATGGTGACACTGCCCTGTGGACGTTCTGCGCAGGGTGTTTCCTGCAGCCATCTCCTCTGCCCTCTGGTGCTTCCTGAATTATTCTCCTTTTGTCTGCCAGAGACACCCAGTAGATTACCTTGTTGTGTCTCCCTTTTCAAAGTTACTCCCAAAGCCAAGAGGAATTGTGCATTCAGCGTTGGTGCAAAAACCCATGATCATGCTAACGGGATTGTAGCTTTCATTCCCTGGTAAACAAGCTTTACGAGAACAAGAGAAAATTCCATTCAGCTCTAAACAGCTTTCCTCTTCGTCCTTAAAACATTTATCGATGTTTGATTTCTAAAGAGGCGCGCGGAAGGTGGTGGATACAATCATGGCAAGAGAAAGAACCCCAGGAGAGGCCAAACAAATAAATGTCAAAGCCAATGGTTATAATACTGACAGTGAATGAGCTTCTGCAGCCTAAATTACCAGGGAAAGCATGGACCTATTGTGAGTAACACTGGACTCCACCTGCCCTGAGGTTGTCATGGCAACAACACTGGAGTCCACCTGCCCTGAGGTTGCCGTGGTAACAACACTGGAGTCCACCTGCCCTGAGGTTGCCGTGGTAACAACACTGGACTCCCCCTGACCTGAGGTTGCCATGGTAGGGGCTGGAACTAGTCATTGGTCAAGCCCCTTTGATAATGAACACTGATACCGGCCCTTGGCTTCCTGCGTTGGGATTGCGTCTCCTTCTGAAAGCACTCTATCGGTGAGAGAAATTGGAAGGTGTAAACCAACTCCCAAAGGAGCCAGATCAGAGGATTATGCTGGCTTGATTAGATGTTGGGCATTCACTCTCTGACAGTGCATTAAGCTAAAGCAACACAAGAGGAAGGAACTACGTGTTGTGTATGGAAGAGAAACGGGCTTTGCTCCTGTGAATTCTTTCAAACCCAGTCAGTCAGCAGGACTTCAAATGGAGCTGAATGAGTATGAATGAAACAGATACACGAATGGGGAGATTGACAGTTTTACTTTATTAAAAAGATCGTTGTCACACATAATTATGGATTCTACAAATCAAGACTGCATATCAAGAAATATGATTAGACAAAGGAGTAATCTCTAATTTACTGTTTCCTTTGTCCATCCATCCATCTAAAAGTATTTATTGAATGAATGTTTGATATTAGAAGCCATAGAAATAGGCCCTGGAAAGGCAGTCACCAAAACCTCCATGTGATCGTGGGAAGACCTCCCTGTTTCCACAGAGCCAGCATTTTCAGCACAAGGGAGGGGCTACAGAGCTGTGTGCTCATGCAGCGCCTGGCCTCTGGCCTCGCTGCCCTGCTCAGAGCCACTGCACCGAGGTCCTAACATGCGCTGTCGATGTTGACCCATCTGCCACCATCAGTCAATAAGCCTAGGTCCCCCCACTGCACCCCTTGCATTCTGTTCTGTGTGTTTTTAAACTGACCTTTCTTCCATTCATCCCTAGTGTCCTAAATACTTCCATTCTAACTTTGGAACTGTCAGTCACCAGAAAATTCTCTTATATCCTCGATCTCATGCCTTCCATTTTGTTGCGATCCTTGTTCCAAGTAGAGTCAGGCTCACCGCAGGGAACTCTGCTTCCTCTGAAATCTCAAAACGACAACTATTTACTCATCCACACCCTTCACACAGCTCAAGGAGGCTCCCTTCTAACTTGATGCCTCCAAAGCTTTGATTTCAGCTTCTCCAGTCATTTAGCCTCCTCCCTACGAGTCCGCAGGTTTGCAGCTCATGGGATCAGGTAGCAATAAACAACACTATTGGTCTAAGTCACCTGTAAAACCCCAAGCTCTTATCCCTTAGGATTTTAGCACCTGACTCATTGTAACTTTCACGAATGATACACATAATTCTTGGTTAGTGTAATATCCACAGAAACTATGCTTCCAATATTTTCATTAGATTTAGTAAGGTATTTCCACAGAGTGAGTGTACCGCGGATTTTGACAAATGTGGTCAGTTATGTAACTACCACCACGATCAATATGTAGAGCATTTCATCACCCCAGTGTCACCCACCCCCATGCAGTCAGTCCCTCCTCCCACCTGCACTACTGACCCTTTCTCTAATGTATGCTTATGTGTCATAAGCTTCTACCTGTCATACTGAGAAAGCAAAACATACCCCACCACCAGTGATTTATCTGCCGTCTCTCCTGCTCCAGTACTGGGGTCACCCGGCTGCAGGCCTCTGTCTTTGTTTATGTATACTTACCCCTTGGAGATTTCATTCATTCATTCATTCTTTTTTTAAACTATAGTTAAAATCATTCATTCTTATGATTTTAAATACCTTAAGAATTCTGAAAACTCCAAATTTATATCTAGAGTCCAAATTTCACTCCCGATTTCAGACTTACGATCTAACCACTAGCTAGTCAGTCCTGTTTTATATGCCCCCAAACACATCTAGACTTACTAATTCTCCTGCTTACTTGACCTGTGACCCAACCACTTCCCACACATCTCTAAGTGACATATCAAAAACCAAACTCTTGTTTTCCCAACTCCAATCTGTTCCTTCCCGGTGTCTCTACTTCCATTACCAGTTCTACAACCAGTCAACCATTTGGGGGCCTTCTCTTACCACCCAAGTTAAGTCTGTCAGCAGATTCTGTTGGTTTTGCCTTTGAAGTAAATCTGAATACATCCACTATCTGACCACTTCTTACCTGGTCCACTGTCAACATCCTGACTGTTCCATTTTTCCCCTTTTAATTCATTATTTGGTTACCCTCCCATCTGGTGTCTTCACCTCCTTGCTTACCTTACCCTCCCCGAGTTTATACTCAGTCCAAAAGCCAAAGTAGGAATCCGCTTCAATCTCGTATCAGCTCACGTGACTTATCTGCTGAGAATTCTCCTCCATCTTCTCATCCCTACCAACATCTTTCTAGTTGTCCGTGAAATCCCCTGTGGTCTGCCACCTCTAACTCTTTCTGGCCCCATTTGCTTGGCTCTCCCTTGCAGTCACTCTGCTCCAGACATGCCTGCCTCCCCGCTGTCTCTCCCGCATGCTCAGCATGCTGTCTACCCACTTGTACGGCCTTGACCTTCAGTCTCCTGGACTCGCTTCCGCTTTCTGTCAAGTCCCTGATCAAATGGGGCCGACCTGCTGAGGACTTTGCTGACAGTTCTGTGTAAAATAGTTACCCATTCCTGACATGTGGAGTCCCTTTTCCAGAGCCTGTTTTATGTTTATTCATAGTATTTACCACAATTTGCACACATAAATGCATCTAACAACATATACCATATAGATATAAGTTCCTTATATACCCCCTTCCACAGAATGCAAGCTCTTTGAAGACGGTAATTTTATGTTTTGACTTTATCTTAAATATCAAAACTTAGAATTAAAGAACCTGACATCGAGTACGAGCTTCCTAAGTATTCCTTCTTGTAAAATGAGTAAACAAATGAATGAATTGTTTCTACCCTCACTGAATCAGAGTTTGGGAGGGAAGATGGACATCTCATTTTCATAAACTTCCACACAAATGATTTAATAAGCGCAGCTCAGTTGCTTTAAATCAGTCCTACAAAAAATACAAAACTCAAATATCCATGAAGGCTACATATTTAATGAAATGTCTTAAGTATAAATAAGGGAATTTTCTAAAATAATCTCTGTAGAAGCAATGTTCATGTTCACGTCTACTACCCACACGGCAAATATGTATATGGCTTAAACTTATGATCTCTGTTATTGATGGAAACTGTTATCACCTCGAGTTCAGGAGACAAAAGTCGGAGTAAAACGTTTATCCTCACGGGACCTCTTTGGCTCTCCCTAGTCAGCAACTACATGTTCTCCTCTAAAAGGACCCCCTTGTGTGCGTCATCCCTTCCTGTTCTCCTCCAGGCCAGTTCTCAGGGCCTTCTGCCTGAGTCCTGGATTAACAGAAAGAAATAGAAGAAAAGGTGAAAACTGGGGGAGATGATAACTGGCCCAGCCAGGAGCCCCTCATACAGATGGATTGAGAGTCTCCGGCAGAAGTGTAGGCAGCTGCACTGGAGGCAAAGCCGAGTAGGAGGGAAGGCAAACGGCCACACTGCAAAATGGCTGAGAGAACTGGCGACCCTGCAACCCAGCCTTCAAGCCAGTCTCCACCTGCACCAAAAATGAGCTCTTCTTCTGTAATGTGGACTGGTTTCCAAAACTTGGTGTTAGATCCACTGCTGACAGGGAAGACGGGAATTACAGCGGGAAGTTTGGGGAGAAGCGAGAAGGTATCAGATATTCATCTCAGAAAGGAGGAGAGCAAGAGGAGTAGGTGTTCTGTGCAGAGGGTCTGTTGGGAGTGTGAAATCCCAAATATTAAAGCAAAACTACTTCTCTAGGCCGTGGGATTCTCTCCGGGGGAGTTCAACCACTCTGGTCCAAGCACACGGAGGTTTAATTTACCCTGCATTAGAATTCTGTGAAGAGGGAAGAGAGTAAGTGGGTTGCAGTTGCTCATCTGAGAAGGATTTGAGTGAGGAGTCCTGGCATTCAAGCAGAAGGAGAAGGCGAGTCCCCAAGTGAGGACGTCGCAATGCGGGGGTCAGTGAAAGCACTGCTCTGCTGGGGGCTGGGGGCCAGCAAACTGAAAGGGGACATCCGGGGACGTATGTGGAGTACCAGCTGCTTTGGAAAACGCCATCCCTGTGAGTAGTTACAGCAATCAAATGCTATTGTGCTCAGTATAAAAGGAGAAAGGGCCTGGTTCCATTAGCAGCAAAGCAGTGTTAGAGCCTCGCTGTTGTCACAAAGGCCGGCAGCATCTTAATCCCCTGCGTTCTGCTGGGAATTAGACTCCCGTGGAGCTAATGGCCCAGTGTCCCTGCGCACCACGTCATGTGGGCATGACATCACCTCCGCGAGCGCCTGTGACATGTTACACCCCAAGTCTCAGCACAGGATCGAGTTGGGGAAGAGTTCCGATGATTAAGCACCAAACACAGGTCAGACTGTATGTCAGAAATACACCCGGGCATTACGTTTGTACACACATTCTGCAGTGACATACACATCGTAGGTGTCCAGAAAGATTTTGTGGACAACAAAATGAATGGATGCTATGTGATTTGCCCACAGAGACTTTCTTTTTCTTGCCTGCTCACTGGAGCACGCTTGGAACTCAAAGTGAGTCACCATGTCTTCTTTCCAGAAACTCTGTGAAGAAACATAGTAGTCTCTTTCACTTTTGGTGTTCCGTTTTTAAAAAATTGAATTAGCAATGAATTTTGAACCTCTGCAGGTTAAAATGAATAACAAAATACATTCTAATCAAAAGCTCGATGATATAATATTTAAGCTCGCAACTGGCTGCTCTCAAACTTAGAAATAAAATACCCTAATGGAATAGGTAGTACTATATAATTCTTTTCCGGAGATGTATTACATCTTGCCTCTCAGCGAGGACAGCTGGTATGGCTAGAAAATGGAAGTGTTTCAACAGCACATTTCTCAACTTGTAAAAGCCAGCATTACTTTAAAACTTGCACTAAGAACATAATAGAGAATTGTCAATGAATAGTTCATTGGTATGCAAAAGAGATTGCCAACAATTTGCTAATATTTAAATGAAAGACTATCTTGCAAATAATTATAGGGATGGACTCATCAAAGAATATTTTATCTGCGTGTTTGAAAGTTAGCATCCAATAATGAGATTGCTTGTAGATTGGAGGTGGGGGGGAGAGATTAATTAAAAGAAAACAAGAGTAATTAGTGTGTCTGAGGGATAGAAAGGGGCAGGAGACATTTAAATATTTTTATAAAGAAGGAGAGAAAATGCATTATGTACACTTGCTACTATTGCTACAATTCAATAAACTTTTTTAAAAAATTAAGTTTAGACAGTCTAAGCTATGACTCTCTTTTGAATGACGCTAAAGAAACAGTGTCACAATTTCACTACAAACTCAGTTCTGATCGTGGCCGAAGTATATATTCTTGTGTCTACACCCCCAATTTCCAGAGCATGTTCCATGCAGCAGCAGTATCAAGAGTGAATGATCAACCTCCCTGCCAAGAAAAAACTTCCCCTAATTTTGTTATTATTGTTCTTCTCACACCCCTACCACACTCACAATACTCCCGACACCAGACACACGTGGGTGCGTTTATTCCTCACACCAAGCTCTTCTCCTCGACACCAGCCAGGTGTCCTAAACTCAATTCAGTTCTGACACTAACCAGAGTTAGTGCAGACCCCACAGGACTCGGTCCCACAAGACTGCCCCCCATCTCAGATGCCAGGCACAAGTCTGGGTGCTTCTGAATGACATTGCCCTTGGGTTTGATCCCTTGCTGAAATAGCTCCCAGGACTCAGGTGAACACTCAGGATTGCTGGCTTATTATATAACGGAGGATAGGGTCAAGGGGACAGGTGAACAGCCAGAGGAAGAGGTGCCCAGGGTGAGGTCCGGAGCAGTCCTGAGCAAGGAGCTTCTGTCCCCATGGACCTGGGGTGCCCCACCTCCCAGCACGGGGATGTGTTCATCAACTGGGACTCTCCCAACCTCGTGTTTGGGGATTTTTATGGAGGTTTCATCCATACGTATGAGGGACCATTAACTCAATCTCCAGCCTCCTCCCTTCTCCAGAGGAGGGCGTGGAATTGAAAGTTCCCAGCTTCTAATTATGGCTGGGTCTTCCTGGCGACCTTCCTGAAGCCATCCAGGAGCCACCAGGAGTGGCCTCAACAAGACACTCCTATCACTCAGGACATTCCAAGGGCAGCCCTGTGCCAGGAACAGGGAACAGATATATATATATATATATATATATATATATATATATATATATATATATATATATATATATATATGTATCATATATGTATATGTATTCTGTTATTTCAAAATACCAATCCTCATCTTAGTTGACAATGAATTCATACATCTATCTATCTATCTATGTATTCATTCATTCTGTAACAACACCTTTTTACCTTTGTGGAGACAGTGCTATCTGTAACATATCACGGATAATGATTATTACACCTTCCAGGCCTTCCCTCCCCATTTCACCTTGCACCCTATGGACCTATGGAAATGTCAAATAAGAGAGAGCACATGTGGTTGGTGAATCTTAGCAAACTTTAAGCATCACTTGAACTACCGAGTGCCCTTGGAGTAATGTCCCAATGTTGATCGGAGGCAGTCATTTGCACAAGAGTTTCAAGATCCTAAATTATAATCATTTTGAGCCTTCCCACTAATTGCATTGCTTCCTGATGTGGCCTCTTAGCCATTAAAATCCCCAAGATGGGACAGAAGGGATGGGGCATGGGGGTGGAGCTCCGTGTGGCAGCGCTGACCTGGGTAGTCTCACTCTGGTCTTGGATAAATTCAACTAAGCCATGTTGAATCTTTGTTGTTCTCTAATTTCAAATATTTGGGGTTATTTCGGTTATGCCTAGATGTTGTCTTCTAGATGGGAGCAAGGAACATTGTCCCTTTTCAGTATTAACAGCCCTAGCTTTGTTTACTGTCCGCCCTAATTGAATGAAAATCCACACTGAAGCTGAGCATGGGGACTAAGAAGGCCCAACACATCTGAGTTGTAGAAGAGACGCTTCCACCTCAGGCGCCCTGCCTCCGCCTTCCCAGTACACCTCCCAGGACTGTGGGTTGCCGGGTCTCTGTTCTCTCCCTTTCCCAGCAGGCCCTGGTCTGGATTGAGAGCACAGAGACTCTGCTTAATGCCTCAGGCCTCAGAGTGGGCTGACCTTGGGCCGTCAGACGTCATGCCCTCCCCTGTGCTGACCTTATTGTAGGGGAGCTGACACAGGCCCCACCAGGGTACAAGTTTGAGTTTTTGTTTCCGAAGATTGAAAATAAAGTGAAGGATTCCAATCGGAGCAGTGCAGGCGACCCAAGAAGCCCATGGACACTCATTCCCTAGAGATAGCTGGAGTCTAAATACTGAAAAATCTGAGGCCCGAAACCAAAGCCAAGGGCAGAAACAGTCTGGTAACCGGCATTGATCTGGGCAGAAATGTAATCTAAATGTGAAGGGGTCAAGTCAAGAAAAGTACAAAGGCCAAAACAATTGCAGAAAACCCCAGAATGTATTAATTTGTTAATAGATTGATTGATTGATATTGTCTTTTTCTTTGTTTTAGTGTAACAGAAAGAAACACCAAAATCTCAGTGGCATCCAACAAATGTTTTCATTCCTTGCTCAGGAGGGACACGTCTGATCTCACCTGGATCCAGTGAACTGTCTAGAGGCTACAGGTAAGATCTGGTTTATCCCAGGTCTCCTTCTGAGGCCTGCAGAGGCAGTGGCCACCTGCAATTGTCACCTCTATAGGAAGATCACAGCAGCATAGGAGGACACATGAGACCACCCACATGTTCCAAGCCGTTGCCCATTTCTTACCCCTTTACAGTCCATTGCCCAAAGCAAATCATGGCCAGTTGCAGACTCAGTGGAACAGGAACACACACTCCACCCCAATCGGTGAGGGAGAGGCGTGTTATTTGCTGCACAATAACCTATAACTACTGTGCAAACGGTGGCTTTCCTGGCTAGTTCTTATGGAAAGGGGGGCATGTGGCATTTGTATTTGTGTGATTGGCATAAAAGGCCATGGGCAGAGCGAGGTCTGTCCTCAGATTTGCAGACTCAACAGCTCAACTTTGTCAGTTCAACAAGGATGAATCAGACTCTCTGTGACTCAGCTCGCCTGAGACTAATGGACCCATCAAGATGCCAGTTTGTTAACTTTGAAGGAGTTGCCGATTTTCGCTAAGTAACCTGGACATTTGTTTTGATGGATCAGAACCTTTTGTCCTTAAAAGCAAATCCATTAGGATGTCAGGTTAATAGCAGTCTCAGGTGTCGTGAGTGTGGATTTAAAGCAGAACTCAATGGGACAGTGTCACTCATGACCTTGACCTCTACGTCTCTATTAGAGGGAGGCACCTCCAGTGGGGTCAGCAGGTTTGGTGTGGGCCCCACATCAGTGTCAGAAGCACAGGGCTGATTGGATTGTGTCACTTGGACTCATGTTCACCACCTGCTCTTGACTGAAATGATCTTTCTTTGTACATATAACGCAACTCACTAGGATGGAGATGGTCACATTCCCAGCCCAGGGCCTATTTTGTCCATTTTTAGTAAACATTCTATAGATCAGAGCATTTATATGAGCTACTAGTACACGTCAAATTTTCTGAATTATAAAGGTGCACCCTTTCGTCATCTACAGTAGCTATGTATATGGATATAATACCCTATGTGCCTTCTATATTCTGGGTCATTGAGATTTCAAATATTATCTCCTTGTTCTATTGCATACTTCTGTTTTAGGTTTGGTAAATATGGTTACTCAATATGTGAAGGTAAATTCTTTTGAGGGAGTGATTTTTTAATTCTGACTTTTAATGATAGCTACATAGATATCATAAAATAGTCATTGAAATGTTAGTTAGCATCTGGTTTAATGCTACTTTTTCTATAATACGTTACAATATAAGTTTTCGGCATTTGAGAAAGTTTTGAGTATCTATTTTCTCATTTGTAAATTGGGAATCAAATATCTGCTTTGCTTGCTCTATGGAAATATTGAAAAGGAAATTAGATAGTGTATGAAACAGCTAATTGGTCCATTTGGGGGGCTACATAAAAGATTGATAAATCTGGTTAAGATTTTGAAGTGTTTCTATGAACTTCGATGCAACATATACTACAAAGTAACAGGATTTGAGTATTGATTGTTTTTGTTGCTTACATGCGCCTTGTGTTTTCTTCTTTAATGTTTTAAAGGCCCTTTTGTCAAGAATCCAAATCAGATTACGTCCCCTCCCTGCCTTTTCTTTTTTTGGTCTGCTGTCCTTGTATACAGAAAAATCTTGATTGATTTATACCTATTGTTCCTTTCGTCAGCAAATGACAACTCAAGTCAGCAAACAATAGAAAAAGAAAATATCAAAAACAATTGAACAATAGACCCAATTTTAATTTTACCTCAAAATCTCCCAAAGGAGGGTAGCAACAAAAATGATGCTTTTGGTATCGTAATATGCATTGTTCTAATTCATTTTTCAATAGTGTTCCTCCCTGGTTCATTTTAATCTTGATGGAATTCTTTGTAATGGTCATTAAATTTCAAAGTACTGCACAATTAAGGATTGGTTAACTATTAGACCATATAATGCCATTCTGATTTATGCAAGCTTCATTACAATCTTTTTTAGCTAAGATCTGAGGGGAATAAGAAATGCATCAGATTTAAGAATTCAAATCAGTTTAATGAGACTTTTTTCTTCCCTTTCTTGAACTCCAGCTATGTGCTTGTGTGGTGCTAGATGCTTCAGAGAACTAGATGCAAAGAATTATTAATGGTTGGTAATGATGACCAAAAGAGAGAATGTGGTATTTTGACAAGAGAAAAGAGTTTAATGTGCAGAAAAGAAAATACATTTTTGCAATAGCGTAGTGGTAGAATATAAGGGTTTTTGAGTCAAACTGAATTGGACAAGTTATGCAATATTTCTAAATTTAATTTTAACTGCGTATTCATTTATTCTGGATGTGTAGCAGATGATCACAGATGTAGCAGCTTAAAGCAATATCCATTTACTAAATCTTAGTTCTGTACGCGAGAACTTGGGATTGGATCAGCTCGTCTCAGCTTAGAGTCTTGCAAAGCCAAAAACAAGGTGTTGGATGGTCCGGCTCTGATCTGGAGGTTCCGGGAAAGAACCCACTTTGAAGCTCATTCAAGGTGTCAGTAGAATCCAGTTTCTTGTGGTTGCAGGACTGACGTCTCTGTTTTCTGAGGTCACTGGCTGTCAACTGAAAACCCCTCTCTTTTCCTGAAGACTATTTACATTCCTTCTCACATGGCCTTGTCCGTCTTCAACCAGCCATGGCGCCCACTCCTTCCCATGCTCCAGATTTCGGATTTCCTTTTGCACTTCCTCTCCTCCTGCATCTGGAGGAAATTCCATGCCTCCTGGCGCTCATGCAATTAGGTTAGGTCTGCTTGGAAATCCCTTCTGTCTTAATGTCCACTGATGAGCAATCTTAGTTACATCTGTAAAGTCTTTTCACAGCAGTACCTAGTTCATGGTTTGATTAGATAACCAGAAAAAAAAAGAATCTGGGAGGAAGTCTCTTTGGAATTTTGCCAACCACAAGCTACAAAATGGGGTTAACAGGAGGATATAACCCAGAGGGGTCCAATGAAGGTTACATGACATTATGTAGGGAAAGAACTCATTACTAGCACACAGTAAATTTAAGAACATATAGCTGTTATCAGCTTTACTATTGTTGTTATTGTCACCATTACTGTTATTATTATTACATTCATATTTGAAAGATTGGAGAAATCATAAATGAACCTTCAAAATGCATTACTGTTTTATGCTAGGGTTTGCTTTACTCTGGCAGAGAGTGTTACAAATAGAACCAAAGCGATGCAATATTATATATATGTACATTATACATACAATATATAGATATAATATATATATATATATATAATACTATGTTCCTAGTTTATGCCCTAACTTTTCACTTTCTTCAAGTTTTATGAATACTTTCCATTTATGTTTTTAATTTAAGTGCAACATAGATTGAAAGGAAAATGATGGAAAATAATATAATATGCAAAAATTAATAAAATAAAGCTGGAATAGCTATATTAATATAAGAGGTTACTGAAGCAGTATTATTACCAGAATAAAGAAGGACATTCATAATAATAACAACACAATAATAAAGGAATAAATAAGCAAAAAGAAACCAAAATAATCCTAAACATATATGAACCTAAAAGCAGAGCTTTCTTAAACACAAGTCACAGAACTTATAGAACTGAGAAAAGCAATGGACAAATCGAAAATTATAGGTGCGTACTTTTCACATTCATCTCTGCAATTTATAGATCATGTTAGTGGAAATTAGTAAGAGAAGAGAAAACTGAAAAACACCATCAACCAATTGACCTAATGGGTATTTAAAGAATGCTGGACCCAACACAGCAGAATACACATTCTTTCAAATACACATGAAACTCCCATCATGAAAGACCATAGTAAGGGCCTTGAAACAAACTTGTAAAAATTTAAAATATTTGAAATCACACAAAGTATAGTCTCTAACCCTAATGGAATAAAACTAAAAATCAATAACAGAAAGATATAAGAAAAAAAAATCCTAAGTTTGGAAAATAAACAATATACTTAAAAATAACATATGCCCAAAGAGGACGTCACATGGGAAGTTAGAAAATATTTTTAATTGAGCAAAGTAAAAATACAAGAAAGCAAAATTTGTCAAAAGTAGCTAAAGTAGTGTTTACAGGAAATTTAAAGCATTAAATGTTTAAGCATTTAATTTCTTAAATGATCAAAAATCAGTTATCTCAATTTGTACCTTAAAAAACTAAAGAGAAGAGCAAATTAAACCCAAAACAAGCAGAATAAATTAAATAATAAAGATAAGAGTGGATTGTAATAAAATTGAAAATAAAACAAACACACACACACACAAAAAGAAAACTGACAGGAAATCAGTGAAACACAAAACAAGTTCTTTTGCTAAAGATCAATAAAATCGATAAATATATAACAAGGTTGACCAAAGAAAAAACTGATAGAAGTCACACACTGCTGATATCAGAATTGTAAGAGAGATTATCACCAATGCAAGAAAGATATTAACAAGAAAACAGGAAATTATTACAAACAATATATGCCAGAAAAATTCTACATCTTAGATGAAATGGACCACTTATGTGTAAGACACAAACTAACAAGGTTCAATAAAGTAAAAATGATAACCTGAATATCCCTATAATAATTGAAGAAATGGAATAGCTTCCAAAAGAGAAAACTATTGGTTCAAAGATCTTCACTAACAAATTCTACCAAACAATTGAGGAGATAAAACACCAATTTTATACAAACTCTTTCACAACAATAGAGCAGGAGGAAACATTTCTGAATTTATTTTATTAGGCCAGCATCAACCAGATACCAAAACCAGATCGACATTAGAAGGAATGAAAATTACAGAACACTATATCCTATTAATATGAACAAAAAAGTCCTCTTACAATATTACAAATATTAGCAAATTGAAAACAGACATGTCTTAAAATAAAAATATACCATAATCAATTTGGGGTTTGTGGAGTATAAAAATATGAGAACTAATAAGTGACTTTATCAAGATTATAGGGTACAAAGTCAATATACAAAAATCAATTGTATTTTTGTTACTAGTAATGACAATTGAAAATTGGTAAACACACACACAAAAAACATAAAACTCTTGAACATAAATCTAACATCCGTGTAAGATTTGTATACAAAACAGTGATGAGAGAAATCAAAGGTGACCTAAATGAATGGAGAAATAAACCATGCAACAATGGATCGGAAGTCTTAATACTGTTATGCTGTCAATTCTACTAAATTCATTTATAGATTAAACATAACCCTAAACAAAACATTAGCCAGACTTTTGGAGAAATCAACAGTCAAATTCTAAATTTATTTTGAAAAGCAAAAAACTAAGATAGCAAACACAATTTGGAAAACAACAAAGTTAGAGAAGTCAAGCCACCTGCTTTCAAGATGTAGTCTAAAGCTATCGTAATCAAGCCCATCTCATATTGGCAAAAGCACAGACACATAAATCAATGGAACAGAATAGAGCCTGAAATAGACCCACACTAATAAGATCAACTGATTTTCAACAAAGTTTCAAAGACAAGTCAATGGAGAAAAGATAGTGTTTTCAACAAAAGGTGCTGGAAGAATTGGTCACCCACATGCAAAACACTGACTCTTGACCCATATATCCAATTTATTTTAAAATGTGCATGGCTCTTACATATTCACCTTAACGGGGACTCCTAAAAGTAGACCCTGAGCCAGACAGTCAGGTGCAGGTGAGATAATGAGGAAGTGCAGGCCGGGTGGTAGGGTAGGCAAATGCAGGAAGAGCGAAAAATTAGGGTACGTTTCCCAGTGTGGTCCCCAGACTCAGCCTGGTCCTGCAGAGATGCCTGGAGCATAAGTTTTACCACTGAGATGACGCTGGCTTAAGGCAAGAGACCTGGGCTTTTATAATCACACACTGGTGATTGCGTGGCTATGAAAGCAATCTCCAGGATGCTTCCGGCCCTTCACACAGACAAAGCAGCTTTGGCAGCCCAGGGCCAGTTGTCTGAATGAAATCTCCTGTGTGAGCCTTGAGCAGCAAAGGAGCTGGGGTGGAAGCACAGCCCTCGTCAGAGGATGCAGGGGGCCTGGGTGGGCACCGAAGCTGCTGACCACAATGCTGGACCACGTTCTAGAACAGGTGATGGAGACCTAGACAGCACGCACTCATGATGTGGATACACAGTCCAGAAGAGGGGTACAGACCCCCTAAAGTAGAAGGTAAGCCTTCCAGTTCCAGCCCTAACATGTGCCGTGCTTGGCAGCCATCACTCCTAGCCCCACAGCAACAAAATCTTAAGGAAACTGAAAATGCGCAATGTATCTTGGACTCATCGGGAACTGAGGTTGCAGGGCAAATCATCACCATGAAATCTGGGGAGGGGAAACAGTGAATCCTGAGGGTCACTGCTGAGATCTGCTTACCCAGAGCAGAGCCCCTGGGGCTAAACCTGCTGGGAACACTTACACAGCAGCTGGAGAACTGCTGGATGTGGAATGACAATGGCCGACTTCTAGCCAGGCTAACCGAGAGAGACAGACATAAAAATCACCAGCATCAGAAATCTGAAAAACATGCATCACCATCAGTCCCATGGACATTAAAAAGATAATGACGGAATGCTATAAACAACTCTATATGCACAAACTCAATAACTTAGATGAAATGGACTAATTCTTTAAAAGACACAAACGACTAAACCTCATACAAGTAGAAATGATGTTAGTAGTCCTATATCTATTAAGTAAATTAAAACAACAATGAAAAATCTTTAGAAAAGGAAGCACCAGGCCCAGAAGATTTCACTGGTGAATTTGACCACATTTAAGGAAGAAATTGCACCAATTCGTCGCCATCTCCTCCAGATGACAGAAGCTGAGGGAATAGTTTCTAACTTACTCTATGAAGCCAGCATCTCTCTAAGGCCAAATCCAGATGAAGGCATCACAAAAAAAAAAAAAGAAAAGAAAAGAAAACGATACACACGTATCTCTCATGAACATAGATGCAAACGTCCTCTACAAAATATGAGCAAATGCAATCCCACAACTTAAAAAAAACAGAATGGAACAGCACGGCCAAGTTGGATGTAAAACCCAAGGAAATACACGCTGCACCGGAGAGTTCCACAGCGTCCTCGAGACTGTTGGGAGGTGATCGCATATAGAGTGTGCAGAGTCAGGGAGCGCTTCCTGGACAGGTTGGCATGCCCCAAGGTTTGCGTATGTGTCGATGTGTGTGCCGTGTGGCTGGAGAGGGAGGCAGAGCTCAGCTTATAATGACCGACAGTGAGGGAAAGTGGTGGAGTGGGCAAGACACCGACTTTCCAATCACACCGCCTGTGTTGGAATCACAACTCCCCACTCACGGGCTTACACCCATGGCTAATGATTCGACATTTCTGTGCCTGTGTTTCTTTATCAGAGAAATGGTGTTCTGATGAGTTACTATATGTAAACCACTCAGAACACTGGCACGTAGTTAACTCTTACTAGTTGTTTGCTACGGGTGTGATTGCTAATCTAGAATTTAAATACATCAGCAGGTATTTGCGATGTTTCCGTAAGGCAGCTTGGAGTCCCTGAGATATTTTAACAAAGAGTTGTGCAGGGTGATGTTTTCATTTTAGGAATATGCATCGTCACTCTGGAAGCAGTGTGGACAGTAACGGGATGAATGATGGAGAGGGTTGAGTCCTTAGCATTTGTCCAGGACAGAAAGAATGGAGGTGTCACCACCATGCCGAAGGGACAGGGCTGGTAGGGAGACGGCTACGAGAGACGTGTAGGAAGAAGAATCTACAGGACACGGCACCTGATTTAGTGTGGACACGGGAGAAACGCGGCCCTGGAAGCAGTAAATAGTCTGCGAAGAATGAACACGCCTCCAAGACGATTCTTTATGGCTGCAAACATCGCTCTGGAGCCACAGCTTTGTAAATCACTGCCGTGCGTTTCTCCAGGAACTTGAAGAATCAACCATGAACAATAACCCTCAGCGATCCCTGACATAAGCCACCGAATCTTAGTGAGAAAGAGACTTGGAAAGTGACCGGAAAGGTCGGTGAGGGGACATGTCAAAGCAGAGAAGAGGGAAAAGATGGTTGCTAATAGCCTTGCAATTTTTGCAAATTTCAGCAACAGAGAAACATAGAGATCATTAGAATGTTCTTCCGTCCTGGATACCTGGTCCAGCCAGGCAGGATGGCGATGCCAAGGGAGGAAAGGTTACACACACACACACACACACACACACACACACACACCATTCTTTTCTCTATTGCCCACTGTACGCTTGAGATTTTCCTGAACTACCCAGCAGCACTTACATTCCTATCTTGCTGAGATAACCAATGATTAATCTGAAAGAAATTGTTTGAATCACTGCTGTCATTTCTCTGAGGAGACTAAGGGGAGGGTTTAGCCCTGACTTACCCGGTAACGGAGACACGGAGGCAGGCCTGGAAGAAGCGCATGCTGATGTGTGCCCTGTGCTGTCTCTAAACTGCTCTGCTCTTTTCTCTCTCTTTGCTTTTCGGCTCATCCCTCTGCTGCCCCCTCTCTACAGCCTTCCTCAGAAGAGCCCTCTAAAATGGAAGGCACTTTTCCATGTGTAAGGTTTTCTGCAGTGATTTCAGACAGCAGGTTTACTCAGCACTGTCATAAAAGGACATAGAAGCAAAGAGCATTCCAACCTGAACGACATGTCTGCGTTGCACCCCCAGGGGAGGAAAAACTGTCACAACGGTGTACACGCCTTCCGTCTCCATTTCCTGGGCACCCGCTTTTGGTCACCAGGATTCTGAGTGTCCTCCCGTATTTAGCGCCTCAGTTACTTCCTCAAGAAATGCCTGGGAGCCAGCATTCCCTCCATGGGACTGTTCCTGCCTGGGCAGTCCCCTGTGTCATTTGCTATTTTGCCAACAGGGCACCATTGGCCCTGTCACGTTGCCACCTGCAGGGCACAGTGGGCACTGCCGGTCCTGTCCTCAGGCCCCTGGTGGCTGCCCATCCTGACCCCATGGCCCCGGACCAGCATCCTGCCATGTCGCAGGGCCATCCTTTCCTCATCGGCACCTAGTTCAGTTTTCACAGTGGCCCATTGGAAGCACAGGGGTGGCCTGTCGTTGGGGCACACATAAGCAGGGGCCGGGCTGTGGGCTGGTCCAGGACGGCCTGACAGCGGGCCCTTGCAGACTGTCGGCTGACGCTTCTGTTTTGTCCGTTCATTTTTGTCTACTCTTTTACTATTATAACTACTCAGTGACTCCTTTATTATTGATTGCCTATTTTCTTTGTGTCTTCTAGTTAACTCTTATTTTCTAAAATGACATCGTGTTATTTACAATTCTTTCATGACTTCTGTCACGTCATTGCGGAGGTTTTATGAATTCTGACCTACATGCTCCCTTCACATCTTCTGTGCATTTCTTGGTGTCTTTAGTGAGCTGCAGTTTTCATCCTCCTGGCGTGTTGTCACGTCTGTGGGGCGCTCTGTGTTCTCCGTTACCTTAGAGCGACTTTGTAGGGAATTTGATCTTCACAGTGATCTGCTGTTCATTCCAAAGTAAATTTAGTTCTTCTGAAGTGTGAACGTTCAGAGAGCTGCTCTGAGTTCACCACGCTCACTGTCCTCTTGTTTTCCTGTGTATTAAACAACGTGGCGATCTGCTTTCTGCTCTTCCAGAGAGACCTTTGATTTTTTGGACCCCTCTTTGTAAAACGCCTGAACTTTGCACGGCATAGACGACCCTTCAAACAAGCATTTCCTACGTCCCCTCTCCCTTGATCCCTCATGCCCCTCCGCCCCTCCACGCTCTTGTTTCTCATCTGTCGGATTAACCCACTCACTCCACCATCCCTCTGCCTTTGGGTGCCTCCTTCTACGTCTGATGCCCTCTTTCCTTCTCTGTGCATAGAGAGCCCTTCCTTTTTCAAGATCCAGATACAATGGCACCTCCTGTGGAAACCTCGTCTGCTTCTTTCAGGCAGAGTGGCCCTTTGAGGTGGCACGCCCAGGCTCTGCCGTCACTCAGACAGCTGAGTGAGGCGTCCGGAAGAGTCAGCTCTTTGGGCCTCTCAGAGGCTCCAGGGAAAGCGGGTAGGGCAAGCTTTTTTATTTTCTTTTTCGTTCTTATTTTTTTGTTTTTTAAATTTCCCCCATGGAAGAGCATAACATCTTTAGGTCAGGAGCTGTGTCCTGTCTTCCCTGGCTTTCTCGTCCTGTCCTGCCCTCTTCCTCATCCCTCCTCTCTTCCTCCATGCTCCCAACATTTATTGGCTGTCTCAGCTCTGCGGGTCACTGTGACACATGGTCACTGTGACCGGAAACACAGGGAGGCATGGTCCTTTCACTGAGCAGCTAACTTCTGGAGGTAAGCATCCCACTCATCACCCACAGGGCCCAGAGGGTATAAAAGTTAGTGTTGTTGAGAAAAGGTGGGCATTTCTGAGTGAGTAGCTCTGAGGGCAGCACACTGACACTTAACTTTTCTGACTGGGAATTGGAGTGACAAAAGTGAGGGGCACTCAGGAAAGGCCCGAGACAGGGCAGAAGTATGACAGGCACACGGTGACCTGTCATTTGCCAAAGCTGGAGGAAGTGGGTGGAGAGGGAATCTGGCCAGGCCCCTTTGGGAGTGCCTCGGAGGCCAGCCAAACACACCTGGATTATTTTGTTCTCAAATAGCCAAATAAAGGATTTCAAACATTTCCATTTTTTTTCCTTTTAGCTTTGGCTTTCCTGCTCCCTACAAAGGACTGTTGGGGAGGGGGGAGGAGAGCTAGATCAGTTAGATAGTTAGATAGAAAAATAGATAGATAGATGATAGATAGATAGATAGATAGATAGATAGATAGATAGATAGATAGACAAATGGGTAACAGATGATAGAAACTAGGGAAGTAGGCATTCAGAAAGAAACCTGGGCAGCATTTGCAGAGGCGGGAAGGTGAGTTGTTGGCTAAGCTGTAGCATGAGGCTACCTGCCTGACACACCAGGAGTTCAATTCGCCATCAGTACTGCCCAGTGGGTGCCTCCACAAGGCCCGCCCTTCTCCTTTCAGTCCCTCTCTCGTCCTTTGGATTAATGCCAGGAAGAGGTCTTCTCCTCACTCCAGAAGTGATGTGATTTCTTGCTCTGGCTTAGACTTCATTCTCTTGTTTATAATTGCGTTTTTATCTCTTTGGCTCCAACCGTTTATGCAAAGGCTCCAAAGAATGGTTTGTTCTGCTCTCTGGTTCTATGTGTTTTTATCAAACCACAGTGCAGTCTTCAAAACCCTCAGTCGGTACCATTTCCAAAGCGGTCTGCACATATTAGCTAACCGCTGTGCACCTGGCCCTGGGAGGCTGGCTCAGGGGGACGATTTCCGCCCTACAGATGACAGCCTTGCATGGGCACCTTTAAGAGTTTGCCTGAGTTTGCACAATAAATCAGAGAACAAATGTGTCATTCACAGGAGGACTGGTCCTGCCTGAGGACTGCCATGTTCTTGGAAAGAAACTGGTGGGAAACAGGAGAGCGGAGGCCAGTCTGGGGAGGCAGAGGACAATCTGCTGGCCTCGGGCAAGACACAAGAGCTGCTTTCCTCACTGCACATAAGTCTGTTTATGTGTCGCCCGCCCTCGCGTTGAGGACAGAAATGGGGACAAACACACCTTTCCAATTAGCACAGTATCTGACGCACGCATGTGTTTAGAAATAGGGTATGTGCCTGAAATACAGAAAGTGCTAGAAGTACAGGCTTCTTCCCTTCCCAAAGTTTTCTACTTGACTAGAGCATAATAAGTAGCATTAGATACATTTAACTTACATTTTATTTGTGGGCTCTCGGTCAGCCTGATTCCACACCACTCCCAGGCCTTGCAATCGTGGGCTGACTCCCTTAGCCTTACTAAACCTTGTTTTCCTCATGTGTAAAACAAAGGAAAAAAAGAATTGTGCCTATCCATAGGGTTGCTGTGTAAGGGGAACAGAAATAATTAGAACAGAAGCTGGTATGTATGATGTAAGCGTGCAATTCTTCACGTCTTGAACAAATGCACACACAACACATGATATTTTCTTCTCACTGTGCCAAGTACCGAGTCATCTAATGCTGAACGTGAAATATGCATGCTTTTGGAAACTTACTGCCTCCATCTGAAAATTCGAAATAATTGAGTGCTAGTTACGCTAAGGCACACTGTACGGCAAACATCAGAGGACTAATCCAAATTGGTTCGGACTGATAGAATGCTTCTGTATTAATACTAAGTAGTACTTTTGGTTGGGCAAATGCTTGTTCTTGTCACAAAAGTTGTTAGGATAGGATCTGCCTTACACAAACGCAGGACAGCTGTATGTAAGTAATTGGCTGGGACCTCGCCTGGGGCCCTGCAACCATAAACGTTCATTACATGTTACTGGCCATTTGGATGGTCTGCTTGGCAGTAGTTTTCACTGATGGCCACTTGGGAATAATCAAAGAGAAAAAAGTGAGGTCTCTATTGGACATGGAGGCGGTCGGAATTTTTAACATTATATTCACACTTAGTAAAATCTGAAGTTAGAGTAAATCTCTTAACATTTACAGATATACAAGTTGGTATAATGATCTGACCGTCACTTTGCTTTCATCAAAAGCCGCTTGTACCTATTCTTTTATTCTAAAAATTATCCTTTATTTTGAAACCTACAGGATTGAAAATATTCCATTTGTTTTCAAAACCACCGATGTCAGATATGCTGTTTGCTTTTAATTAATTTTATTTATTTTTTCTATTTTGTGGCACTGTTTCCCCTAAAATGTCATATGACATTCTTGACAGGTTTTAAAGAGCCTAAGAATTTGGTTCAAATGTATTTTGAACCTGTAACGCTCTTTGGAGAGTGAAAAGAACCTACGCTGCAGTGTAGCCACAATTGCAAACCATTCACATTAGCGCTTCAGAGGCAAAAGAGAAAACAATTAAGTGAAAAGTATAAAACAAAGTAAATGCCTAGCGTCTGCATTCTAGGCTCTCACTTTGATAATTCTGATTCAGACTCCTGATGCATTAGAACAGATATTCAACAGGGCAGAGAAAAAAACCCAGACTCAAGAGGGCAGAAAAAAACCCAGACTTTTAAAGGAAACATCAATAGCCTATTTCCCAGAAGTATATTATGCATGTAGTATGCAAATTACTTCTTAAATTTCTTGCTGAAGCAGGAACACAGAACAGCTAAGGCTATGAACATGAGTATTTGATGGATGACCTCATCCTTACATAAGAGGAAAAAGGAACCTGAACAGGTAGCAGAGAGAACACTGAAATCTTTGCTAAAAGGGTCATTTGGTGGGTGTGTTCTACTGAAATTATAAGGCTTTCACATCCTAAATTTGCGCGCCTTGAGAAGATTGTATGTTGGATGGGAGAAAGTTTATATCTTAGATTGTTTCATCCCAGTCTTGGTTGTGAGATGTAAGAGGGTCTCATAAAGCTTATCCTCTTGTGGGGAGAGCGACACCAGGGGAAGCCAGCTTTTGTCTGCATCCCCTTGACGAGGCTATTACTGTCTAAATAAGCAGCCTTCCTACAAGTCATCGCACAGGTATAAAAGAAAGTGAATGTTTTCTTATTCCCTCTAGTATTTATAGTTTCAAGGCGATCACTTCAACATTTTTCCCTCTGCTTCTATGATTCACTTGTATATACACATACCTCCACGGTCGCTAACACATTTTAATGACATTTTCTACTTGATGAATCTCCAATTCCCCATCTTTCATTCTAGGTAACCCCAGAATTTAGAAGAGGGGCTAAGACTCGCAAATGTTTAGGAAATTGGTGGGAAAATGGAAATGGACTGTTGCTTTTAAACATCTAAAAGCTTACTCGTTACTGACCATCATTGGAACAATGCTGCTCAACTAGACGCTCAAACGCCTCAAGTCAATCTGTATAGTTTTCAGAGGAGATGCATTCAAAGCCTCAGCTTGCTGGTTGGGTTTCGACTTTGATTTTGCTCTGTAGTGAAAGAGAGGCCATGCTCTTTCTAGCTTAGTTAGATCAAAACAGCATGCTTCTCCTTCTCTGTGCTTCTAATTGGCTCTGGTTGAATTCTGTTTTGGAGGGGGCTGGTGGGATTGCACTGTAAGCCAGATTCTGTATCAGCGCCACTTAGATGAAACTGCATGACACGGTCTGTGGTACTGAGACCTTACAGTTTAGCTTAGCAAGGGCTTTCCACCACCAGTCTCACAATGGAAGTGTAAGCATTGCCCCAGTGGAATATAGAGATGGAACTGATTAATTAAATGGAGCTTCAACTGGCAGCTGTTAGGAATGGAAATCAGGAAAACAAAACAAAACCCCAGAATAACCAAGAACAAACAATTTACACTAGGCCTCAGCAACTAGGAAAGAAGGAAGGCAAGTGTGTGATCAAAGCTTAGCATGTGGTACTGGTCTGCCACCCACAAAGATTTATCAGGAAAAGGTTTTTTTTCCTGTGTGTGTGTGTGTGTGTGTGTGTGTGTGTGTATGTACAAAGAAATCTAGACTTTGAGCATTTCCTAATTAGGTTAAAATCAAGAAGTCCAGTTCTTTCCATGTTTCCTTTCTCAGCACAATGGCCTGTGACCTTGGGCCTTTCTTCTCTTGTTTACTAGACTCCTTAGTCTCAGTTCATTACACATACATCTAAACGTCTGGGAGTAAACACATGGCCTGGCATCCTTTAAAAATCAAGGACAGCCCTGGAAGGCCTCCATGTCTATTGGTTTGATTCATGTCATGTGCCCATTTTTAAATCAGATATGGAACTAGAAATATAACTGTAATTATGGGCTCCAACTGAGATTTCCCACCAGGGCGGGGTGTGTCTGCTCTAAAGAACCTGGTCCTTTTACAAGAAGAGGTTCTGTCCCCACGGAAGAAATAGGTGAGAGGATGAAGTAGGCCTGGCTATTTGGGAGCCTCCAAGAACGGATGACTGACAGGCACGGATGGAAAGCAATGACGCGGATATTTACAGAACTCTGAGAAATTCAACTTGGGCAGACAATTGAATTATATATAGCCCAAGGGACCACATATAAGGAGTTGGCATTCAGGGTGACATATTTTGGGTCCCTAAACTCTTTTCTCTTTCACTAGTAAGAAACGTGTGGACATGGATAAGAATCAAATGGTGATGACCTCCTTATACTCTGATAGGTGCTCGAGATTCACAATTGCGTGTATTGTTACTAATATTAAGAAACAGGCATTATACTCACTTTTTGCAGATGAAGGAATTAAAACTCAGGGAGGTTAATTTACCCAAATCCTCATCATCTAACAAGCAGCAGAACTGAGATTGACACTCTGGTTGGTTTTGCTCCTGAGCCCATGTGGTTTCTAGTTCTTTGGAAAACTGGTTACCTCTACACATCTCATTCGGGTTTTATCAAACCTAGAAGTAAGATATGGAATGAAAGATGCTGTGCTTTTTCTAAACCTCTTCGGCCTCTGCACCTGTGATGAAATAGAGCTACGTCAGTACTCGGGGCCTTAACTGAGGCAAGCACAGGTAGACTTCTGGTGACAGAATGTCCTCCTGTCTCCTGGGGGGCATCTTCTTGGCTGCCCGTCACGGGGATTATTTACATTTGTCTCTATCCTCTGTCTTGAGGTTGGCAGAGTATAAGAGCCAAGAGGGGATTAGGAGGGATATACTTCTAACCATGTTAATTCAAGGTGCTTATAGACCTGGCCATTGGGGCGCCTCCTCTGGCCCCCACGCATTAGGGGGACCCACTCCATGCTTCACCAGCTGTGCCCTACCCCACCAAGCAAGGAGTCCATGGTGTCGTGGAATGTATGGCTGCACCTACTGAGAACTCACGTCTTTCTTCTAAACCACTGTCCCGGGACTCCGTCTCTAAAATCCCTAACGGCTTCCTGCCCACTTGCAGGCTTGTATGAGGCACTTTGCAGGCGTCTTGCCTCCCAAAGGCGAACGACCCTGCAGGTGTACGTACTCTTCAGCTCAAGGGGTAGAAATAGGGGTCTGCTTTCAGGGATTGGCTTGCTGTGCGTGGACCTGGGGTTGCATGGGTGGGGTAGCTTATCAGCAGGTGTGCCCACGAGGCTCCTCTTGAGACAGGGTGGTGCCAGGAGTCAGAGAGAAGGCACCAGGCCTCAGCTCCTCCTGCTGCTCCAGCCCTGTGAATCTTAGGGAGGGGCCTACGGCTGTGAGCCAGCTTAGACGGGAGGAAGAAAGCAGAGGTCCTAAAATACATGGCGAAAGCCCCAGCACATCCGGTGTAGCAACAGCCAGGACTCAGATCACTCGCCGTGGGCTCTGTTCTAGGCCATGACAGATATTGACCCATTTACTCCTTACAAAAACTCATTGTATACCCTGGTGTGACTGAAACCCCTTACCTTGTTCAAGTTGCAAGGTTGACAGTCTGATTGACAGTCTTAGTGCTTCATGAATTAACACCCATTTTACAAGTGAAGACACTGGGGCCCAGATGTAAGTAACTCCCCCTTCGCTGCCTTCTGTGTCACACAGCCAGGACCCTTGACTCTACGTGGCAAGGACTAGAATTGGAGAGGCAAAGGAATGCAGCCTGTCTTACCCCAGCTTGAAAACCTTCAGGGGTTCCCATTGCTTGCAGATGACAGAATCCCAGCTCTTTAAACTGACTCACAAGCCCTTTTAATGTCGAGTAACCATTTCACTTTTGAAAATTCAGCCCATTGCTTGTCAGTCTCCCTCGACTTCCATTCTCTAGCCATGTTCTGTCATTTTTGCTTCCTCACACGTAACATTATCTCCATTTTTTTCGGACATTTGCACACGGGGTTCCTTTCCACCCAGATCCTCTCACATTCCGCTCCCCTCTACCCGTCCCCCCAGTTAAATCCCACTCTTTCTTCAATTTTCAGCTCATGTCACTTCCTCCAAGGGACCTACGTTAACCACGTACTATCCATTCCTGAGTTCCGTATTGTAGTTCTCATCGACGTAGTGGGCATTACCTGTTCACTCTCTGTGTCCCCAGGAAATTGTAAATATCATCAGAAGAGGGATCGTGCATGGTTTTCCATTGAGTCCCCCAGAGCCTAGCACAGGGCCTGGAAAATTCAGAGATGAACAGAAAATTGGAAACACTCATTATGCAGTGCAGAAGGTAATGGAATCTCAACAGCTTCCAATGCATTCACTATAATTTCAGTAATAATTAGCATCGTGCTTTCACTTTCATTTCTCTTGCCAATGTGAAATGGCAGGGACTATGGTCAAGACAAAAGGAAAAATCACAGAAAAATGAACTGGGTGTTTCTCTACATTTCAATGATATAAAGTGTAGAATTTTAAAAATTCAGCGTTAGATTTAACAAACTCCAACTCGTTCAGAGTTTATTTGAAACCATCTGCTTTATCACCATATTTTTCCTGCCTTTCCTTCCACTCCTCTTATTTCAGTTTTAACAGGCATATGCAATTTACATCCAATTGTAGGTGTGGCTGTAAGGAATTCAACATATTTTTCTAAAACAGTCAAATGTAAAAGAAAATTAAATTCATTGCATGTTACCAACGTTGAGCATAAAACAGCATGTCAATGAGACACCACCACAAGCAAGAACAAAAAAGCAAAAAAAAAAAAAGAAACACACACAAACACAGTCTGGGTTAGACTGAATGTGGCTAGAACAAACCCTAGGCTAGTGTTTTTAAGGGAAAGTTCCCCACATAACCATAATTTCATTCCCAGTTTATAAGGAGTATAGAGTGATATTACATGCAATACCAGAAGAATGTAGATGGAGACAGTGCCAAAAACTGACAAGTGTTTGCCAATATTTACATTTGCTTCGAGTTTCCCAAAGAAATCACTGCTTTAAGGATTAGGGAATGAATATGCACTTTTAATAACAATGCTATAGTAACACGAAGATAAACTGTCCCAGAGACAGCTGCCTTCATTCAGAAAACCTTGTGGAGTGCACACATGGGGCTTCAAAGGATAAAGGGAAGTTCTCAGTGACAAAATCAGCCTGGAGGCTGTGATGGCATGGAGATGTGAGGACTGGGAGATGGACCACAAACAGGAAGACTGAGGAACGCTTCTGTAAGTGACGCCACAGGCAACGGGACCCTGGAGGCATCACCTATACGGTTGGGCAATTCCTCTCTCTTTTGCCTATAAAATGTGTACATGACATTTTAAAGCTCTGGTAGTTACTCTCAGACGTATAAGAGACAGACTGTGCTGCTGTTATCTGTTTCCCGAGTTCAGAGTATTATGAGGAAGTTACTATGGAGAATATCAAAGCCTAGAAAAGCATGATGGGAATAGGAAGGAGCAATGCCCCAGGATAAGGCAACTTTGTCAAGAGCAGGCGACTCGGCCATCTGTAAACTGGGCAGTTTGGCAGCATGAATTTGCACAATCCTGGTGAGATCCACTTACTCATTAAATGAGTGTTGAGTGTGTCCCTCCTGCTGGAACACAGGTTGTTCTGTGCATGGATACCCAGTCTGGATGCTAGTGGCAAGGAGAAGATAACCCATCAGCAATCAATCAATCCAAATAAATAAATAAGGAGATTCACATTATAATAAAAATATAACACCGACATACGATGGAGTGTCTGGTTTTGTGGGAAGAGGGTAGACTAATAAGAGAAATGTCAGTTCAGTGGTGACTTTTGAGCTGTGTCTGCATGACAGCGAGGATACAGCTACATTCAAATATCAGGGAAGAATATTGTAAGAACATAGGGCAGGATGTGAAAACACACTGCAAGATCAGAAAGAGCAAAGACTGGTCAACAAAGAGAAAAACCAGGGCAAATATGGCATGATTCCAGTTATATGTGGTATCTAAAATAGTCAGCCGCAGAGAACAGAATGGCCGTCATCAGGGGCTGGGGCGAGGGGAACTGGGGCATTGTTTCTCAACAGGTATAAACTTTCTGTTATGCAAAATGAATAAGTTCTAGAGACCTGCTTTATAACATGGGACGTACAGTTAACAATATGGTCTCATGCACTTTAAAATATGTTACTAGGATAGATTTCACATTAAGTGCTCTTACCAACACACACACATGGACACGAGGAAATTTTTGAATGTGATGGATATGTGTAGTAACTTGGTTGTGATGGTACCACGAGTGTATACATGTCCAAGCTCATCAAGATGTATATTAAATGTGTGCAGTTATTTGCATATCAATTAACCCACAATAATGCTGGAAGGATGGACGGAAGGGAGGGAGGGAGGAAAGGAGGAAGGGGAGAGGACAGAAGAGGAAGGAAGGGAAAAGAGAGAAAGAAGGGAGGGAGGGAGGAAGGAAGCCAGCAGTGCTTACTGAATGAGAGAGAACATGGCAGAAGTCTGGGGAGATGCAGGGGTCATGCTGTGTAGACTCTTTCAAGGCCGGGGAGGTAAAGCACATTTACATCTCCTATCAGGAGAGTCCACTGGAGGGTTTTACATTGGCAAATATTGACTTAGGCTATGTACATACTACTCTGGCTCTTCTGTGGGAAAAAGACCCTTGAGAGGCAAGATCAGGAGCCAGCAGACCAGGGAGGGGACAGTGTCAGTGGCCAAATGCGAGAGGACGAATGGGGATGCAGAGGAAACAGTGGAAATGAAGTCTGATCCGATGTGGGCTATCTCTGGACACAGAGCAGATCAGAATTGGTCACAGATTGGGGGTAGATACAGGTGATATCATGGGTCACCATAAATGTGTGTGCAAATGTGTTTGCTTGAGCAAGGACACACACGTGTGTGCGTTTGTAGTGTGTTTTCCTTTCCCTGAATTGAAAGGGTGAAATATAAGCATCTAGGTACCAGGCTCATGCATCTTCATTAAAAGATTTTCTCGTAGACACGAGACTAAATAAGTCACCCCCTGGTTGGCCCGGTGGGTTAGGGTGTAATGGTCAGCCCCAAGCTTGGCTTATGGTACCCAGCTGCACCTGTCCACACCGCTTGTGCACATCTTTATAGAGCCCCCTGCCCCCACCCCAGAAAATGAATGGCTTAAGCATTTAAATCCATAAGAAACAGTCAGCTACCACGAATTATTGTGTAAGGAAGTTGTACATGGGAATGGTAGTTGAGGCTAGGAATTCCAAATATGGTATCCGGAATGGATCTGAGATGAGGCAGAGGGGCGGCAGGAGATCGGTTTGCTGTTGTCAGAACAAAGCAGGGCAGTGGAATCCAAGACATCTGGGTTGCCATGGGAATCAAGGAAATTATATGAGTATAAAGATGCGGAACTAATATTTGTTAAGAGCATACAACGTGGGAAGCATCCAGCTGGCCGCAAGCACCCTTGAGGTAGGGATCTCCGGTGACTGAAATGGTGGCTGCGAGAGGTTAGGCAGGGTACTCAGAGTCACAGAACCCAGGCGTGGTGGAGCCAGCCCCTCCCCAGCCCACGAGTGTACGAGGTAGTCCTGAGCTTGTCTGTCTTCCTGTGCATCCTGCCTCCCACTGGTCTCTCTCACCTTCCACATCGAATCCATCCACACGCCTTGTTGGTTATGGCTTCTGATTCTGTCTTCACTCACTGGACTTCTCTGTCGCTGTTGCCTGAATCAGAGGCTCTCACCATCTCTCTCCTGGGCCAGTAGGCTTGTGACTCCATTTCCCAAAACCTAAGAAGTGAGACGACCCAAACAGTCAGCTTCAAATACTCAAACGTGCAGGAGAAAGCAATTAGGGTGGCTTTAGTATTTCCACCCCAAGCACACGAGGGCTTTTTGTGTCTCCTATAGCATTTAGTGTGGCCCTCACACAAGAAAACGTGATCATTTAAGGGTGTATTTTGCATGAAAGCCAGTTAGAAATCTGGTAGCAATTTTGCATATTTGAACCTAGAAGGCAACTGTCTTGATAAATGTTTATTCTCTACAAACATTGGCAGAAGCAAGAAAAGCAAAAAGTGCCTGCAATGTTGCCAGACACACCACTAGCTTGTTCACTTACTATGACTTGTGGGGACCAATTAGTTTGAATTCATTTTCAATCAGATCAATCACACCATACTTACAGTTTGCTGGTGTCTGTATATGTTGTTTGTCTAACTGGTTGAAAAGTACTTATAGCCAGATTTATGGAAGGCTTTGGTCTGTTTCCTCCAGAGAGCAGGGTGATGGCCTAGGCAGGGCTGTCTGGGAGCTGTGAGCTCTGATTGGTGTCAATCCAAATGCATCTTTCTAATGCTAAGCTAATGAATGGAATGAGTCATCTGGCTGACTCAGAGACCCTTAAGTAATTGGGATGCTCTCAAGTTTCCTGGAGCATTTTTCTAAGGTCATTCCAAGCCTCCCATTTGGTCATCATCACACTTTATTTTCAAAGTGTCAGTTCGGATGGCACCTTCATTAAAACCATTATGACTTTAATAATGATGAGAAGTCCAGACACTGACAGCTGAGCGGCATTAGGAAAAGACAGACTGTTGCTAATTTATGTATCTTGGCAAAATGGGAGGCTGCCCAGTCCATTGTCTCAGCTCTCTCCTGGCGTCCGGTTCTCTAACTTGATCAGTGTCAGAACCGGTCATCAGGTAAAACCTCAGACTCCTCTCGCTCGCCATCTTCCCTCTCCCAACATGGACCAATTACCACCATCTCCTAGCACTGACTTGGAGATGTCTCTCAAACAACCCCCTTTTCCAATTTCCCTGCCATTAATTTAGTAAGCAGACCGAAAACCCTACCCAAAGAGGTATGCATAGCCCTCTCCGCCACCCGTGTTTTGAATACATTCATGCTATACACAAAAACAAACAGTAAACAACGGTGAAACAATTTTAAAGGCATCCACAAATAGTAAAAGCATGAGTCTACAGGCATCTGAGATTGCTTCAAAATGGAAATATAACATTGGGACAAAATTAGAAGTCCAGAAACACCTCAGTGTGTGTATGTGTGTGTTCGTTTGTTAAAATTGTTTTCTATGGTAGATGGTGACTTCAGCTATGAGAAATTGGATGGATTTATCAATAAATGATACTAGGGGAACTGGTAAATTATTTGAGAAAAGTTTGGTACTTAATCCAAGTATTGACTAATGTAGTTTCAAGTTTAAAATATTACCAATAAATTTTTAAAAGCACTGTGAGGAAAATAAGTCATTTTAACCACAGGATGGGAAATGCTCTCTAACGCTAATACCATGGGGGAAATCATAAAGAAAAATGTACATAGAATGATAAAATAAAACTATAAAATTGTACATAAAAGGACTTAATAAAATATTTAAAACCAACAACAGATTAAGAAAAATATATTTGCAGCACATAGGAAAGATATAGAGTTGATATTGTTAAGGGTTTTAATAAATCAGGAAAGCAATAGCTCAATAATAAAATGAACAAGGAAGAAATCCTCACCCATACGTACACACTCTGAAAATGTCATGGCGCTAAAGCTTATAATACAAATATTAAAATATTTTCACTTTAATTAGTAAAAGTAAACATAACTTACATGTGAAAAATTAGTTCTTTTTTATTGCCTACCAAATTGGCAAGAATGAGAAAGAAAAAAGAAAAGTACTGATACAGAATTTGTATTTTTCCCACTTAAATCAGAACCATCCCACCCAGCAGATTTATCAAGAAAACTCCAGATGAAAAAATTCTGCCTTGAAAGTTCCTTTAGAACTTGCCTGCTTCTTAGACCAACTGTCTTCTTTGTTGGTTCAGAATATAAACTCAGCGAGGACGCCAGAGGTAAGAGGTGGTCGGGGGGTGGTGCCCACTCCTCATATATCGGAGTCTTCAGCTGTGTCCGGTGCTGGAGTGGCTCCAGAGAACACCTGAACCCCAGGTCATAAAGCTGGGCAGGTGCTGGGCGGCAAGAACCACCCCAGCCCCTCAGCTCCTGTGCCTCCTTGGGGGATGGAGTCTGAGTCTGGCCCAGCCAACAGTGAATCCCCACCATGCCTGGCACGTCGTATGTGCTCAAAAAAAGTGTGAGTTCATGTACAGTTTTGGTCCTTCCTGAGAATATTTGCGAATGGCTCCATTAGCTGAAACGTCAGGGGTCTTAAAGCACATTCCCTCCTGAACAAGTGTCAGTCTATTGATAAATAATTTGTCATGCCTCCCCTTTGTTCCCCAAATAAATAAATAAATACATAAATCTGCATAGTGGAGGAGGCTCACAGAAATCCCAGCATCCTCAGGGCTGGTTGGTGGAGGCAACCAAGGAGCACAGAGAGTGACATCAGCTTGTCATGAGCAAAGAGTGACATGACTTCCTCAGACCCACGGAAGCTTATTATCTGAGCATGGGCAAAATGCTGTCTATACTCTCATTTTGTGATTTCAATTTTGGGTAAATAAGGGAAGCCAAATGTGACTCTATTAGAGGCATCGAGGCATCTATCTCCTAAGTCATTTCTACCTCTTGTAATGTAGGTTCCAAAGCAAAACAATCTGGTTTGAGGAGGAGAGCTAGGGACCAAAGCTGACTTGTAAATGATCTCGCCCTAGAAATCCAACGTGTTTAGCAATGTTGGAAATCACAGGGGAGCAAAACGTTCAGAGGTACACGTGCATCAGGACTAAAACTTCACCTGAGGAAGGACTCCCCTTGAGCTGGTCAATAAACGATGGGGCAGGATTCCCCGGATGTGAAATTCTGTCACTCAGACTCTGGAGCTCATGCCCATGAACTCAAACTACGAATCCTTGGGAGAGAGGCCGGTGTTAAAACTGGAAACCAAAACAGTGTCCTTTATCTAAACTTGCAAGGCACATCTTTAATTGCAGCATGGAGGTGAAGGCTTTAACGGCCATGGAGGGAAAGGTCAGTGGCTTGGAGCGCTCTGACACATCACCTCTCATGTGGATCCCAGAGCCCTCAATGGTTCTTATCCTATTGGCATGGACACTAAGGAAACAGCAGAGGCACTGATAAAACACTCAGCGATTCTCAGGGTCAGAGCATCAGAGGCCATCACTACGGGGAAGGAAGAAAATGTCAGGTATCACCCAGTTGCTAAGAAGGCTGCCATCCTACGTGCATGTCTGGCACCTCTGGGCACTCGTGTCACACTGACGGTGACTGACAATTGGAAGGAGATGCTTCTCTGCCACCATTTTGTTCCTTCCCCCAAAGAAGGACGACTCAGCTAATTGGTCTGACACTAGGGAGCTGACTGGGACCTGGCCTGCGGCAGGTTGGGTAACCATCCATCCACAGGTCATAATGTTCACGAGAGTCCTTCCAACTTGACCTCCTGAATCCATGTTGGAGTTCTCAGGACCACGCCAGTTTACTTTCTTTTATTTCCCTCACATGGGTACTTTGTGTAGTACAAATCATGTCCTCTCTGTTTTGGAATGCTTCATCTTTTCCCTAGATGACGTGTATAATGTATGATTCTTTTTTCACTGATAATTGATGGCTATCAATTGGCAAGGACCTGAGAACTAAGATGTCTGATCAAGTCCAGCTCCCTCTGTGCTTGTGGAGTGAGTGGCACATGCTCTTCAAGGAGACAGGATAAGGAATCTGCTCTAAGAGAGGGTGGTTCTTCTTATCTTTCCTGGAAATGTGTCCCCTAACGTGCAGGGGCATTGTGCATCCATTCACCAGGGTCCATGGGGATTCCTGGGCCCCACACCACACTTACAAACAGACCTCGTAGGAGGCAAGGCCCAGGAATCTGTATTTTTACAAGGTCAGCAGATGTCTCTCTGCACACAAATTTTTAAGACTGTAGCTTTCCACAACCATCCAGGCTTGATACAATTCTAATTTTTAACTTAGAGTGATTTGTTAAATGCGTATTTGTGATTTAGTCATTTCCAAACCTTTTGTTTAGACTTTGCTTAAAGCCAACATTAAATGACATGCTATAGGAAGGCTGAGGAGAAGGCAGCCAGCCCAGCTGGGAAATGCTGCCAAAGAGTTTACGCCGTCAATTATCACAAACATGCTATCAAGAAAAACTGCAGCAATAAAGCAACTACACAGGAAACTACTGGAAAACACGCTACTTCTCTAGACTGTTCAGGTGAGAGGTTTTTCCTCTCTTTCCTCAATTAACAGATTGAGGGGAAGAAAACCCAACCTTGGTTTGTCACATGATGAAATCAGTACAAAAATTTTGTTGGAGGCAGATCCCCAAATGAGGGATTAGACAAGTGCAATTTTGAATGATGGTTCTGAGAGTTGGCTCGATGCTCTTCCCTGAGCCTCCCACACGTGTTGCAGTGTGGGGAGCTGGCTTCCAGGGATAGAGCTGGGAGGCCCGTTCTGGGAGAGAGCCGTACTGCGAGGGCTGCCCGCTCACCGTGGAGGGCGGGAGGCCCTACCTCCTCCCACGTCATGTTAAAGAGACCTTCTGCAGTTTGTGGCCATGGAGCGCTGGTGTCTAAGTGACACGAGCAAACTCACAGGTGTGGCTGAACAGAGCAGCATTAGAAAGGGCTGGGTTCAGGAAGAAAGCAAACCCAAATTTTGAAGCTGAAAGGCATCACAATTATTCTCCCATGGGGGCCAAACATGATCCAGAGCCTCTCTTTTCAAGTAGCCCCCCTGAAAGGAAGCAGGGGCTTACGCAGGGGACACCAAGTGAAGCCTTGGATTCTTGTGTATACATGGATTTTATACCTTAACGTGACCTAGGAGGCCGTTTGGTTTGGCTTTTTGTTTGTTTTGAGGAAGTGACTATAGCAGTAATGGAGCTGGCCAGAAGTTCACCCAGAGACAGTGGAAATATTAAACCCCATGAACAAATGTAAAGGACTAATAGGCAAAAACAATACAGTGGTTCTACAATCGTAACCCACCACTCGTGGTTACGTCATTTACTAATTTCACGCATGTTCCACATGGCTCCACACAGAAAGAGGAAAACAAGACTCTGAATTAGTAAAGGTGTGTTCCTACATCAGAATTTGCAAACGGACAGCTGTGGTCACTGGCTATGTTTTGTCTAAGGACATACAGTGTTTATTTTGGCCAACATTTTAAAATTGGAGATTTCTTTAAAAAAGAGAAGGAAAGATCCAGTGTTCTGACTTCTCTGTACATTTGGAAGAGCTGGGAAAAGTGGGCCCGAATTCCCACTCGGCAGGCAGGCATTTTTGGAGAACAGTGTCTGCCCTTGACACTTCCTGGTGCCGACCAAGGAACCAGGACAACTTTCCCTAGGTGTGTCACCTTTGAGCTTATAGACCATGGCGAACAACACAATACTTTGTATTTAATTTGTCAAAGGAAAATATATTTAGTGTGTTACCCTAGAAAATCAGGAACCTGGTAAGTTAGAATATTTGGGTTAGATCCTGGTTCTGTAATTTAAAACTTGCATAAAATTACTCAAAATCAGTTGACCCCTTTGAAGCTGAATAATTCATCCATTCATTGAGGGAAGAAAATAACACCTACCCTAGAGGCTTGCCATGGGTCCTGAGAGTTGTGCATCGCATAAATCCCTTAGCATATTGTCAAGCAACTTAACAGCACTCGATAAATAGCAGCTGATTTCAACCACGACTTGAATTTTGAATAAAATTGCCTGAGATGTTTTAAAGATATGTGGACGTGATGACATAGTTATCTTTTATAACAGAAACATATATACACCCTCTCAAGAAAACTCAGCTCCGGATGTTCGGGAAATAAAAGCTGTAGAGAGCTTTTAAAATCACTTGTTTTACAAATAGCAAAGAGAGGCCTGCAAAGATAATGTGCTTATTTACGATCCCCTATCTAGTTTTTGTGCAAGGTGTGTGCGCCTGGAATCCATACCGCCTCCTGCCCTGTCAACTATTCTACCCGAGAGAAATAAGTGTGGCTCCCAACAATAAGACAGACAGTTAGTCCAGGGAGGTACTGACATGGAAAACCAAGGAGAATGAGGGTCTTTAAGTGCAAATGTGATTTGTATTTACTGCTGAACTAAGCTGGGGATTTAACGTGAAAGAACTGTATCGTGGCCCTCATTGTTGTTAATGGTCACGATAAAGTCCCATAACCTTTACAGCTTATAAAACATGTTCCCATGTTTGATTCCCCATAATCCAGTGAGATTCACTTTATTATCCTCATATTACAGAGGATGGAAAATCAAAGCGGAGACCCAATAGGGATTTTGGAAATAAATGGCTCATTTTTAATATTAGAAGAAAAAAAAATATTGGAGAAGCAAATACCAGAGAAGTGAAAAGATACAGGTGGCGGAATCTGGATGAGACGACCTGTCATCTAGGTCAGAGCCTCACACACGTGTTCAGGTCTGCACACATCTCTGGGCATTTCCCTCACCAAGGGGTCAGGGGTACAAGACGTAAAAATACAGACAACAGTAATGATTTGTAATTTGCAGTGTTCTTGCTGAGTATCATGCTTGTCATGTGCCATCTTTCTAATCCTTAATTCTGTTTGATGATGTCAGTATGGCAATTGTTAATTTACAAATAAGGCGAACTCAGACTCCACATTACGGAATGAGGCAGGCTACGTCGCTGCTCCTCAAGGTCATGGTCCAGATCAGTCACCCATTCTTGTGCTGTGTCTCCTCTAAAAACACTACTTGCCGGCTCCTATCAGACTGTGGTCAGGACATTTGTGTGGATAGTCCTCCACAGCGGTGACCCCGAGTAGGTCTGTGTCCTCCAGGATTTGTCTACGATCAGGATGGTCCAGGCCCGTGTTTCTTTGATTCTCTCTGAATCTCTTTTTTCCCAGGGGTTTAGAGGTCAGAGCTGGTGAAAGGGCTTAGTTATTCCCTGGTTATTGTTTCTGATCCTTACAACTGATTTCTCTTCTCCATGAACTGAGTATAATATACCTGCATGACACAGGTTTTATAACCCTGATAATAGCTAACGCCTACATAACACTTACTGTCTGCCAGACTCTGTGTCGGGGCTTTACATGTTGTAAGTCACCTAATTCTTACATGAACTCTCCAGGTAGGTCCTTTTCATCATTGCACAGGTAAGGGGACTGTGTTTTAGAGAGCTAAGTATATAAGATAATAATAATAATAATAATATAATAATAATAATAATATAATAATAATAATAATAATACTCATGCCACAAATGCTTGCTATTTCACAGACACTGAACGAGGCACTTTACATGAATATCTTGCTTAATGGTCATGCCTACAATTTGACTCAAGCATCATTTACACTTACCTTGGAGAGAAAAACAAAAACAACAACAACAACAAATAAGATGCTATGTGAGATTTAGACTGGACAGGTTCGCACAATTGGAATTAAAATCTGAAAACGGTTCTCGAAAATTCCAAAGCCAGTGTGCGTTCTGCTCCATCAGCTTCTATACGTGACACACGTAGCTTCTACCTGCCCACCTGCTGATACGTGGCAGGCACTGAACACACATTCGCTTTCACCTCTGCCCCACGTCAACCCCCAGAAGCAGACCTCCATCCGAGGAGTAGCTCCTGGCTGATGTTTGGGGTTTGGGGTACGATGTGGAAATGGGAGTATGCAGCACCCCAGTCGCTGTGGGCTCAGAGGTAGGTCGCCCACTCGGGACAACTATAATCCCTTGAGAAATGATAAAGGTTATTTATTTGTTTTGCATTCATTAGAGAATGCCATTTAGTTTTGGACCTTTTCAGTAAAGTCAAGTAATAAGACATCCCTAAATCCATTGGTATACTGGGCGTGAATAACCTTTACATAGTACACAAGGGTGGATGTTTGATTGGAAAGAGACTGTAGCTGAGAAAGAGTGGATTTTTCTGCCTCCTCCAACCCCTTCAATATGAGCACTTGCTGATATGAGAAAGGTCATGGAACATTTATCAATGTTGCATTTTCTGTGTAGCTCATTTAGAAACTATAAAGCACCCCTGCCCTCCCAAATATATTTTTGTTGTTGTTGATAAACAGGCATTTCCTTATCTCTAAATTAGCCTTGCCTTGTTAAATTTGTCCACCGATTACACTCAACCCTCAGGTCTCACTAGCCAATCAAAAACTCCCTTTTATCTGATCCTAGGAAGCATTTTACCTGTGGCAGCTTCCTCCTGGAAAATCTAAGCAGTTTCCAAATATTGTGACTGTGACCATAGCCCACAAAAACACATGTCAAAATGAATGTGACCTTTCATTGGCACAACTTTCTTTATTTTTCCTTTCTTTCCTCCCCTGTGCAATTACCTTCAGAGAACTGTGCCCACAGATGTTGGCTATGTCGATAATTAACTTTTGCCAAAAGCTATCCCTAGAAAGAACATCAAAATGAGCCAAATTTTAATTCAACAGGATAGGAAATAACGGTGACTCTCTTATTGCCTCTTGGAGGATAAAGTGGAAATGGCACAGACTTCGGAATTGAACAAATTAAAGATTAAATTCTGGTATGACTTAAGGAGAAAGATTGTACCTTTTTAGGCCACGGATTTCTCATTAGACAAAGTTTTCTAAGACTGTGTGTAGATGAAAATTGGTCTAGATTTGCATAGTTGTACAGGTTAAATGTTTCAAAGATGTTTCGTGCTGCTTCCAGACAGCATGATGGAATCTCAAAGGTACGTCTTAGCAGCAATCTGCCCTTCTCAGGTACCTAGGACCCATTGCTCAGCTTAAAGATTTTCTGTTTTGTGTGCATATCTGTCTCATAAACTCCATCATAAATATTGATCTGCCCTATTGACTACCTTTTACAGCTAATATGATAGACTGTTAAATAAAGCCATCGCAGAGAGTAGCACAGGAACCATACCATATTCCGACCGAGAACAGTATAGCCAGTGATTAAACGTGCAATTGCTTTCAGGAAAAAAAGCAGTTTTATGCCTGGACATCAGCCCAAGAGTACTCGTTGGAGCCCTGACAGGAAAAAAAAAATGCGAAGAGAATAACTTGTCATTAACTAATGTTGACTTCAAGGGGAGTGATATTTCACAAAAGCAGAAAGTTCAAAGCCTCATGTCGCACTGTTTGAAAATTAGTGCTGACAGGCCCAGAGGCGTCCGTCTCCATCAGAGGCCCTGTAGCTGAAAACACCTGTAGGAACCATTACCAAGCAGCGCCGTTTCTATCATCATTTGGACTGTATGCTCTTAATAAACAGCACATCTGTTTGAGGGGCAGCAGGATAATGATGATGGAGTTTTAATGACCAAAGAGTTATGCCTTTTCATCGTTTGATTTTACAACTACAGACAATAGCATTATTTAGATTACTGCTTCAGGAAAAGAAAACAAAAAACAAGCCACATGTAACAGTTTCCCTCCGTTCTTCCCCTCTCTTTTCTATAATGTCTTCACCCACTCTTCCCATTTGTCTCTCTCAGAGTTGTCTTGGGAAAGTCAGTGTAAGTGGTCAGAACAGGATGAACCTGGCTGTCAAATAGACATGGCTTTTCATCACGGCACTTCCTGTCCAAGCTGAGTGCGTGTTTGCATGTTAGGTAAGTTGGCAAGCCCCATTCTCCTCACCTCACAACTGGAGTTAATAACAAAGAGGTGATACCATGACGACACTCAGATACATTCACGTATGAAAGCCACTTGACGTGCAGCTGCTCCATAGGATGGTAAGCGATGTGACACTCAGTAATGACACGAGGAGATGGGGCCGACCAATTCACAGGCATATGTGTGAGCAAGGCTCTAACACGCATAACTAAGCATATTTACAAATTAAAGATGGGAACCTATGAACGTTTACATAAATTCTTACCCTGAGATGCACTTTTTTTTTTTTTTTAAGTCTTTTAATACGGAGGCTCCCCTGGATCCTTTGGGGTTTCCCATTTTCGTTATTTTCATCCTTCCTGTGACTTTACCCTGGTGTGTCTCTCACTAGACAAGCATTCTGAATTCTTTGCTTTCCAATTCAATCGCTACCTTATACCACTTCTTACTGACATCAACAAAGATTTTGCGAAAGAGGTCTACCCTAACTGCCTTCCCTTTAGTCCTGTGTGTAATACGTGTATTTGTTCCAAGAGCGCTCATTGCCTCCCAAATACCACCCAATTGCCCAGGATTTCAAAATCTGTATCTTCATGCCCTAATCTGCTCCAAATTTCCAGCAAATCTTTTTTAACAATTAATTAACGGGTACCTAGAGGCATTTCCAATTTTCCACGACCTACATAATAACTTATCACCCCTGGGCACGATCCCTAATATGTTTGTCATCCAAACAAGAAATGCCAGCTGCCTCGGCCTCCCATTCTCTCAGCTGCACCACTGTGGCCACAAGTCCTCGTCACTGTACTTTCACAGGGTCTTTCCCACGTGTCTTTTCCTTCCCACCCTCTGCTCTTTTCTTTGTTTTGGTTCATCCTTTCCTGTTTGTTGATATTTTCTTGCTAAAATCACAAATCAGATAACTTGAAAAGATCTCTCTCGCCTAGAAAATCTATAATCCCAAACCTCATACTTACTTTTATCTATTCATATATTTTATCTGTCTTTCCTAGACTATGCAGCTCTTGGATATTATACATATATTTAATTATTAACTACTATATATTGTATACAATTTGGGGTCAGAAATGTTTACTCCCAAATTTTCTCACTCCTGAGAGATTGTATGAGTTCTAGAATTAAAAAAAAAAAATCAATTATGATTCACTTGGCTGTTTGCAACAAATGAAAGAAAATGACTTTTAAAAGTCCACTATTTGTCCTTTTTAACTGATTTACATGTGATTTGGCCTGCGGATTGAGCTTGAAGGATTGTGGGGTTACATTAAATGGAATGTCTAATCCGTATATTCCATATCGTCCCATCCCTGATCTCCTTGATTATAATCTTGCCTCTACCCATTTTGGTCTCTATTATTTCACAACAATGTTCATTAAGCCAAGAGCATCTTATACATGCACTATAAATATTTACTTGTTTATATTTTTATGTTTAAAGTAAACGAAAATTAAATTTCTCTAATTTCCCTATGGAGCACGTGGATAATCCAGAGAGGAAGCAAATCTGCTTGGGGAGAAATGACATAGTTCCAGAATTCTCTTTGAGCTGAAGGCCATGTGAGAATGAAAGAGATCCTAAGAAATATTGCCAAAACGAAGAAACGAGTCACCCTGCACATGCAGGGGGACAGGGAACTACCCAGGAATGGTCATGCGACCCCCCCTTGCGCCCACCCTCACCCCCACTTATTGCATGTGTTTTCCTACTTTCCTAGAATGACTAGAGCCGCAGTTATTGTGCAAAGCATCTATTACTGTCTTGCTAAATATCTGGTTCATTCAAATAGAAGCAAGCAAACAAAACTATGCTGGATTCTGTCTTAAACGGAAGGAGGTAGATATTAGGCTCCACAGAGAAGTCTGTTCTTAAGCCACTATTCAGAAATAGTCTTTCATTCATGCATTCGTTCACTGAACGAGACATATAATTAGCGCCTTCTGCGTTCCACCCACGGCCGGCTCAGAGGCTCAGGTCGCAGGACAAGCAGAGGCCGTGTGAGCCGCACGGTGTGGTGAAGAAAAAGGAGAGCAGTGAAGACAGCCCTGTTCACGATTACGTATATTTTCCGTTTATGTGAATACGGTCCTGCCTCCTCCGCTGGACAGTAAGTCCATGAGGAAGGGATTTTGTTCCTACTTTATCCACCCCTGTACCCACCAAGTAGCCCAGTGTCTGACGGGTGCTTACAAACATTTGGTAAATGCTGCATCATTTCCCCCCATAGAAAGTTACCTGATTTACTTATCTCTTTATCAGCTCTAGTCACCAAGTACTTTTGCTTATTTGGAAATTGGTAAGCGGATGGTTCTAACTCATAAAATAGAATTATTTGCCTGTTTCAGTAAACACCAACCCTGTCCTGTCAATCAATTGGCTTATCTAATTCTGCCCTCAGGTCCTGGATCTGCTCTTTAGAGTAAATAATCAATCACATCCTCTTGTTACTGGAGATAGTATCAAAGGAGTCTGCACAGGATATGCGTCCTACATCTTTCTTAAGACACCATGGACCCAGGAGAAGGTGTCACATGACAGCGTCATTGGCAGATGTAGGTCAAGTCTACAGCTGTTAGGAGAAGAGCTGGGAAAGCAGCCTCACGCTGTTAAGCGTGACTCACCACCAATCATCCTCCCAGACAGAAGTAAATGTCCTCTTCCACATTTGTTGCTAGGAGACAAAAAAGAAACAGTGTGCTCTCCCACACCTGGTAGCAATTTTTAAATGGATATAACAATAAGAAGAATAATGATAGTAATGATAATGCCTGAACCAGATGGATGTGCAAGGGATTGTAAAATCATAATCTCTACAATTTCCCAGCCATTCAATTCCCTGGTTGAATGGCACAAAAAGGCAAAAGCATTTTCAAATGGTGTTAAGCTTAATACCTATGCGTATCGTTGATGAATATCAGATTGTACAAAGTAAAATAGCAACTGGAGATTTATGCAGAGAAAATTGTTTTTAAAAAGCAGGACTGATTGTGACCTAAACATGATCTCACCCAACCTTCCTTCCTTCAATGACTGAGTCCATCCGATCTCCCAAGAGACTCTACCCCTTGTGGCAACCCGCAGACATGCATATTATTTACTTCACTGAGAGTTCTCCAAATATTGTGGAAAAAAACCCACCAGAGTGATTTCAGGACTCATGATTTAACCTCATGCTCTGGTTTGCTACTTAATGTTTATAAAAGCAACGCAATAGAGGTATAAAGAAAGGCAAATCAAGCCTCAGAGGGTGTGTATCGTTAAAGAACTCACTGGATAAAGGTATCCAAATGCAATGGCAGATTTTAAATAGCAGCGAGGAAAGAGGTGGATACCAGGGTGAAACTCACTGTGTGCTACCTAAGGAACTGCCAAATGGAGGTATGAAGGAAGTCAGTGGAAGGGTGCTGAGGGATGACACACTGGGCAAATGCAACAGTATGAACTTGGTTGTTACTTGTTAAAAACTCCGCGAGAGCTATGGGGTGCACCCCTTACCGCCCACGTGCACACCCAAGTCAAGTCAAGAGAGCACAGACTACTCCTGTCTCATCCACTGTGCCCTGAAATTGTTCTCCAGCTCTGCAGTTACTGCCACTATGATACTCTAGAGACAAAGTCTGAAAACGTCTAACTGGGTGAGGAAGATGCCCCTGTGTATTAAAATGCTTTGCCTTGGGCAGGCCAGCGTTGCACATAGGCCTGCTATTTTGTGAGGACCAACAGGCTGTGTATCGGTGCTGAAATTGTCAGCTACCTTCCACGTGGTCATTGCTACAAATGGCTTTCACGAGACTCTCTCAGCAGTTAGCGTATTTTGGCATGTCTTATTTTCAGAGGGATGCCAAGTTTGAGGACTAAGAACCTTCGCCACTGGGTTCACTGAGGATGAGCCTGTCAGATATGGTAGCTGACGGAACTTAGGCTCTCCTTTGTGCGTGGTGAGTATGACGCCCACTCTTCATTCTTTTTAACCCGACCCTCTCATCCGGGGTTTGCATCATGACGTCATGGGAGCTCAATGGGTCTCGTATGTAGGCCTTACTGCTGATTCTGAGTCCATGACGTGTTCCAGTCTCTGAACAGGGAAACTCTTTCACCTTCTGATCAAAGAAGATAAACATTCTTACCTCATAGTGATCACGGCAACTGAAATTACTGACTCGTTGTGAAAGTATTTGCTTACCACTAGATGGGTAAGATATTATTGTCCACACAGCAGTTCCTCCTAGACTCTTGTTACGGTGATAAAGCTTCTCGAGCCCATGTTTTATAAGCAAGAACCAAACTGAGTCATTCCACCATTGCTACACATCACACCGTTAGACTCTCCACAGAGATCTTAGATTTTCCAACTGAGGAGAGAAAAAATAGTAACTCTCATTTCCACAACTTTATTGCCATGAGAGAATCGTGTATTCATTTATTTAACAAATGTCAATCAAGCACCTGCTCTGTTCAAGGCCCTGACCAGATTTTACATGAGTGTGTGTGTACACACACACACACACTTTATTCATGCATATTTATGCATGCATGCCCACACACACACGTAGGTGCATTTGCACGTGTGTGTATGCACATAAATGGGCATCCATGTGATTTAACCAAAGGGCCTCAACAGAGCAGGTCCTCACAGCTGTTCCCCCTCGAGCTTTGGAGCTCAGAGGCAGCCTGACTGGTCTTTCTGAGGTAGGGTTATAAGAAAGTCTCTTATAAATACAGAGACATCAGGGAGGGCGACCCTGGTAGCGTGGAGCTGGTGAGTTAGGGCTCCACAAAGGTTGGTACTGGAGGTCTGTATTTTGAAGATTAAGGGAGACTTGACCTCCTTGTGGAGAGTGGGGACAGTGTGCAGGGGTGTTCTGACAGCAAGAGCAGCCCATCGGAAGGCACAGAGGCAGAACAAACATGGTTTTTTGGGGGGTAGCGGGTTGCTTTTGTTTGTTTCTTAGTTTGCACTGAGCAATTCAGTGCGATTGAGAGTTTAGTTTGGTGCAGTGATGGAAAGGGAGCAAACTTCTTAGTTCTGTATCAGAAAGCCCCACACTGCAGGGACTCATGTCCCATATAAACCTTACTTAGCAGCTAGGAAGCCTGGGGCTCACAGGAAGCTTTGCAGTCCTCACGGATGTAGATTCTTTTTCCTTTTCAAGCTGAGTTTTGCATTTCTAAATGACTACTAGAAATCCAACCATCACCTTCCTGTTTCAGGAAGGAAGAAAGCAGGAGTATGAGCTGACCCCCTCGTGGGTCTGCTGCTCTTCAGGCTTCCAGGTTCCCCGCCAAGCCTCACTGCACCCAAATCTCTCTGGACACACCCAACGGCTAGGCAGGAAGATGTGTTTTTTAACTGGAAGTGAGTACTGCAGCCCTGGCTACAAGTGACACTCTGTCAGTAAGGAAGAAGTTAGACTAGAAGCCAGTTAGGCAATCAATAGTCTCTGCAATAAATTTCTTCAAGATGGCCTTATCTCTACTGAGCACCTACTATGTGCCATGATCTATGAGGAAAGATTTGAACTATGACGTCTCATTCATTCTCCACACCAGCTATATGAAATATCTGTATTATCTGAAAAAAAATACAACTCTAAGTTTCAAAGAGGTTCACATGTTTGCTCGTGATCAGACAGACAGTGAGTGATGGCATTGAGTGTGAACCTGATCTGTCTGAAACCAAATCGTCTTCCTACCACATGACACAGCCTCGGGAAGTTAACTCAGAGAAGACCCTCTGTGTCCCATGCAAGGGACACTGCTTTTCAAAATGGTAGTCTTCGTAATGAACACCCTGCTCTGGCCGATAGGTCACAATCATTTAGTTAGAGGAGAATGATGTATGCCTCCACGAAACAAAAGTTGGGTATAATTATAATTTCATTTACAAGCCACTTAGCTCATGCTCACTGGAGCAGATTTTCTTTCCCTAAATTGCCACTGTGTATTTTCCTGATACTCATTTCGAGTATTTGGGTGGCCACGAGGCCTGCAGAGTTTCTTGGGAAAACTGAGATGATGGCAACACTGGTGTCTGGCAGAGGTTATGGGCGCTGAGGTGTCACCACAAGCAGTGGAGACCGACTGAGATATTGCCTTCAGGCTGGGGCCGAGCCCAGCCAAGATTTTAGACGCCGCATCTTTCCTGGGGCTAAGGTTTAATTTCATAGAGAGGAGATCTTTTCTATTTCTGGGAAATATCCACAGTTCCTACGTGTCTCCTGCCCCTTGCACGCTTAGCTACCCCGTGTAGAGCCCAGAATAATAGAGGGGCTGCCTCCTCCATTGCCAAGGCCAAGCTTCCCAGCTGTGCTTTGAAATCCCATCCTTTCAGCCTTCACAGAAATGCTGTTGACAGTCTCTTCTCCCTAGCTGATGTTTAGCCCTTCCCTTTAACCTCTGCCTCTCCCTTCTAGCTTTATTTAACATGCTTAAGTCGCCCAGTTTAAAACAAGCTTCCAAAGAGGCGTCTTTGACCCCACATACACCTCCAGTGGACCTTGCTCTTCTGCTTCAGAGTTGAAAGTTGTTTTAAAGCATTGCCTGTTCTGACCTTCTCCCTGGCTTCCAATAGGGATTATACCCATCTCTCATGTAAACAGCTCTCCTGCTTGGTGTGGGATCAGCCAAGGTTCCCGTCGCCTGGTGTGTCATTTCATCCCTCCCGAAGTGTCCAGTTCTCGTGTTCCGTGGGCCCTAAAGAACTTGATCCAATCGGTCACTTCCTGGGCTCGGAATACTTTATTCACTCTGCTGCCACCAGACCCCGGTTCTCCGATTTTCCTCGTAGGTCTTACGTGGTCTGTGTTTGCCTCCGCCTCCGCCTCCTCTAACGGCTTCTTACGTTGCTGGGCCCTCAGAGAGCTCTGGCTCAGTTCCTGTCCTCAAGGTGACACCATCCTCATCCATGGCCTCAGGGAGCATCCACGCAGGAGTACAAGTCACACTTCTAAGTCCTGCGTGTCCTGCATGTTTCTCATTTGCCCCATGAACTCTTCATGAATTGTCTCAAAGTCATCTAAAATTCAAGATACCTAAGAACAAATTCCAGGTGTTTCATCGTAAACTTGGCCCCCTCCATCCATTCAGTTAAGCAAAGAGATACACTGACATAGCCCCTTTTCACCCCTCAGCACGTGTCTAACACAGTTTTGAGTCCACCTCTTAAATAGCTCATACCTTTCCCCCCACTAAAGCTCCCTGCTGTAGAAATCACCTTCTCTCGCCGGGAAGCCTGCGGGGTGCTGCTCGCTGGTCTCTCCACGGGCCCTCCTCTATGTGCCAGCCCTGCGTCCTCGCCCTCGCCCTGTTTCCATCTGTTCCCCGTAATGCAGCCACGAGAATTTCATCATGTCACAGACCCACACACTGGCTGAAGGCACTGCAATCGTTGCACTGCTCTGAGGGTGAAGACAGAAAGCCTTCCCGTGGCTGCGACGCCTCGCTGTCCCCCAGCTCCTATGGCTCCAGCTCCACCCTCGCACCATCTTCCCCAGCACTGCGTGGACCACGGCCATGCAGACCTCATATTCCAGGATCCCTCTCATTGCAGAGCTTCTGAACCACACAGCTTCTCCTTCTGCGTGGGATCCGATCTTCCCCCCCATCTCCAGCGCCCCCTCATCTAATGACCCTGCCTTGACCCGAGAGACCTCCCCTGAACCCAAGAGGTTTCCCTGAGCCTCAACACTGAGCAGGTCTCACTTTTATAACATTAATAGCAAGCAACACTCATCTCCTTCCCACAGCTCATGCTGCAGACTGGGGAAACCGAGAGCAGCTGATCCTAACCGATGCTGCAGTGTGACTAGTGTGCAGATTCCAATGGTGTGAAATCTCACGGAGAACAGGGCTACCTTCTCATGAAGAGTGTGGGCCTGATGTCTTCCTACTCTACTCAGCCGAGGAAATGCCATCCTGTGTTCTCTCTACTCTGTGAAGAGCTCTGAATGAAAGGACTCTCTAGAGTTCAGAGGTTGATGAAAGAGAAGGGCTGCCACGCTCTGCTGTGAGTCCCTCCTCACTGCTCACGTTGGTAACCTTGCTAGGACTGGTTCCCACGGCAGTCTCGTCTCTCCCTCCAGCCCAGGGAGACCAGAATCAACGCACTTCTGATCGTAAGTCAAAACAGGAGTAATATTGCCCCCAAGAGGGAAAAATCGGGGCTGGGTGGGGGCAAAACTCTCTCCCTTTGAATGTATGAAGAACAGATACAATACACAACCTAAGATATATCTGTGGTATTAAGATTTCATGGGGGGCGTGAATAAGGAAAACACGGTTTAAAGAAGTTCCTTAAGTGAATGATAAATGAAAAAAGGCTAATAGACACTGAGTTAGATCCTACCTCCTCTCATTTGCATCCCCTGCTCCCAACAAAAGAAATGCAACTTCTGTCAAAGAAATAATCTCTACGTCCCCAATATGAACTTGTGGAAATTCTTTACACACGATCCTGAGCCAGACCGAGTGTAATGCAATCCATCTGTAAGCTCCTTAAGAACGGATGCACACTTTTGTGATGTAAACTAAAGCGATGTCCAGCCCCCAAAAGGTTTTACAATCCTCTGAATTGACCTCTAGAACATCTCCTTAAATTATCTGCCGTGATGGGATTTACCGAGCTTGCAAAGAGAGCAGACATTAAGTTTCCTGTCCACCGTTATACTCACATTTCTTAGCACAGTACCCGACATTGGGCAGAGGCCAGCACCGGCAGTAAATAAATTGGTAGCTACCACCTGTTGAATACCTACTATGCGCAGACACAGGGGGTTGGACTGTAATTAATTTTCTATCTTAAAAGAACCCTTCTGTGCTGCTTTTATTATTCCCATGCTATAAACAAAGCCTATGAAGTCACGAGGCAAAGGGACGTCATCCAGGTCACATACTTAGAACATGCCAGTCCCAGGATTAGGGTGAAGGTCAGCCTGTCACCAAGTCTCACCCCTTTGTGTTTTTAGGGTCAAACACCACCACCTAAGAAGGCAATAATCCTATTGTATTACATTTAATACAGTCATGTCTTATCAGCTTCTAGTCATGTATGAAAAACCACTGAGCAGGCTCACTTTTGTGAAGTCACTTTTTAACTGATTTCACAGAAATAAAAATTCTCATCCGATGAATCAATAATCAATTTTTAGTATTCTGACAAGCTGAAAAAAAACCACAGTAAAACTCTTGGACGTTAGCGCCTGTCAATCCTATGTGGTCTAAGTGGAAACCTGGTGTGGAAAGATGGGCAGAAAGGGCTGGGAACTGGAAGGGTGGAAAGAGATTTTCCAGGTCCACCAGGATATTCTTCAAAGAACTATTTAGTCCCACTGGAACAGAATGATTTGGGGTATTTTCACTCAAACTATGGTGTGTGCACAAGTAGCCATTACCTAGGAGCTTGGTATAAGCACAGATTTTACAGTCTTCCCTCAGACCTGTTTCACGTAGCACAATGTGCAGGCGATTCCTACACACACTCAGGTCAGACGAGCACCCACGAGGGGCATTCGCACTCAGGGATATATTCGGTGACATATGCCAGTGTAACCATCTGCACCACACTTTCTCCATTTGTGAGGACGCAGTACAGAAAACTATTGTGACAAAGCTGCTCGTCAGAGCAGGCTCAGGATTAAAGGTACTGGAAGTAACAACGACACCAAAACATGAGCAAAACAGCATATGGAGAGAACGGAGAAGTGAGGTTACCCGCGTCTGGATTGTAACCCTTTCCTGATTGGCTGAATGACTTGGACGAAGTCACTTTAGCTCTAACACCTTGCGTGCCTCAGTTCTGCATTCACACTATGGTACTAAGTACTCCCGCGTTTCCTTTATATTCTATTTAGAGAGCAGTGGGACTCGCTTCATCCCTGACTTACTGTATCCTTCCTAGGGTTCATCTCCAGGGCCCTTTGCCTCCAGTTTATTTCTAACCTGTGACGATGGACAGATAAGAGGTTCCTCACTCATCATAGTTAATGTGCTAGAACATCACGCCATTTAAATAAATTTTATCTGATACCTCATCATCCAAATTCTATTCTGGGATCACACTACGAATACTCCCGAGGCACAGTCTTACTTGAAAAATGTTATTTCAATTTGTTGAATATCATTCTTTACAGGATTTAGGTCAAACGAGGGACGGTGCTAAATCCAAACCAAACAATATGTGTCCGCAATAAATTTCTGTTCCTGCATTATTCATGCATAATGGCGTAGGTGACTCTGCAAGCATTCTGAATTAAGTAGAATTGATTTCTCACTTTTTAAATGCTCTGTTGTACAAGCCTTTTTGTACTTTTACTTCTCCTTAACAAATAAAGTATTGATTCGTCTCCACCGAACATGTTTTATTTAAACTTTGGTCTTTGTCAGCAGCTTCGTCCTTGGTACCCACAATTCCCTTTCCTCACTTACCAATTGTCTTGTGATCTTGAAGGTGAAATCCTTCAACCTGGCCGCTGAGCAGGGAGTCACTGCAGAGTGGGTCACGGGTTCACCAAGAACAGTGACATTCTTTTGAGTTTTCACTCCATACACCCAAAATGTAGCCTACACATTTTTATTCCATTAGGGTGATTTAGAAATCAACATTGGATTTGAATTGCATTGTCCCTGCATTTTTATCTAGAAGTCAGCGCATCTCTTATTGTTAAATCTATGAGCAAGCACGTCTATCGATAGATTGGGGGACACTATGGGCACGGTGGTACTCTCAGCACGAAGCACAGGCCTGGATCCACGTCACAAGAATGCATAGTTATTAAACAAATGAGTGAATCAAATTCTTATCAGGACTTACAAATAGTTTCCAGAACATGAGGCAGAAATCAGAGCACACACTACACTTTAGTTTACTCGGTAGCACTCCAGTTTTATACAAGAATAGAAAAACTGAAGAACTGAACAAGTTAAGAAATAATCAGCAAGCCTGATTTCTGACCCCAGATCTGCCATTAACTTTCTGTAACCTTGGCCTCTGGCTAAGTTGTCCTACCCAGATTAAGAAAAACTCATTCTAGACACTACCTACTTTGCACTCCAGGGTTGGAACCATGATGGTGACACAGACGTTCGCTGGCTTACTCGCTTGGATTAAGACAATCCTGCTTATTGTCTGCTTTGATTCAATGCTTCCTCTGGAACGTGCCATCCCTCCTCTCCTTTCAAATGTTCTGTGTGATCTGCAGCAGAGCCCCTAGCATGGGTGTCCACAGACTCCCATCTGGCTAGTCCACTGCAAACTGGCCACAGCATGTGCCCTCCAAAGCACACCCCCTTTCTTTGGCAAGTTTCCTAGGGCAGAAGCCCACTGAGACACACCCAGTCTTGTTGCAACTGTCAACATGTCAGGCCAGTTTGCTATCAGTGAAACACAACCACCAATATCACTTCTCTGCCCCTCTGTCCTGCTCTGAGTATTTTCAGCACCTGGAAATTACTTTTCCCAGTAAGCCGGATCCCTGAGCTGCGGCACGAGGCCAGCTCCTCTCCCAGGTTCTGGCTTCAACGATGGATTTGGTGCCTGTGTACTGAACATGTGCTCTGTACTCTGTATGCGGATAGGTCCAGAGATGACTCTGCAGTCTGGTGGGGAAGACAGGTCAATGCAGAGAATTTCCGCAGAAATGGGCAATTGCTATTCCCATGCACATTTCTCATGCAAACAAGCCATTTCTCCAGGCATCGGCCTGATAGCAGCTCCGATGTGGAAGGCCAGGCCCTCTCCTACTTTGTGCTATGCTGAGAAAGAAATGTCCCCACGGCCACGTGGCCTTCACTCAGCACTGTCAGCGAAACAACTTGCTTTATTCTCTCCCAGCTCTCTCTGCACACGAAGACCCCAGAGGCCAGACCAATCCACTGCCCTGCTCAAAATGTGCCCTGCTCCAGAGTTCTTCCTCTGGTCCCCAAGGCTGTGCACTGAGTTGAGGGGCCAACGGCTTCAGATTCTTTCTAACAGGAAGTTCTCTCCCTGGTGGACCTACAGTTGTCTTTCTTAGAAAAATCACGGATTTCCTTTTCTTGTCCAGGTTCTAATGAGGAACGTTTACAAACACTCACCTTCTTCTGACACTTACCCTTGCCCTGCCTGTGTTCTTATACTTCACACTTGGATTAGCCCTTGTACCTGCTAGGTTGAATAGTTTGGACATGCTACCTGCTTTTTAAAAATTAGTTTCTCTGTATGATGTCAGATGGGTACTGGATTTATTGGGGTGGTCACTTCATAAGGCATATAACTGTCTAATCACTATATTGTACACCTGAAAAATGGCGTCATAATATTGTATGTCAACTGCAATTGTAAATACATATATATTTATATATATTAAATTTATATATATTTTTTAACACACACACACACACACACACACACACACACACACACACATATATATACATATATATATATATATATATATATATATATATATATATATATACATATGTTAAAAAAATAAATAAAAGTTACTTTCTCCAAAAACAGAATTTCTAGGGTGGATTTCTTTGGTTTTCCCTCTCACCCTACATACACTTCTCTAAGTTGGGTCCCCAAAGCCATCATTGAAAATATGCCTGGACCTCTTTGGTTACAGGGTTTACTTCAATTCCCTTTGTTTGACCAGCTTATTCTAAACAAACAAACAAACAAACAAAGCCAAAGAAATGTCAAAACATATGCTTACACGATACCTCCTAATAACTAGGGAACACATCACCTACACACAAATAATTCAGCCCGATGCCTTGGAAAAAACGGTGCTTGGTCCCCGTGCTTGCCCTTGAACCTTGTGTGGAACGCATGTGCCGGCCGGGTTTTAGGGACATTGTCTGCACGTGTCTTGTGATTCTGAGTGCAGCCCTGAGAAGGCTGAGCCAGGACTGCAGAGCTCTGGTCTGGGGCATGTCAGTTGCTCCCTCAAGAGGTAAGAAATGTGGATGGGAAAACGGATAAAAGAAAGTAAAATAAAATAAAATTAAAATTGGCAGCTGTTCATGACTTACAGTCAGTGTCTTCGGTATAGTAAACCTAATCACACTGGTTACCATTTCACTCCATCCGCGGCTGGAGTCCATTAGAACAGTCTAATTTACACTGCGGTGTAATTCATCTGTTTTATTAAGGCTGTTCTTGTATTTATGTTGGAAGTAAAAGCGGCCTCTGGCTCAATGTTATACAGTCAATCTAAGAAAATGCCACAGGGCACAGCAGTTAATAAACCTGGGAACTAGATTCCAGTCCCCGTATTGTTGACATCTGACAAGTTTACTGTGAATGTAGTTTTGGTGATGCAGGATCTTATAAAAATAGGCATTAGCATGGTCATTACAGACCCATTCCAAAATCATTGTAAATTCCATTTATGGAGGTAGTTAAAGGTTTGTGCATATACTTTATTGAAAATGTTAGCATTTAATCTTTCTACCATCTTCTTCCCAGGAAAAGTTGCACTTAGGGTTAGCGTGCATGGGTGGTAAGAAAATTACCTCATCAAAAAATGATGATAAATTGGAGATTGGGACATCACTTAGCAAAGTCATGCCACAATTACAACAAGATTAGACATTTCCATTAAAAGAAAGTCAGCTTTAGCTACTGAGAAAGCTCTCTGTTCTGTGGAGAGCTAGGTAGCCAGCTCCCCTCTGAAAATACCCAGTGGGGTAGCTGACAAGACACTGTCCACGTCACTCCCTGAGCAATGCTCACAGACAGGCCCCCCTGAATGGCAGGACGCCAGCCACTCCCCGAGTGTCCACCAGGAACTTTGTCTCCCAGAACTCATTATTTGAACTGGTATATGGATTTAAAAAATCCTCTTTTCTAGAAGGAAAAGAGAAGGAAGTGTGGTAGAGACTAACCTAATGACAGCTGTGCTTCATAAGAGACGGAAGAAGCAGAAGAAATGGGGGCGGAAGTAATTACTGAAAACAGAAGCCGAAGACAGTTCCCAGACTAATCTGCTCTGCCTGGTAGACAGACCATAGACTCTGGCATCAAATGGACTTGAACTTGAGTCCAGGCTTTAAAACGTACACCCTGTGAGAATAGTGTTTGAACAATGCCTGGTATACAGTAGGTACTCAATGAAAAGTTGGCCAAGAGCATTGAGGCCACAGAGGACAATCCCAGGGCCTCATACGATCCCTGCCATATTGTTGATAGCCATCAATATTAGCAGAATGTTTCTCTCAGCATCATTTATCGGGGAAAGTTACCAAATGCATCCTCCAATGCATGACTACTTACATTTCCTCAGAAGGTAGAGGCTGTGAGAGGAGACCCAGTTTCCATCACTAACTCTACGCCCATCTGCTACGGGACTTTGGGTCAGTAACTCTGCCTATCTGAGTCTATCTCTTCTTCTTTAAATGAGGACAGAGGATGCTAATAGCTGCATTAACCCTTCGGAAACTAAAATTCTACGACTTCAGTGCTTACTGAAAAGTCCAGCATTTCAGATTCGGAGCGCCCATAATTTAGGAAGCATCAGGAAGGAAATTACATGATTTCAATCCACCTAATCTTTTAAAAAAGTCTTCATTATAATGCTTGTCACCCCTATTCAACAGGCCACCGGTTCTGTAAGTTCTACCTCCAAGTGCTGTCTCAATTCCTACGGCTACTTCCTCAGTGTGAGCCCATAGCGTTTCTTGCCAGGGTTCCTGCAAACATTTCTTAAACTGATTCTTGGCTGCTAATTTCACCCTCTTCCAAGCCATAGTCTATCATTTTCTGCAGTCTAGAAACCTCAAGCCTCATTTACACAGACTTACGAGTGTAATTCTGGTATTGCCGCATCCGTCCATACTTTCCTTTGCTGAACAAATATTTCCTACCAGTCTGACCTTGAGAAAGTTATCAATACTACCTATGCCTCAGTTTAAACATCTGTAAAAAGAGAACAATAACAAAAGTAGCCATTTGGGTTGTGATTATTAAATGAGTTAACACACGGAGGAAACTTAGAAAAGTGTCTGGCTCATAGAAACCACTCAAGGTGAGAGTGACATGACATGTTAACATGATCACTCATATAACGTCACCAGCAGAGTCCCTTCTCAGACCTTTTGTATCTGATGGGCCTTCCGCCTGGATCTTTCCTTCCCCGATGTCTCCATGTCACCTTCTCTCCATTCAGGTTTCTGTTCAGACAACATCTCCCAAAGGAATCCTTTGGTTTTCCCATGTGAAGTGGCTTCCATGTTGCTCTCTATTCTACATTTCTTCATGGCACTGACAGCTTATTGAGATTGTGTGTTAGCATTTCTTATTTCTCTTAGCCAGTATTATATATATGTGGGACTATGCGTGTGCATATCTACATACCCATAAATAAAGAAGTGCTTGACACATAGCAAGTACTCATAAAATACTAGGTGAAAGAATTGATGAAGCGATCAAACGATTTGATTATGATTGTGATGAATGCCTTAGAAAAACAAACAAATAAATAAACTTATAGCCTAGAATAAAAGCAAAGAGCAAGGAAAGCTGCTTGGTGGCTTCTCTCTACCTTTCCCTACTCACTGATTGGGTTGGCGTCCTGCACAAATGCATGAAGAGAATCTCAACACTTTCCAGATGTGCTTCAAGTAGCCCTTCAACGAGAACAGAAGACTCCTGTGGACTCCGAATTATTTCTATGTGTCCGGACCTACTATTACAACCCGAAGAGGTGTATCTGGATTGCTGACAAATTCAATTTTTGTCCCCCAACTTTGTGTTTTCTGTCTTCTTAAAGGCACAACTACGCTGTATGTTGTTGAAGGCAGGGGCAGGGACTTGTACTTACCAAAAATCATTCAACAACAACACACAAACAAAGTGGGCAGAACTAGTCAACATGAGGAATTTGAAGTGTGAAAGAAGAAGAGTCAACGTTGACTTCACTGTGTTTGGTCCAAACAGTTGTTAAGCAGGTGTGGTTTTGGGAAACGAGACGGCTCCAGGTATAACAACATCCTTAGGGTTATTGAGAGTAAGTGATGGACACAGAATGATGAACAGGTGATCTCTGACAATCACTGAGTGCTTCCCACATGGAATCCAAACACTGAAACACGATGCAGGGAAGGAAGTAGGTGCTGATTCTGGAGTCTCGACAACTGGTACCTGTTCCGAGCTCGGTCACTAATACGATTTACCTCCTGCTTGGGCAAGATATGTATTCTCTTGAAAATTCTGTGTTCTTAGAGAAAAAAACAGGGAGGTGGACTCGATAAGATAAAATTTAAGATCCTTTCCCATGATAACGTTCCATGATTCTAAGCTGAACCAATTCAGATGCACCATCAAAAAATAATTAAATTGACAACATCGACCAAGAGAACACTTTCAGGTTTAACAAATCAAGACTTCCGTATTTTTTAAGGACAACACACAGCTTACATTTCAGAGGGGCATGTGGTCAACCCAGCTCCATGATGGTGAACTGTTTTAAGGCGTAAGTGCCCTTTCTGGGATTCCCAGCTTGGCACTGTATCTAAGTCTAATTAAATCCTTTTGTGCTAACCTTAATTAAAACAGGTAGACTTGGTATGATTAATTCCAAAGGTAAGTAGGTTAAAGTGTAGGCTTTTCTTCTTTTTTTTTTTTTTTCTGCTAATTAGTTGAAGAATGATCTTCCTTTCTGAGAGGCCAAAAGGCAGGAGAATCATTTATTGAATTCAAATCTGTTTTTAAATGTCTTGTCCAAGCCTTTAGGCTTTGGAATTTGAGTTCTATGAAATCTGAATGTCGGGGATTATTTCTCCTTGTTTCATACTTAGTTAAACCCAAAGCAGGGCTCACTGAGATCCAAGGGTTATAGAGTAACCAATGTTCGGTGAATCCATACACACAGGCAGCAAAACCAGCCACGTGCTAACTGCATTATCACTTCATCACTCTTGAGAGACTGGCTTAACTTAATCTATTATGATAGCTTTTCAGAAACTGTGACTTACTCATTAAGTATTTGATTCTTTGAAATACTCCTTTTGGCACTGAAGTGTCAGATTTTCCCAGTGCGGCAGATGTACCCACTCGCCTGTATTCTAAACTGCTCCCACCTCGGGTTTGGGGCCATGGCCGGGCTGAAATGGCTGAAGGAGCCATTTGGTTTGGAAAGATTCCCCTCAAGGCAGTGCCTACAATTCTGATTTTGCTCCATATTATGATGAAAATGTAATGATGACATTGCTACAGAAAATACACAATTGTGTACATATAATGCATAATGTGCATGGCTGACGGCACGCACGGTCTGGCGCCATATTAGTGAACTTCAAACGTTCATTTTCATAGTGAGCACGTGTTGTCATGCAGACTCCCTGTGGCATGCTGAAAATGTTCCTAGCTCCTTAAAATCGTGTTCTGGGTCTGGAGGGAGGTTTAGGGGTCCTCCCAGGCACCCAGGACGCCTGGAGACAGAGGTACAGTAGACATTTTGTGCTGAGTAACACAGCTGCTCTCCACACAGCGTTTTCTCATCAAGTGAGCAATATCCATATAGTTATAAAAAATCACCTTTCACAAAAAAGGAGCAACTTGAATGAAATAAAATGTAAATGTGTCATCTATCAGGACAAAAATTAATCAGTGTCATCTACCACATTAAGAAATAACAGACAAAAGCCATAGGGTCATCTGAGCAGTTCCAGAAAGAAAATAAAAACCATATTTAGCAAAGTCTGTGACTGACTCGATAAAAATTCGAATGAAGTGAAAATATAAGGCAACTTCTTCAACTTGATAAAGAGCATCTACAAAAGCACGCAGCTAACATCACATGGTGGAGGGTGAATGGTTCCCCTACGACTGCAGAAAGCCAAGGATATTCAGTCTTATGAATTCCATTCAGGGCTGAGCCTGAGGCCCTGGCCAGTGCAGTAATACAAGAAAAAAAAAGCTGAAAGGCATGAAGATAGGAAAGAAAGAAATACAACTTGTTTTATTTGCAGATGGCATGTTTGGGTGCATAGAAAATCTTAAGAAATCGACCCTAAAACACTATTATAAAAAATAAGTTGATTTTAAAAGGCAGCAGGATACAAACCCAATTACACAGAAATCAAGTTTATTTCTGTGCATGAACAACTGTAAAATAAAGTTTTAAAAGACATTTATAAAGGCATCAAAATTACATGATGAAAACAATGGTCTTACTATAATGTAGCTAACAAAAATAAATTAGATACTTAAATAAAATAACAAATAATTTTTAGGCTCTCTAGCCTGACAGTTATAAAACTTGTTGAGACAAATTATGTAACACTTAAATAAACAAAGAGATTCTCCACACTCGTGGATCAGAACGCTCTGTGTGGTTAAAATGGCAGTTCTCTCCAAATTTCTCTATAAATTTCATGCAACCCCAATCAAAATTCTTTTTTGTAGAAATTAAGAAGCTTATATTGCAAGTTATCAGGAAAAGCAAAATAAACTTGAAAAAAACAAGTTGATGTAAATAGACGATTTGATTTAAAAAAATAAAATAAATGTAATCAAAACGAAGTAGAATTGTCAAAACAATAGACAAAAAGTAAAAGCCCATGAGACAGAACAGAATCCAAAAATAAATGCACATATTCTGGAGTAATTAAGTTTTGACGAAGTGGTCAAAGAAATGTATGGAAAAAAAAGTACTTTTAAGACCGAAAGCATAAAAGCCTTATCCCCTATTTCATTTCATGCACAGAAATGAATTCAAATGGGTCAAAGACCTAAACATACAATTTGTAAAGTAGACTTCTTAACAGTTAGATCTGGATTTAAATTACACCAGCAGCATGATCTTGGGAAAATCAGACAACCCCTGTGTGAAACGGGAACAAGCACAGGAAATGTGGTTATCAACACGGTCGAGGACCTGATCTTGCAGGGAGTTGTAAGTCATGTCAGGTTTGAGGCAGGCAAACTTCTTAGGAACCACTGTTAAAATCCTGGGAGAAAACGACGGTGGTCAGGACTCCGGGAAATGTTTATAAAGAAGAGACTGAGAGATTGAAATGCTGAGGACATGAAGAGAGGGCTGTGGAGTGGGTAAGGGAATGGTAAGAAGAGTGAAGCACGCCTGCCAGGCTTCTCGCTCAGATAAACGGTGCTATCGGTCTCTGAAATAATTTACAACGGAGTTGGGATAAGTTGTCAATACCGGACAAGCCTTATTTAAGGTACCTGCAAAATATTCATGTGCAGAAGCCTTGTGTGAGGCTGTAATGGGGATACAGACCTGAGGAGTCAGAGTTAGGGGGCCAGTAGATTTGAAAAATGGAGATGTGATTGATACGCAAAATAAAATGGAATGAATGGCATTACTAGTTAGAAGGCACAGAATAAGAAGGTCACGGGTCCAGAACTAAACTCCAAATTCTTCTTAGTTTGCTTTGTGTTTGGCTGAACTTATGTGTTTGGGGAAATTACTTTATAAAACTAAAATCAGATAGGATCTAGTAATCGATCATTTAATTGTATAGCATCAGACAAACACAGAATAGACAAAAACTTGGGACTAGTGAATCATATTATTTTTAAATGTTTTAAGCCAAAACCTATCATGATCAAATTGAAAAACATAAGCAAAATTCACAACAATTATGTAACCCCAATAAATTTAATATACATAAAAAAAAAATGAAGGAAAAAATGAGCTACAGCCTAGAAGAAACTGTTTGCAGCCCAGATATCTGAAACAGGATTTGTTGTATCCAGAGTAAACAAAGAACTCTCAAACCTCAACAATATGGAAACAAACAACCTAGTTGTACAGTGAGCAGGAGACCCTGAGACTTCAAGCCAGACAGATAAGGATGGTACGTAAGCACACGAACAGAGTTCAACCTCACCAACTGTTAGGGGGATGCAAACAAATCTCCTGTGAGATCCAACGCCTGCTCAGATGACTAAAGTCTGTCTCTCTCTCTCTCTCTCTCTCTCTCTCTCTCTCTCTCTCTCTCACACACACACACACACACACACACACACACACACACCAGTGCTGGGGGTCATGTGGAGCCATTGGAACTCTTAGACACCATTGATGTGAAGGCTAAAAGTTGGGGCCACACTGAACAGGTTTTGTCAGTTTCCTCCAAATTTAAACAAACACTTCCCATATGATCCAGCAATCTAGAAAAATTAAAACTTACATTTACTAAAAAAAAAAGAAATTCAACCCAAAAAGACGACAGGCAGTGTTACAGATACACAGGCAGATACATGCATATGCATATATAAAGTACACATAATGTTTAAAAATAATAAAAATATTCCTACTAAAGATTTGGTAATGGAATTCAAATAGAAACAAAACAAGAAATGTAAATGGTTGATTATTATATGAAAATGCATCTGAAGTCATAGAAACAAAAACCCAATATACGAGGCCAGACAATTAAGTTCGTGAACTCATCCTAGAAGAAGTGCTCCATACCTCATTGCTGAATATCACTACGGTCACTTTCGAAGTACTCCCCTTGGGACGCTATGCACTGACGCCAGTGCCTAGTCCACCCTTCAAAGCAATGTCGGAACTCTTTCTGGAAGGACATCAGAGCTGTCATCGTATTACCCTTGATGTCCTGAATGTCATCAAAATGTCTTCCTTTCAATATTTCCTTTATCTTTGGGTCAAGAAAGAAGTCACTGGGGGCCAGATCAGGTTGTTCCAATACAGTTATTTGTTTTCTGGCTAAAAACTCCCTCACAGACAGTGCCATGTGAGCTGGTGCATTGTCGTGATGCAAGAGCCATGAATTGTTGGCAAAAAGTTCAGGTCGTCTAACTTTTTCATGCAGCTTTTTCAGCACTTTTAAATAGTAAACTTGGTTAACTGTCCAGTTGGTACAAACTCATAATGAATAATCCCTCTGGTATCAAAAAGGTTAGCAACATCATTGCAACAAGTTTGTGAACTTAATTGTCAGACCTCTATTAAATAATGGTGACATGTCAGTATTTACCTGTCCAGTGGGACAAGAACAGGGTGTGCACTGAGAGATGGGCAATCAACAATCAGACAAGCAGGATTGGAAACTGGTACAAACTGGATTTGAAATTTGTCAGCATTCATACATTCATTCACTCATTCTTTCATTCACTCATTCATTCATTCATTCATTCTTTAAAGAAACAGTTACTGGATTTGTGTCAGGATGAGACCTGTTTGGGTACTGTCAGTGCAACTGTAACATAAATTGTTTAGTCATGTTCGGTTGACGCTTTCATCCCAGTCCTACAGCCTAGAACCACACTGCTAACATGGGAGCCACTGCTTACACGGGGCTATGGAGAACCCGAAAAGTAACAAGTCCCAACTGAGCTGTGTTCTAAGCATAAAGTACTCATCCCATTTGGGGGCTGACAATAAAAAGAAGACTATAAAATAATTGTAGAATGATTACAGATTGAAATGATAATCTACTTGGGATATAGTGGGTTAAACACATTATTAAACACTTATTTTACCTATTTCTTTTTACTTTCGCTAGTGTGGCCACTAGAAAATTTTCAATTATATGTGTGGCTTGCATTACAGTTCTATCAGAGAGCACTAATCTAGAATAAATTTGGGGTCTCAAAATATTCATTTTCTACTATATCTTTACACACAAATGCATTCAGAAATCCTTGTAAAAGCAGACTCATCTTCATAGTATTCAGAGAGGCAAATACATCTATATCTATATAGCATTATATATACAAGCGTATAGTATATAAGTATGCATGTTATATATATATAATGATTCTATGTACTTTCGCAGTGACATTTTGGAGTAAGCATCTTAGTCTCAAGCATGTATACATCCATGTATACACATCTTTAGACATATATTTTTATTTTCTTGTATAAAATACCTAGGAGTGGAATTAACTATTGTATAGTTAATGTACATTTAACATGAAAATAAAATGTCAAACAATTATCCAAAGCAATGTATGAAAGTTCTAATTGCCACATTTTCACCAACATGTTGTATTGTGGATTAAACAAATTGTTTTTAAAATTTATCATCTACTGGGTGTGTAGTAGTTTCTCACTGTGGCTTTAATTTGCATTTCATGGAAGACTGATGAAGTCTGAGCACCCTCCCATTTTGGCCTTCACTTTGGTATAAACTGACTCTTTAAATATTTTTTTCTATTTCTAGTGGGTTGTTTTTATTGTAAAATTGTAAGAGTTATTTATGCATGCTGGGTACAAATCCTTTGTCAAATATGTGTACTGGGAATAATTTCTTAGTCTGTGACTTGTCAATTAATTTTCCTAATGATGTCTTCTGATAAAGCTGAAGATTTTAATTTTGATGGAGTCTCATTTATCCCTGGTTAGTTTATGTTTAATGCATTCTGTATCCCATCTAAAAAGTATTTGCCTACTCCCACACTGCAAAAATATTGCCCTAAGTTTTCTTCCAAAGGCTTTATAAGTTTATATTTTATGCATACGTAACAGAGACTGAGTCCTGATGGCTAGAAGGTTTTTTAAAAAGAATGGTTTGTGTATTAGCTGGATATCCTCATGTAAGTCATGTAATAGTCCGAGAGTAGGACACTTAACCTATATAATTAAGATGATAATATCATCCATACCTGCTTTGAAGAGTTCGGGGAAAATGAACAATTATACAGAACGTACAAGTTTTGGTAACTTAGATAGGCTCTAAACGGATGATCCTATGATAAGCAGTATCAACCACCCAAACGCAAGGTCTGACAATTAAGTTCACGAACTCGTCCTAGAAAAAGCTGTGAGACACTGATACATCAAGGTTATGAAACCTTACCAAGCTGTTTGTACACTGCTGCCAATGTAAGCACACAGTGGCAAGTTCACAAACTTAATTTTCAGACCTCGTATCTTATTAACTAATTACAACATGCACACCATGTCTCCACGGTGGCCACTTCTATTGCCTCTTCTCTGGTTACTGTATATGTACCCCATCCTTTGCGGCTTGATTCTCAATTAGCCAAGTAAAGAGTGTGAGATAAAGAGCTTCTGAGCCACGAACATATTGTTCTGTGAACCACAAAGCACAGGGACGTCAGCAGTCATTTCGTGAGTAACTCTTACATCCAACCCCTATAGGAGGCGATCAACCCTCATACTTCCTTTTAATGTGCTCTAGAAGAAAGTTCATGACACTGTCGGATGTTATTTACTTCAAAATAATGGAATGACAGATGATTCTAAATGATCTTGAATGATGATGTTACTATTACTTAAAAAATAAAGAAAGTGATTCTGTCCTTGGGAAGTGAGGGGTGAGAGCAGACTTTGATGTTGAGCTGTGAAACATCTTATTTCTACTCCAGGATTTATGCTAATACGTCTTGAATCTTTCCTATTTTTCAAGCCTTTCAAAGGCTGGAGCTTCTGCAAGTACAATCAATTGTTTCATTCTCAAGGCAAATTTCACCTATTCTATACAACTTTTTAAATGTTATCAGATCTTATCAAGAAAGTGGAATTCATCTCCAAAATCTTACTGTGACTTTGTGTTTCTCCTTCGGCCTTTTTAAGTATTTATTTGTGTAATTATCAGAATTAGCTTTGCTGATATTTGCTATGAGGAAATGCAAACTTACTATTCCCCAAATCTAGTTCTCCACTGTTGTCAGAGTTCCCCTCTCCCCAGGTACTCTAGCCTATTGAACAGATCATAATTAAACAGTTATAAATTGAGTAAACTAAGGTTAGTGACTTTTTGGTTCCAAGGATCATCTACCTATTCATTGAAAATGGAAAAGGAAAACCCTGGTTCAGATTAGCATGTGGACATTGAGTTTCTCCTGACAACAGCCAATCCATAATTAATAGAAAAATGTCAAAGCTGCAGTCAGAATATTCTTGCTCTATTTTGTACTCACCCTTTAATAAACTATGTCTTTGCTACCAGCTCAACAAAACTGAAGATTCCTTTGATCAGACGTCCATGGAATGGATCGTAAGTAACCATAACTCTAGTGTCTTGGCCAGCTCCCTAATTATTGCAACTGACTTTCACCTTCTATTTCCTCTTTTTATGCTCCACTCCATGAGGAAAGCAGATCATATTTTCTGAACTGATGAAATTAAACTCACCCATATTTTCCCAGTCATCTTCATTTTTACAAAGCACTCATCTAATCCATTGTTGGCAAGAGAACCACAATGCTACACTAGACAGTGCCATTAAGATGAAATAGTCATGCTGTTGAATTAGAGATACTTAAATTAGGTAGACTGAAATTTAGTTTGGCTTTTATTGTCCTCACTCTTCTAACCCTTAAGTACATGTTTTGCAAGGTTGGTCATTTAAATCCCATCAATATTTCTCCCCATAGAGAAAGGAAATATTGCTTTCCAGGTTTTTGCAAGCAGAGATATTACATGGAAACTGAATTTGTACGTTTAATGTCAAATTCTCAAAGGATACAATGACAACCCTCTACCTATCCTAGCGCACAGAATTTCAACTGCAATAGTTAAGTGGTAGCAACCTACCTCAATGATACACCGTGTTTCCTCAAAAATAGTACCTAGCCAGACAATCAGCTCCAATGTGTCTTTTGGAGCAAAAATTAATATAAAACCAGGCCTTATTTTACTATAATATAAGACCAGGTCTTTAATATAATATAATATAATATAGTATAATATAATATAATATAACATAACACCCAGTTTTATTTTACTATAATGTAAGACCAGTCTATAATACAATATAATATAATATAATATAATATAATATAATATAAAATATTTTTTGCCCCAAAAGACGCATTAGAGTTGATGGTCTGGCTAGGTCCTATTTTCAGTGAAATATGGTATATCTGATAGTGACATAACTAACATGCCCAGAATAACTTCAGCTGTTCCAACCCCCAATTTCTTCTAATAAACATGGATTAAGTTATAGTGTTTCTGTGGAGAAATGCATGAGACTTAGTATCTACCTGTAAAGAGTTATACCTCAGTAAGAAAGATGGGTTATATACAAACAAGCCAGAGCACCCTATGAAATTTCATAAAACCTGAAGAGAAAGGACCGGAAATAGCATGCTTCAACAGTACAGACCTGCGCTGTCTATAAGTGGCTTGTCCGTCAATAGGAAAAGGTCAAAGAACTGACCCCAGGTAAACCTATAAAAGTGGTAACCATCCTAGGAAAAGCGACCCAGGCTTCTTGGCCCAAGTCTGGGTCTCTGAAGCCGGGGAGGGCAGGATGCACGGTGTGCGTATCATTTATCTGCAGGATGCACTCGGAGGCCTAAGATGGGTGATCTGAGAAATACTGCGTGTAGGAGCGACCAAATGCAGAAGCCAGCCCAAGTGTCAAGTGAGTTACTGATCCAAGGGAGTTAGGAAGAGAGGGCGTGCTTTGCATGAGGAAGTAAGAAAGATATTGAGAAAATCCACCAGTGAAAACAGAATTATGAAAAGCATCACACAAGGTTATACTGTAGAACTGTGCTACCTGTTAGGAGGGAGAAGTATACAGCAGCATGCAAGCAGATGAAGTGGGGGAACCAGAATGATCCACAAAGTTCAAGATTTCTTTAACAAAGCGATTTGTAACAAAGGTTCCAATGTTAGGCTAGAAGTCAATCACCCCCCACCCCCACCCCCTGCTCTAAGGATCACAGCCACACTGATGGAAGAACAGGAGGCTGGAAAATCCTGTGGGGGAGCGGTCAGAGATGAAACTGGGAAACAGGTAGGAGTCAGGTCAGGTGGGTCTGACAGGCAGAGCAAACATTTTGTTACTTAGTCCAAATGTGACAGAATGCTATTAGAGTTGGTTAAACTGAGTATTTGCGTGATGCAACTTATGTTTCACTGTTATTATTCTGGCCAAGGTGCATAGAATGAACTGAAAAGCCAAGAGAATTTGGCAATAGACCAGTGAGGAGACAGCCATAATACCTCATTTTCCACATATGAATATAATAGATTGAGCCCAATATACCCGTGTGCCTGGAGACACTAGTCTTCCCACAAGTGCCTTCAATGGAATTCTTCTGCTTGGGTTCCTATTTTCACTCCATTTGTCCTTTGTTCTCGCATTATTTGGAATCCAGAAACAAACGTTGGTCACCCACTTGTGACATCACTAAAGTCTGTCATCCCTCTGTGCTTATTGGCAAGGAGCCTGGTTAAACTGGAAAAACCCAGGGGAACCAGAACTTTACCAGCAATCTCATCTACAGGATAAGCATTGCTTGGAACTGTCTACCTCTATTTGTCGTTTCAAAATATCAGATCTCTGAGAGTTACGCTCGCCTGAATCCAACAGAGGTTTCGCATATCCCTGTCCTGGGGACCTGGAGACACTCTCAGACTTTATAAACTATTATTACAATTCTCAAATTATACGAATACTTACAAAAACTCTCTGTTGAATTAAGGCACATGCTGTTTCTTTCCTTTAAAGTTGAGAAAATGGAGTCTGACAAATTAATTGACCAGCTCAAAGTAACACAGCTAGTAAGAACAGGAAATTGGACAAGAATTTTAATGTACTCTTCTATTAAAAATCAAGTGCTGATTTCTTCAAATATTTCTGCCGAATTCTTATATAAATACTTGTATCATCACGGTATGATCAGCAATGTGAATATAGGGGGGCTGGTTAGTGTTCCAGTCAGAGTTTATCCAGTTTCAAATATAAAGACACTTAATATGAAAACACATGCTTCTTTGCTTTAGTTGCCATGATAGCTATAAGAATAGTGTACGTATTTTTTCCTAAATATGAGTATTGTTGCGTCTGCATCAAATGCATATTTTTCACGAAGCACTGTGAAAAATCAAATCGTGCTAACATCCATCCTAAGGAGAAGAATACTTCCAAACAATACCTATTTCTGATCAGTGCTGAAACACCGTCTTTGTTTTCCTCCACCTGACTTTGGGAATCTTCTCCTCTGTCAGCTGTTTCAGTAGCTGTTCTAGAAATTCAGATCTATGTGTCGATTCTATTGACCGGGTTCTGGTTCCCAGAATTGGATGCTTAATAGAAATGTGGGAAACCACGCACTAAAAGGCAGGGTATTGCTTGGCAGGACCCATTCTGCCATTCAGATCGACATCGGGACATGGGTCGATTGTATTTTATGTGTCAGCCAAGTACAGTCATTACAAGGAGACATGCTCCAGTGACAGGCTTACAGTTTATACGGGGATGATATTAGGCGGGTTGTCTTAGTAACCGTCAATGTGGACAGACAACATCAAAGCTAGATCCCAGCTCTGGTTTATCCTGGTTCTGGGTGAAGTCTGCTCCCCTTCTGCTCTGCATCCATCGCCAAATTTCTAACATTCGTTTCCTGTCATCTCAGCAGTCATCACGCTTCTTTAGCTTTTGGACTGAAGATGAGCTAGTTCGTTGTCGTGTTCCTTTCAAAGGTCACCTGTTATGCATTTTAGGTCAGGGTCAGAGTGGTGTATATGCAAGAATGATAATTGTGGAAGGCAAAAAAAAGAGCTTCAGGTCTGACCTTGCCACGAAATAGAAGCCTGCCCTCCACTGGTCGCTGCCTCTCTGAGCCTCAGATTTTTTTTCACGTGTCGAATAAGGAAAATGGTAACTACCTCCCTATATTAACGCATTTATTGTACAAATCAAAATGATTCCTGTGCCAATCATTTATAAGCCATAAGGGCTGGTGCTTTAGAGCAAGGAGCAGCTAATTAGGAAACAAAATGTGGCTTCTAGGATTTGCTTTGTAATAATTCGTGCCCTTGACCAAGCCCCTCAGGGTATTTTCTGCTCGTCTATAAAATGAGAAGGAAACATTTAAATCCCCAGAGTGACTTTCAGCTCCAATACTCTAATGTTCTAGTATAGACATTATTACTTTTTTGTTAATGTAAATTCTGCATCATCTATTAACACTTCTACCATTTTTCTCTAAATGACGACAATTATTTCACACCTTCCATGCACATGTGTTTTATCAATTTTCCTCAAGTATATTTTCCATGAGGAATAACTCTTTATAAGCACCTCTGAGTTTTTTTATTTCCCTCAAAATCTATTCAATCCTCTTCTATTATTTTCTTCCTTTTGTATTCATAACCCTTCCAAATTAAATACCATTGGCACCTTAATTTACTAGGCATCTACTTTATTCTTGGTAATAAGCCACACAAGAGGGGGTAGCGTACATGAGATTTCGGAGTGAGAGCAAATAGCATGTTAATGAAATTCTCACATTATTCCACATTGGAAGATGTAGCAAGCCACCGAGTAAATAGGGCCATAAAACAAATGGACGTGGAGGGGTTAGAAACCCAGAAAGCTAACAGAAAATTTGGATTTGGTTAAAATAAATTCACAAAGACGCTAATGTCCTAAGAATACCTACTGAAGGGGAGTATAGGGTGAAAGGGTGGAACAGGAAAATAAGCTGGAACTGTATTAGCTAATTCCAGGGGTCTGGAGGAAAAACTGGAACACGTCACTCGGTTTCTCTCCTTGCACACAGGAAATCCACTTACTGGTTCCCTGAGCAGGTGTCTTTACATGCCCATCTCTTGCCTGGCAATATGGCTCCTCTAGGTTCTGGGAGTAAGCATTAAATGGGACACGACCGTCCTTTTCCTAAGAGTTCACAGTCTAGAGGTGCTGGTGGACAGGGGCCCGTCAGCTATACCGGGTGATAAGGTCAAAAGACAGACACCTGTAACACACAACCAAAACGTGAGCAAAGGAGTGGACGGTTGGCATCCACCTCATTCTGGAAACATAAGTGAATGGCCAACAGGCCGAGAAGTTACAGAGGAAGGTGGAAGGCATTTCAGATGGAGCAAACACCGAAAGCAAAGAGGAAAGACATGAACCAGCCAATCCCCATCCATACTTAGCCCCTCCCACTGCACCCTCGCCCCCTCTATAACTCTGATCTAATAACTGAGCTCCCCTAAAGTAGACCACGATTTCTGAGTCTCCTGGATGATGGATGGGCCAATCTTGTTCTAACAACCTCCCCATCCTCATCTGTCTAGAAAGCTCTACTGTTTACTCAAGGAATGGCCTCAACATAAATTCCACAGAGAAGATCTATCTGTCCATCTCCACCACCACATCTATACCTCAGGCTGGGTGAAGGTTCCTTCCTTTCTGCTTCCATCATATCTGACACTTCTTTGTGCAGAAATACCTCTCGCACACGATGGCAAATAATTATTTCCTTTTTGGCATTTCCTACCGGTTCTTGAGATTTTAAAGCAGGAAGCTTGGATTTATTTCCCATGCTCCCTGGAGCATCTCGCCTCATGCGTCATGGTAGGATGTCAATCGATGTTTGTTCAATAAGTGAGTGGAGAAATGGGCCGATTCCTCCGGGCAGTAACTAGAGGTGAGTGGGAGGGACACTGGGTAGAAACACAGGTGGCTGCCTACACATCGGGCAGATGTGTGCATAGGAGGGTGTGTGTCAGTCAGGTGACACTGAGATCCAGGTCTGCTGTTCACCAACCATGTGACTTTGGGCCATTCATTTTACCGCACTGATCAACCGTGCAATGAGAATAATTCCTCAGCGTTAGTTACAGACCATGGATACTGTATTCTCCAATGTGTACGGCGATGCCTGATGTGTTACAGGTGGCCTATACATTTAATTTCCTTCCCTCCTTTAGTCTTGATGCCAAAAAGGCCAGGCTTCTGAGGTGTCATGTTCAGGTGACTGAGCACAGGCTTGTTTGTAGCAACCACATGGGGACAGTCTCCGAGGTAAGAAAGGAAAGCAAGACAGTGAGGTGGGATAGTGTGAGCAGTGTGGAAACTCACGGACTAGCACACACTCAGCGAGGGCAGGACAAGAAAGCAGCTATCGGGGAGTTGGACTGACTCAGTATGACCTGACTTTTTGGTAATAATGTTTTTGTTCACTGTCAGCATTTCTTTGGAAACTGCTGATATATCTTAGCTTTTATAAGTAGATGTGAGAGAAGGGTCATTTGTTTCAATTCATGATCACAGGTTATCACGTTTCTGTTCTGCTAGACTCATGGATGAAAACAACTGAATCTGAGAGCTCCCAAAAAGAAAGGAGTTTGGGGGGGATCAAAATCCAGGTCACTTAGTCAGTTTCCTCTACCTTTAGGGAGAATCACTTTCCAGAACATACTATGGAGAGTTGGAATTGGATTCCATTTTCATTTCATTACCGATAGGCTAAGAAAACAGCACCGTATGCTTCCTCTTGTAGCATCAAGTAAATTTAATTTTGAAATTTAAAAAAAAGAAAAACTCAAGCACTTATAGAATTATTCTAATAGATTCAGAATCTTCGCTTAGAAAGTATGTAATTAAAAGAATAAAAACAACATGTTTTATGGCTTCCTTGGTTTTATTATGACTGTTTTATTAGAAAAGACATTAGCTATTCATCTATGAGTGATAGATGCCAAGTAAACTGAATTAGGGTTATTATTAAGACTTCATTAAGTCAAGCAATTTCTATCCCTCATTTACTGTGTTTCCCCGAAAATAAGACCTAGCCGGACCATCAGCTCTAATGCATCTTTTGGAGCAAAAATTAATATAAGACCCGGTCTTATTTTACTATAATATAAGACACGGTCTTTAGAATAGAATAGAATGGAATGGAATGGAATGGAATGAGAACTGAACAGAATAGAATAGAATGGAATACCGGGTCTTATACTAATTTTTACTCCAAAAGATGCATTAGAGCTGATAGTCTGGCTAGGTCTTATTTGCGGGGAAACACGGTATGCTCCTTTTAAACTTAGCATGCTAAGTAAACTAAAAGAACATTAATATTGGAAAACGCATTGGCTTTAGAGACTCAGCTCCAGGAAGTCTCCTGTGCCTCTCCAGATGGGTCAGTACCTCCGCCACACTCCCAGCCCCCACTAACTTCACACCCACTGGGAAGCTACTACGAGTGCTATCTCATGAGACATTCATGACGCCAGTGGAGCTCTGTTTCCACCCACGACAGGGTCAGATGGTCTGGAATTCCAATCCTATCAGATACAATCAGGAAACAGGACAAGAAAATATGAGAAACATTTTCAAGTACTGGACAATATCAGCCCAGGATTGGGATCCTTGAGAAAAGAAACACGAGCAAGAAAACCCATCCATCACCCAAGCTCTCTACCCCAGGAAGTCATCCATGGCCTTTGGCACAGAAGGGAAAACGGAAATAAACTCCAGCCATCTCAGCAGACAGGGATGAAAGTGTAAGTGGCTGGGAGATCTCAAGCCTGTGGAGTCTGCAAAGACCCCTTCAGTCTTTGGCTGGACATCAGTGTGAGAATACATAGAGAGAGACCCCCCAGAACTGAAGGAGAACAATGACCAGAGAGCAAGAATGGAAGGCCTCATTATGTAATTTCCATGGCACACAGGGATCTAGAAGATGAACAATCCCCACTGTTAACACAAGACTGGAAATTATTGGAATTCCGTCCAGCAGGAGTAGAGAGACTGTGTTGAACATGGGGGACCTTCAACAGAGATGTCACAATGACCTATGATTCTCTCAAATAGCTCCAGAGTAAAGGTAAATCTTGACCTGCCCTGACACAGCTTAAAGACAAAACTGACATGGAACCAATGAATCCACAAGTGACTCAACATGCTCTCAGTAAAAAAAATCCAACACTATTTAAAGGAATGCAACAAAAGGCTTCACAACACAGCTTATGCAATGCCTACATCCAATGAGAAGTTACTAGTCAATAAAAGAATTAAGAAAGTGTAATCCGGAATGCAGAGATGATGGGATTTGCAGATAATGGCTATTATAAATACGTCCCATATGCTCAAGTCTATAATGAAAAACATGAATATGATGAGGAGAAAATGGAAAGTATTTAAAAAAATACCCAACTATAATTCTAAAGATAGAAAATAATATTTTAATGCCAATGACTACTATTATCATTTATCCTTTGCCACAGATTCATCCAGAATGATGTTAAGAAGCTGGGCCCTGGAATCAGATGGCTGAGTTTGGGTACGGAATCCACCATGCACTGACTGCGTGACCTTGATCATAAAACTTAGCATCACAAAACTCTCATATGTAAATTAAAAATAAAATTATATTAAGTCCATAGGTTGTTTTGGTGTTCAAGTAAGAAAAGACATGTAAAATGTTTAAAAAGATGGCTGTGGAGTTGTGTAAGCTTCAGTGTTGGGACTGGAATTACAGGGGAGGAAGTGAGGTATGTTAGAGGGCACGTCCCTCTCCCAGGACACAGAGCTCTCGGAGGCAGAGGACGGCCTTGCACCTGACCCCACACTCGTGCCATCTCCTCATGCTGTGCTTCAACCTCTCTCTTGTCTTGGATTCCCGGTTTTTGTCTCACCAGGTCCTCCCATGACTGTCTTTCTGTTCAACCTCTTCACTTTGACAGTTTATCTTCAAACACTTAATGAAAGATTTTATCTACACTTGACCTCCAGGATTCTTAACTTTGGCTAGATTTGCACTGTCATAGGAACTGTGGGAAACAATGCTCTGCTCTGCCCTTGATATCTGCCCAGATCAGCAACGATCTCAGCAACTCAGAGCAGGAGAAGTTGGCAGGGAAGCAACTGTGATTATGAAAGTCTTGTCTCAGAATCTCTACAATACTAGAGTAGAACCACACAATTTAGGGCTCGATTGTGGAATTGAAATAGGATAAGGACAGTATTCAGTCCTCAGAGACACTCTCTTATTTGCAAGTTTAAAGATGACGAAAACATGCTGGCTCATAGTTGTAACACCCTGTGGAGATCAGGAGACAATCAGCCATGTTCCACATGCCAGCTCCACACTCGGCAGAGTGGGTGCTGAATGGACCCTGCCTCTTCCCCAAAAAGGGAACAGCTGTTGTAGCTGGGGTGACCTGTTGTGACAAAAGCTTGTGTGAACACTAAGCAGATCACGTCCTCTGAGCAATCTTTAGGTCACGTCTTGATACTATCTGAACACATCATCCTATCACTGTTTAGTTCAGAAGCCAGGGAGTTTGCAACTGGGCTTTGGGTTAGAAGAGTTAAATTAACTATGTAAGGCTCAGAAATACGTATTTGGGAAAACTGACACTTTAATGGTTTGTATTTTTGGTGCGCGCGCGCACACACACACACACCCATTAATTTTTGCATCCTAAAAGTTCTAATCCTACCCCATCCTCTAAGTTTCTAAACTCTGTTTGAACTAAGAAAAATGGGTAGAACAACGGCTTTCTTTCTAGAAACACCATTAAATAACGGGTTGTGCTGTGATACTCTCTTGCCTGCTCACTTTCTTGCTACAACTTTCCTAAGTGTTTGTCTTTCTTCGTGTAGATGGTGGTTCTTCTTGCCCTGTCCCCGTTGTCCCCCAGGCCACACCTATCCGGAGGCATGAGCAAGTGTTCTCTATTCACAGAACCGACTAAGTGTAGCAAAACTTGGGATCTTTCTTTAAATTAATAATCTTCTGAGTCTATAAACAAGAAGAAAATTCCAGGTAAGAACTGCCTCATCCCATGGTATGTCATTTCTCTGCATAAATTCCTCCGATGGGTTCCTGTTAAGATTAAGTTCTAACCTGTTAAGGGAAGAACAAGCGTTGCCTGATAAAACTCTTCTATTTCCTATCCTCTACTTCCGGTTCATGCTATTTCTTCCTGCTCACCTACACCGTAGCTTCGCTACACCCTTTTGCAGTCCTTCCAAACCGCCATTGCCCTCCTTGCTTCAAAGCATTTCCATCTCTTCTGAGATTCTCATCTCACGCTCATCACATGACAGACGTCTCATCTTTCAGGCGTCAGGTTCAACTTCAGATGAGCTCCCCTGACGACAGGGTGTAGAGAAGACCCTACCCTGTGCCCCTTACTCTCTATCACTGCGTGGGCTTCCCTGCAATTATTACAGTTCATACCTGTTTTGAGTGTGTTTCTTTTCCTGTTAATTTCTAATTCTCCACACTGAGTGGGGGCTCTGTGATAAGGGGAAATACATAATAGTTTTTGCCTGTGGTCAGATAACATCTGGACCAGGACAGGGTATCAGTCATATTTGTCACAGAGAGTCCAGAAAAGAAAGCCCAGGGGCAGGACACGGGATTTGGAGGCCCGCAGAAATAGGTTCTCACCCTCCCTCTTTTCTTGACAAGCCGAGTGACCTCACTTTCCTCGTATGTAAACAGAGATAGTTGATAGCGTACAGGGCTAGATACTCAACGAAGAGTAGTTGTCACCGTTGCTAATTCTGTTTCCCTTTCTTCTTTTAGGGATGGGACTACCTTCAATCTGACTCATCTTGTGCAATGAACTAGGATAAAAATTCTAAAATGTGATTAATTAGATTAAAATCATAGACTTTGAGAAGGAAAGTGTAATTTGTGTGGCTTCACAAACAGAAATATCAGCTAGCAGAGAATAATATGGTCTTGGAGACGTCCCCACAAAATGGCTCCTAATCTCGATCCATGTGGCACAATTTAGAAAAAATATTGACCAATGCATTGTTTTGAATCTCAAAGGAGACGATGGTCATGCGACTGCCCTCCAAATTGGAAAGAATTCATCAGAAGCAATGTGCCATTGTTTTTAAATATAATAAGGGAGAGATGAGTCTGATTCCACAAAACCAAAATGCCCTGCAAGACACAAGACACCCCAAACTAGCATTTCCTCACATCGTTCAATGTTCCTTGAGGAAAACTAGAAATCAGATCCATGTTTCTGTCAATCTGTAACTCAACACACCAGGTATGTCTTCACTGCGAGACGGTGTATTCCGTGGGAGAAATCTCTCCACTCTGGGGAATGACTTTATTGGATTTATTGGCTGAACAGCTCACCCAGACAGTGCGCGGTAAAAGCTAGTGCTGGAATGGAGACGATTCCGGTTCAAACTGACGGTGCGAGAAGGAGACTGGAAGGTTGCATTTTAAGTGCTTTCCCGGGAAGGTTCTGGAGATCTAAACTGAACGCAGTGAAGCTAATGAACACCTAATGCCAGGCTATGGGCTTCCCACCTTGCTAATGGTTTTCCTCTCAAATACCATGTCTTACTCTAACCTTAGACCCCAAACACACTCCTTTACAAAAACATGTGTTTAATGTGCAGATTCCACAATACAGTTAGGTTGAGAAAGATAGAGAAACTAAAATAATAATAAATTTGTCCAGAACAGCACTAAGGGCTTCATAGAAAGAGGTCATTGTTTCTATAACTTCATTCAGAACGGACACACAGGGTGTGTCCGTTCTCTCAACAACACAGGGTGCATGAGAGGGTTGTGTCTGTTTTCAGAGAATATTGAAAAGCTCCCTTTAGTTTTCAGGGTACTTCAAATCTTCAAATTCAGCACTGCTTCATGGGTGGGGTCACTAGATGAACTGTAGGAAGTCCAGTTACATTTGAATTTGACATAAAAATAGATATGTTTAGTATACATATGGCCGAAATATTCATAGGAGATACTTATAGCAAAATACTATTTATTGTGTATTTGAAAATAAAAGTTAACTGGACAATCTATATGCTTATTTGTTAAAAGTGGTATCGTGTTAAAAGTGGTATGTGAGAACGCACATTTACTGTGAAATGAAAGTGCTATGCCACATAATTTAATTATTGTTGGATATGAACGCTTAAAAAAGTTGCTTATTTAAAATAAGTTTAAACTTTTCCGTATCCTCTGACTTTCTAATAATGTGACCTGGGGCAGTATTACGTGTCAGGCAGGACTTCCTGGAAGAGGTGGCAACAAAGTTGAAACCCGAGACGTAAGTAACAGCACCTTGTACCCAGGGGTAATAACACATATCAAAGGCTAAAAGTCATGGAACTATATAACACAGAGAGAGAAACGTAAGGCAAACTATAGACGTCAGTTAATAATGGTGTATCAATATTGGTTCATCAATTGCAACATACCACACAAATAGAAAATGTTAATGAGGGGAAACTGTGGGGGTTGGCGTGATGGGGAGAAGAGTATGAGGGCGCCCCCTGTACTTTCTGCTCCATTTTCCGTAAACCTAAAACCATTCTAAAAATAAAGTGTGAATTCTTTTTTTCAATAGGCTAAGATTAGCGATGACATTATTTTCGAAAACACAAAGTAACAGTATATGATTAGAGTGTGTCATGTTGATCAGAGATGGAGTGAAAGGACCATTGGAAACGAAAGGCCTGAAAGGACAATCCAATAATTCAGGACGCTATCCCAGGAGGCGTCCAATTATTTCAACAGTGAAGTGATACAATCAGATGTTTGTTTGTTTTTGAGAGCTTCCAGGACCTCTTAGGAGAATAGATTGAAGGGATTCAGGGCTCAGTGACAAGTCGTCATCTAGAAGGACATAGGTACACTCGGTGGACAAAAATGAGGTTGACTGACATCAGGCCCAATTGTGGCATAAAGAGGCAAATGAGCATTTGCCATGTGAAGCGTATGAAGACATCCTATGCCAGCCAAGTCCCTCCTTTTTTTTGGTAGAAGGAGCTCCATATTTACTAGAGTTGGCTGCAAACCCTGAGCTGATGGCCTGGGTAATCCCTTCTGTTTGCAGTCGGGAAGAACTAGCCTCATTCTTTTTTTGTTTCAGGGAAGTGAGGACGCTAGGGAGGTAGCTGCATCATTTGCATGCAGTTTGGTGTGGTTTTTGTTTCTTGGTGGTTTTTTCTTTTTTTTTCTAAATACATTCGACAGAAATAGTTCCCTGTGTCCTAGAAGAATGCCAAGAATAATATGATGAATGCTTCAATTTAGAAATTTGCCATCTGGTGAAAGCAGAAGCACGTAAACAAGTAACTATTCTCCATTGATAGACAAATGGACCAAGTACAAAACTGGGTGGGGTGGCTTTTGTTTACTGACATAAAGGGAGGGTTCATAGAGGTATCACTTGAATTTACCATTGAGGGCTGGGGGAGAGTTTCCTAAGGTGGTGGAATGGTATTGAACCTAGACAAATGACAGGGACAGACAGGGACGGGGCACCATGGGAAGCAGCACAGTTGGGCTAGCTCTGGAATTAGAGTGAGGAGTTGGGAAAAATCCAAAGCATTGTGGGCCCCGGATGGTGAAAGTCACACTCCAGGTTCAGGGTCATGAGGACACTGTTAGAATACAGATACTGGGTAGACCGGAAGGATGCCAGGGGAAGTGGCAGAGTCCCCTTTGGCACCACTGAGAAGAAAGGAACCACTGAGAAGAAAGAACCGCAGATGTCTGGGGTGCCAGCATTGCAATTAGGAAACTTAATCCAGGCTGAGAGCATTCCCACAGTATCACCTCTGAAACTTGGGAGAAGAATGATAATTGTCCAATATCCACACACACGTCTGCTTGCCCAACTGGCCTACAGATGAATTTTGTAATAACCATGGTCTTGGGAGTCAGATGACTTGTTAAGTCCTCTTGTCTACTAATCATTAAATACGCAAAGAGCAAATTGTTCAACCTCAAAATATATTAATCTATAAAATGTGATTAGTAACACCCGACTGTTAAGATTTTTGGAAATAAAAAATAAGACTTTAAATGAGATGCTTATGAAAGGGCGTGACCCAAAACATCCCCTAAATCTCTAGTTACACACTTTCTTATCAAGGAGAATTCTTACTTATGCTTAAAATTTCACTTTCCAGAACAGTTCCCAGCTTATAAAGTGGGCGTTTTTATTTATTTTTCCCAGTTTTATGGAGATTTAATTGACGCACAACATCATATAAGTTTAAGGTGTACCATGTGATGACTCGATACAAAAAAAAATGCAAAACGATTACTAGAGTGAGCGCTAAGTGTGCCTCTGTTGAAGAAATGAATGAATGGATCTCAAGAGTAATCTTCCAAGAACTCAGTGTTGCAAGGGAAGGCCTTGGTTTTCCCCAGTTTGAATGCCCTTCTCTGACATTCCAGCTGGGCTTTTAATTCCTCAGCTCTACCCTTATATCACACTGTCTCTTCATTAGCACCAGATCTGTTTGCGAGGAAATCTGGGGAAGTCGATTCCTCTAGGCAACTAGTTTGTACTTTTTGTCCTTTGATTGCAATTAATGAGATTAATTGTTTATCTACCTCCCTATTATGCTTTGATGAGGCCCAACGAGTACATTTTCCAGGAATATAAGTATCGAGCATTAGTGTGTTGTCTTATTGACAGAGCAGTGTTATTACACTGCTTCATTAATGCCTGTACATGTGGTTCAATTAAGATTTACAAATTAGGTTTAATTAAGGTTTATAAGCAGTTACGTGGACGGGCTGCACTCGTGCTGCTCATTCCTGTTCTTACTCTCCTTTCCTGTTTTTCTTACATGGTCTTAACTGTTATTAGAAAATCAAGTTGGTACCGGAGCTGAAACACGCAGTGTCATCTCAGCCGTCTGATCTCCTCCTGCCCCTGGGTTCCTTCTGTACATGAGACCCAGAACAGAGGTGCCCTCAGATCCATCCTGTCTACATGACAACGCATTCATGGAAAGCCTTGGGGCATTGGAACAAAGCTGTTCACATCAGCTGTGTGACTTTGGGCCAGTTACTCACCCACTTGGATCCTCAATTCTCTCATCTAAAAACATAGCGATAATAACAGCTTTCTTTATATAATATTACAGAGATGAGATGAAATAATTTTGGTAAAGTATTTGGCATGATAGTTTAATAAATAAGAGCTATCATCAATAAACCATATATAATTAGACACATAAATAAAGGAATAAGGCGAATGGACATGTGGCCAATATTTGAACACTTACAGGATGTGAATGTAATGTTTCAGGGTGTCAACCATGTCTCTCATTCTGCTGCTAAGTTCTATTCAAACTAAACAAGCACAAGTATGTAATAAATACCTACAAGGTACAAGACACTGGGCAGAGCGGAAATCAAAACAACTGAGACAGAAATCCCCACTCCCTGTCTTGAAGGAGGACATGACCAGGTATGGGAAACAGAAGTGAGCATGACTCATGATAGAACCAGGCACACGTTTCCACGACAACAGACAGGAAGGAGGAATCCCTGCACCTACGTGAGCCACATCTGCTGCCTTCTCTTTCAGTTCAGGGACTGGCCCATCCATGCTGTTCTTTGAAGAATTCTGGCTTCCTGGCTGTGTCTTCAGGTTAGGTTTACAAAGGGTTTTTTGTTGTTGCTGTTTTCTTAATGATCAATCATGCCTGTTTCCAGAATTATGCTGCCCTACCTGGCCCATTCATTGACCTGACAGCACCTCTCCAGTGTGGGGTACCCACTGCATTCTGGCCTGAGCTTTGAACACCAGCATAGAGACACATGGTGCTGAAAGGTGACCTAGCAGAAACTGCGACCGACAACTCTGGCTGTCTAACTTTGGTGACAATGCTCTCAGAGTGACGAAGCAGCACCAAACACGTCTAACACTAGATGGAACCACGGTCAGAGCATGAGGACACGTAGAGTGTAGAGACCAAAGGCCTTTTGCTGCTGTGCAGTTGAGTCACAATATCATTTAAAATAAGTAGATTGTATTTGAGGGACAACAAAATAATAATAATAATCCTTTAATAGTCACATTTAATTGAACTTGACTCTGCTAGGGGCTTAACTGAAGTTACTCAATTTAACTTTTCACAACCAGATATGAAAAATGGTGTCCCTAGAAAGTCTCCCTTCGTATGCAGATAGCTTACAAAGGAGGGCGTTCCATAAAGGAATTACACCCATTTTTTGTTTGGTTGGTATTTGGACCACCTTTCAAGCTATCCCATGAAATAGTAACTAGGGAAGGAAAGAGATATTGATGTGAAATAGCACTAAATGACACATAGAACAGTATTGATAATGAAACACTTTTGAGGGCAATGGCCTACAGATGGCTTTGCCCAACTCAAAACCAGTAGAGTAGCAGCCTAGGGACCTATCCGAGACCTAGTTGTACCCCTTTCTGAATCCTTGCTTCCCTCCACGCTTTGCCTTCCCCTAAGAATCATTAACCAAATCCAGAGAGATGCAGGACATAAAGGATGGGGAAAGGCTTGGTAAGTTGTATGTGGCTACATAAACATAAGGAGTTATTTTTATGTTGATTATCATTGATGACAGCTCCGACGAATGTACTAATTATACTCATAAAATGAAGATGCAAATGCTTTACTCTGGACTTTCAAGAGAGGCTTCTTCTTCTCCTAAAAAGAGAGATTATACGCACAAAATATTCCTTTTTTATTAGTACTGCAATAACTGTTCCATGTAATATTAATAACAATAATAAAATGTAAGCCACTTCTACATTATTTTCAGGGAGAAAAGAACACAAAAGCTAAAAAGGTGAGTGAGCTGGAACTTGTTCGTTTTAATATCTGTAAAAAAAAGCCATGGATGCTCTAATAAATCTACGCGTCTCTCCAACACCCTCTATGTTGTATTTGCTCTAACTCATATTTGTGTCTCTCTCATGTTTGGTATCATCTGTGACCTCAGTGGATACACTAATAAAAGTGACCCTGATGGGCCCTAAAGCTAATTTTCTTTACTATCCAACAGACACATCTTTCCCAAATTGTCCCAACCTGTCCACTGGAATTTATCAGCACATATGGCCAGAATGCTTGGATAAATTTTGATTGCATGTGACAAGGTTCACTTCAAGGGTTCTTTAATTTGGGTTGCGCATGTATGTATACTACCCGGAGAAAAACTATGACAACTCTGGTCTTCTACATCATTTGCCACAAGCTTTGATATGGCAGCTGGGTAAAATTTGACTAGTAAAACCAATGAGCCCCGATTTTCTACAACTGCTTCTGAGGAGGATGTGGGCATTACGCCTTTCAGTCAGCCTAAGAGGGAGGGTCTATGGGCCACAGAACATTGTAGGTGCCGTGAAGGATACAGGGAGGAGTACCTTGTGTTGTGTGTTGGTTTGATCCAATTTCAACGTCCTTGTTTATGACAGAGACAAAAGAAAGTCGTTCTTAGAAGTAACATTGTTTTGCTGTAAGAATGAAGTGAGACGTGTCCGGATGTCATCCTTTCACCTGTTGTCCCTGATGAGCATTCAGTAGCTGAGCCGCTGAATGTCCGCATTGAGGGCTTATCCATAAGGACATGCGGAGAAGCAATCAGGCAAGGGGACATTTAGACTATAAATTTGTAGTTTGTAAGGAAAAGAGTTTCGGACTGGGCAAGGTGACACTTTGCTGACCTACGTAGCTCTCCACAGATCTTTGGGGCATCAGTTTGTGTCCTAGTTAAGGGTACTCTTTTACCAGCAATGGAGAAAGCTGTGCAGTGGCCCCTAGAAGGAGATCAGCTCACCTGTCAGCACTGGTGCCATTGTTCCCTAGCAACGATGCTCTAGCAACAAAGGACTTTTACTTCTGCTCTGGCAGATGGACATCAGCTCTTGGTTGGCTAGGCCATCTCTCTGGAGAACCAAACCCCGCAGAAAAGGTACACCTCCAATAAATTAAGACTTTATTTCTTTCATCCCCACCCCCACCTTCTGATGGAACAATAGTGTGATTAATCTATCACTGATTTGGAGTATGTAATTTCTTTATTGGCTTATTCAGAGACCTTATCCTGTATGGGCTTGTGGAATGCCCACAGTAAGCCTGTGTTAAGCAAATTACTGGCAACGACAATGTAATTTCTGAGCATGATTTGCTGCCCCAAACAAAACATCTTGGATCCTGACCAAATAACCTCTAATTTAGATGAGTGAGTGTATAGTTTCTTATTGTTGTTGTAACAAATTACTATAAAATTAGTGCCTTAAAACAACACAAATCTATTATCTTACAGCTTTGGCAGTCAGTCTGAAATGGGTCTCTCTGGCCTTATATCAAGGTGTCAAAGGGGTTATGTTCCTTCTGCAGCCTCTAGGGGAGAATCACTTTCCTTAGCTATTCCAGCTTCTGGAAGGTGCCTGTATTTTCTGGCTCACGGCACCTTCCTCCATCGTCAAAGACAGAAGTGTAGCATCTCTCACTCTCTCTACGACTCTGACTGGTCCCTCCTGCCTCCCTCTTTCACTCACAAGGACCCTGGGGGTTGCACTGGGTCCACAGAGGTAGCTCAGGTCATCTCCCCATCTCAAGGTCGGCTGGTTGGCAACAATAACTCCATCTGTAACCTTAACTTCCCTATCCCATGAGACACAACACATTCATAATTCCGTAGGATTGGGACATGGGTATCTTTGGGACCCAGTATTCTGCCCACCACAGTGATATTACTTAAATTTTTAATGAAACAACGAGTATATATCACATGAAATTATAGAGTTATATTCAATATTATGTGATTTGTACCATTTCTGTAAGGGAAAGTCACAGAAAAAGTTCCAACCAGAAGGGAAAAAGAAGGGCCACCATAGTTACAATGGGATCTGAGCATACAAGATGAAGAAGAAAGAAAGAGGAATACAGACAGAACACTTAACTTGCCTAGGAACGTGGGGTTGGATCATGTGTTTGTTAGAATAGCCTACAAATCAGTACATAAATTACCAAAATAAAATACAAGCAAAAATAAAAGTATATTTCCCTCTGCCATGTGGCCCAGATCTGGTATTTCCATTAGCAAGTGGCTATCAGGAGTTTAATCTGCCTTCACAAGAACCATGCCCACTGCGTCTAGCCAGCGGGACAGGGAAAGAGACATGGCGGAAGCACCCCCACTCTTAAAAGTCACCCCTGATACAGCAGAGTACTGTCTGCTCATATTCCAATGAATAAATATTAGGTGCATGGCTACACAAAACTGCAAGCAAGATGTGGAATGAAGTCCACCCAGGCCTTGCTACAGTCTTATGACAGAAAAGAAAGAATGGATTTTGGTGGATGGCTGGCTATCTCCAACACAGATAGGACAACTTGAACACCATGCCTCCATTTTTAGCATTGTGACTCTCTGCCTGACTTCTGAGCTGATCTCCCCTATTACTTCTGTGTTCTTATGCAGACAGCTTCACAGATATGTATTCTTTCTACTTTAGCTCCTGTGTGACGTCATATGGGGTCCTAGGACCTTGGCCCACACCAACCATTTCACAACACACGTAGAGGAGACAGCAGTGGGTAGCACAGGAGTCTACATGGAAAGGATCCTGGTTTAAACCACAAGTAGCAATAGAAAGAGAAAAGGCACTGGAGTCTGAGTGACCTCCACTTTGTCACTTTCTAGAATAAAAATAGCAAACTTGAAGTTCATTATCTGTCACTTGTAAAATAAACATAATCCAATCTACCTTGAGGGATATTCTGGATGGATTATGATAGGCTGTGTATAAAAATGCCCAGTCCTTTGCTAGCACATGGTAAATCCTAAATAAAAGATGCCATTAACACTATAATATTTATATCGTTTTGCTAAAATGGTAATTCATTTCTTATAGAATCCCTTTTTCAAGGAAAGGAAATTAAATTTGAAAGATTAAGAGGGTCGAGCGACATTTTTTTTTTCCTCTTGAGCTAAACCATACATTTTATCTGTAACTTTACTGCTTATATTTCTGAATGGATTTTTTGTTATTGTTGTTGCTTGGACTATGAGAAAACAAATCAATGAAGCATCAATAATTAAGCAGAGGATATTAGTCTCACGACATCTTCTTGGCAAAGTGAGAGATGAGAAATAGCTTCTCACCCAATCCTTTAGGCTGTGGACGTGAACACATAAATTTCTACATACATATGCCATAGTTTATGGATAAACCTCTTGCTAATGGGATCCCCAAGTGTAAATTATATCAACATTATACTGTTTCATTACTTCAGAGACAAATGGAATCACATCTCTAAAAGGATTCTAGACAACGTTGAATTTCATTTGCAGCTCATAGAATCGCAGACACTAGGTTTGGGCAGGATTGAATCTATACGTTTGCAAACTATCATCTGGTGTAAGAATATTTTGTTACACACCTGGCAGGTGTGTGCCTAGTATCCCCCTTATTAATGATAGGAAGTTTGCTATTTCACAGGAAGTGGTTTTATCCATGGGTAGCTCTGGACATCACCCACCTATTAATTAATGAATTAATTAATTCAAAATAAATGATTCCGTGTTTAAGGCTAGGTGTTCATTACAAATATACAGATAATAATAGTTTCCATATTTTGAGTTCCTTCTATTAGCCAGACACTGTCTGCCATCTCATTGAATTGTCCCAAGAAACCTACAATATGACTTTATTATTAGCCCTATTTTAATATGAAGAAAGTGACGTTAAAAAACAAAGTAATTTGCCTCTAATCATACAGCTACCTGGTTTGGGCGGGGATGGGGGAGGAGGCAGTTGGGACAGAGTCTTAACCGGAATGTTATGCGAACTCCTAAAATGAGTGGTGATCACAGTGCTTGAGACTTGTGGACTCAAGAATAAGACATGAAAACAAACGAATGAACATATGAGTTAGGGAGTGTCATAACTAACATATGTACATAGTATTATGGGGGCACAATAGTACACACTATTAAAATGTATTTCCATGTCTTTTCACATGCATTTTCTTTAAAAAAATAAATAAGGATTTAAATTAATTACTTGACGCTAGCCAAAGTGCTCTACACTCCTTAAAAGCAAAGCTACACCTCACTGGGCTTTGAATTTTAGGTACTAACGTAGTAATGATGTCAAAACTGGCATTCAGTCAGTGAGAGACCATACAAGTATAAACACTCTTCTCACCAAGTCCCTTTTACATGTGTCAGACCAGGTTTAAGTACCTCCATTTAGGATTCTTTCTCCAAGCCTTGTTTCTACGTTGATTCCTTTCTCACACGCTGACCTAAACATAACAATTACAGAAAGCCAACTGGTCAACCAGAGGCATAATGACGCAACTTGATTAAGGAAAGCTGCCTAGGTACACTCTGAGACAGAGTAGGCTTCTGCTTAAGGATATAGACTCTGGAGTAACCTAGACCTGATACCATCACTCATAACCTTTATGACCTTGAGCGAGGAATTCAGCCTCATTAATCCTTTGTTTTCCCATTGGTGGAGTGACCATTATAATAATATCTTCTTCAAATGTTTATTATGAGGATTACATAAAATAATCTACCTAAAGTGTTTAACAGAGTACTTGGCACACAGGATTATTTAATAACTGTTTACTTCACAATTTTTTGCGTAACTATGACTAATATTTCAAAAATGCAAAGTGAAGGGTGTATGAGGGGTGATAAAAAAATACGGTGAATGTTTAAATATATAAAAAAAAACACAGTAAAAGATGCATTGCCATTAATCCCCCGCAAAATATCCCCCTTCACTTCGAACGCACTTATCCCATCATTCCTGCCACTGTCTGAAGCAGCTCTGGAAGTCCTCTTTGGTGAGTGTCTTTCGTTGTGTTGTTGTGGCTTCCTCAATGAAGGTTACCTTTCATGGTCCTTTTGACTTTGGGGAAGAGCCAGAAGTCACACAGTGCTAGATCCTGTAAATAAGGAGGGTGGAGACCCCCGTAATGTTTTTATTTGACAGAATTGCCGTACCAGAAGCTATGTGTGACACGGAGCCTTTCTGTTGTGATAAAAAAATACAGTGAATGCTGCTGCCAAGTGCCATCCAATGGAAAGGCAGAGATCTTCAATACAGGAAGTGGCATGCCGAACCTTAGTAACAGTGTGTGACAAGTTTCAACTTGTTCAGTGCAGTGAGTCAGGTGTGAGCTACGGTTGAGAGAAGGTGTGTTTTAAAGTGTGCCATAAATTGTCCTCCATCATGACAACGCTCCATGTCACACATCACTTCTGGTATATGGCAATTTCTGTCAAATGAAAACATTACGGTGTGTCCCCATCCACCTTATTCACCAGGTCTGGCACCATGTGACTCCTGGCTCTTCCCCAAAGTCAAAATGATTCAGGACATTGAAGCAGCCATGACAGCGCAACTAAAGACACTCACAAGAGAGGACTTCCAGAACTGCTTCAGAAAGTGGCAAGAATGATGGAACGAGTGTGTTCAAAGTGAGAGGGAGTATTTGGAGGGGGGCTAATGGCAATATGTCTTTTACTGTAATCAAGTTTTTTTGTTTGTTTTTTTATTTAAACATTCACTGTATTGTTTGATCACACCTCGTACCCTTCTCCCAGCCAAACTTATCTTGAGTATTGGAGTAATAAGTAATCCTTCACAGGGGTAAGGCATTTGGTTATATATAGATGCTTTCCCATTAATTATCTCATTTAATTCCCACACTAACATAAGAGGTAGACCATACCATTCTCATTTTGATGAGGGACATTGAAATTGAAGAAAATGAAAAACCTTTCTTGGGATTTTCTAGTGATTTTCCAAGCGCTAATGTGATATAAAATGGAAGCAGTAAATTATATTAATGGTGTCTTCTTGATCTACAAAACTTACTTTACTTTGCATGCTTGGAAATTTTTAAACAATAAATTTTACTATCACCAATTTATTGAGATTGATTTTATTAATTACATTTCAAAGCATTTGCTTCATTTAATAAGACAAAGTCAGCCCCACTTCATTTCAATGTTAGCTATAATTAATGATGATATTATGGAAATTAATGCTTTTCCATTATCTATTATGACATCATCAGTACTAATGGCCTGTTTATTACTTCTCTGCTAATGGAAATTAAAAGAAGCCACATTTTAAAGAGAAGAGAAAAGCCTAAGTAATTTTCAAACCAGTAAAACCATTTCCACTTACAGAATATTTGATTCTGTAATCATGCAGCAAACATGGTATAAAATATAACCAGTATTCCAAAAACCCAAGTCATATTAAGGCTATTAATATGAAATCATTGATCTATATAATGAAACAAACTTATCTAAGAATATCTTCCCAAATTATTCCATCATTGTTCTTACATTGGGATATCATTTCTAACATTTAAAAGTCTTTTTTCAGGAACTTAAAGTGGGAAATTTGGAAAGAAAAAAACGTAAGTAGGGATGATGGGTTTTGTACATATCAATCGTTTAATACACATTAAACCCACAAAAAAAATCAAATACAACACCCTCCTTTAATATACCTGAAACCAAAACATCAAAGGTATACAGCTAACAAGAGGTGAAGCCTGGACTTCTTACATGTAAACATTGCTGGGATATTAATAATTCATGTCTTATCAAGAATAACTTAATAGGAAACTTTCCTGGGTGGGGAGGGGTAGAAATATTGTCCAGTTTTGCCTGTGGCTTAGATAAGAGGGTTTTATTTATAGAGTGTTGATTTGAACAGATTTTATGTAAGTAATTGATGGATGAGACAATGATTAATTTGCCAATGAAGTAGATGGGATCAGAAGGTCAGAGCTGGACATTGTCTTGAAACCTCTCCGCAGAGAGAAAACTAAAAACCTGAGTATTCCACGACACGACACGCTGAGTAAGTTGTGAGTCAGAACTACAACTCAGCTCACCCTCCACCTTCTCACCACCTCTCATGGACACAAACATAACTGTCCATTGGGAGGTCAGTAAAACAATATGAGTAAGGCAAAGGCATTGTTTTCCTTGCAGAAAGGAATAAAATGAGAATGCTATTAACATATATATATATATATATATAATATTTTCCTGCTGGAAAAGGATGACCTTTGTGTCTTTCACTGCATAGATTCTAGGATTGATTTGTCTCATCAGGCTGACTTATCATGTGTCTCTTCCCAATGCAGTGAGTTGCCCTCAAGGATAAAATCTCAACCCAGCATAGCCTCTCAGAGAAAAGGTATTTATTTGTTCTTCGATCACAGATGTTGATTCTCTGGGTTCTCCTGTTATAATGAACAAGCTCACCACCAAATCCTCTTCGTTGGAATGTATACACCATTAAAACATCCAAGCCTTCAGGTCCATCTCATGAGAAGGACAACACCCTTCGCTGAATCTGGGGTGTATGCTACTGAGCCCTGTGAATAATCTAAAATGTCGACTACCATCTCCTAACTGCCTTTGCATTGAAGCCTCATCCATCTCTAATTTTGTTATGTGGTGATTACATGGGCTGCGTGAGGAAAATGAAGCAGAGAATTCCTGTCATGTAATTATGTTTTAAAAGCCAAGTACTAACAGCTCCTTTTATGAGCATGGACAATTAGCAGACCTCTTAACTTGGGCTCTGATAAAGAAGTCCCTTGCAATGATTTTATAGCGGTAGTTTTATCTACCTGCCATAGTAACATGAATAATAGAGTTAATGTCAAAGAGAGTTGATGCAGGCATTCTTTATCTAAAATAATAATAATAATACACAGGAGATAAAAAAAAAAAACAATGTGCAGAGAATCATGACCACCCATGGGTCTTAGTTCCTTCATGTTCCAAATCATGTCCTTGAGATGACTGAAAGGACTTACTTGAGAGTAAAGGTCATGTCTTGTGCTTCGAACCACAAGATTTTGGGGTGGAAATAATTCCCAGAACTTATCTCAGCAGCTAGAAATTCAGAAGCCTCAGGGCAAAGCAGATAATGTAAATAAGTAAAAATGCTGGACAGTGGATGTGGCGACTTGGAAAACACAAACCAAGTCAGAAGAAAAGTTACTCACACCACATGCTTTTCCATAAAGGAAGGCAGGCCCAGTATGGCCAGATCCTCTAACTTGTCAAGATGCCATCTTTTAAAAATGAGATTAATAATAGTTTATAAATATTTTACTTTGACAGCATTTGATATTTAAATGTGCACGTACACACACACACACACACACACACACACACACACACACACACTGACAGAACTAAATAAAACACAGATTTATTAACAAGGATTTGGGCCTCTGGGCTGCCAATTTGTAACTGACTTAGTCCAGTTGAGAGTAACTGAGTCCTAAAGAAAAGGAGATGACTATGATTTACCCAACAGTCTTCCAATAAGTTAACAGCAAAGTTAGATTTTGGAAGGTCTGTCTTTATAATCGGTGTACGGCTGTGTTCTATGCCAGAAATGTGATCCCAGGATTACTCTTAGGTATTCGGAATATTTCGCTGCATTATTTTGCTCAATTTATTTTCCCCAGACTTAACGACTGAGTCTTCGAGAATTAAGTGACTTTCCCAAAGATGTACAGACGGTGAGAAGCAGAGGGAAGTCCAGAAGATGCTTTGGTCCTCTTTCTGCTTTCTAACAGCACATGTTACACAGGCAGGAAAATGACACCTGGTTACCAACTGTCAGGGCCTCGAGGTGTACGTGAAGTTCTTTTCACACCATAGCTGGCGTCCTGAGACCTGGAACCACATGCCACGTCTACCTGCAGAGGGAGTCTTCACCCAGGTGACCTGCGCCGCCAGAGGAGGTCCTGATATGCTTGGGCTTCCTTGCCCCTGGAGAGTTAATGCCCTCCTATTAGCAAGTAACAGCTGACTATCCTGGGCCTTTACCAGTGTCCAGCCCGAATGACTGACACTCATGCAAGGTCATGCTTAAAGCCCAATGCCAGACAGTTCGAGGCTGCAGTAAGTCCCTGTCTTTCTTGGAGTTAGCTATAGTAAGATCTGTTCATGGGTTGGTGGGAAAAAACCCACGAGTTAGAGCTTAAGATGTCTGAAAGGAAGATATAGGGGACTGGGACAGAACTTCCGTCTAAGGCAAATTGTATATCTCTTCATCGTCAAGCTGGCAAGTGGGAAGCCAATGTCTTCTGAGCCATAGGATGGGATGGCCAGGCCGCTGTTAAGAGGATGAATCCAGGAGTGATGCAGGTGAGAAGGAGTGGACTGAGAACAAGGCAGTCACGAGGTGATGGCTGCAACCTCACGGGGATGACCAGAATGAGGGGAACTGCAATGGGACCAGGAAGGATGGAATTGGTTGCAACTCTGATTGTTCCCAGCCCTCTCACTGCATCTGGGATCCCTTTCCAGAACTGCTGTTCTACCTGCTACAGTTCTTCAGAGCCACTGGTATTCAATCCCTCCGCGTTCTGCTTTCTTCCATATGACACGCACGTCACCTGCACATGCTCCAGTGCTGCCCTTGTTTTTTATTGATTAATGCACGTCCCTGGGGGAAACAGTGTGGCCTCTAGGATGCAGCCTGGGAGCCAGGGCAGCCTGCTGGAAAATCTGCTGCTTCCACCTGACATCCAGCTGCAGCTGGAAAACAGAGTGTCTCCAATGTGCTTGACTAAGTTAGGTGCCACCTCCCTAAATCCAGTGACTTAACACCAGGAGACCATGATTTGCTTTGGCGACATCCCCACACTGGGTAAATCCACTTGGCAATGTGAATTTGTTTTAGAGACAGAGAACTTGCGGTCCTGACAAAGTGAGCTCTGTGTCCGCAGCTCTCTATCAGAGCTCCCTCAGTGTCCACGTTTCATTCCTTTCTGACATGTCTCATCACTTTCTCACTCTGCACACTTTTCTCTGTGCTTGGCGGACTGGAAAGGACAGCGACATACAGACCTGGAATGGTCTTACAGCTTAACCCCCAATGACAGGTCCTTGGACACCGTTTTCAAACTCTATAAAATGCAGAAAGTAGGAGATGCACTGCAGGCTTTTCTGGTGAATTATGACAGCCCAAGCTTGCAGGGCGTCCAGCACACTGCAATTGCTTAGCTGAATTACATATTATGCTTAATCATATTTCGCTATCTTTCCCCCACTTTCTCTTATCTCCCTTTACCTTTGGTATCTCCATCCTCTCTGTACCTCCATTTGGTTTGCGCTCTGTCTCTTCCGGTTTCTTTCCTCTGTGTGTCTGTCCTCTATCTCCTGCCGTGGCTCTGTGGTTACTCCCGGCTCTCGCCCTGCTCCTTTTTCCTTCCTTGCTTCTTCTCCTTTTCTCTCCCCGTATTTCAAACTGCACTGCTCCGTGTCTCCCTTTTCGCTCACTGCATCCTTCCCTCTCTCCCCACCTTTTGTCAGTTTCTCTCCCTCACTTAGTCTTCCTGCCATGACGGCCTTTGCCTCTTTCTTTTTACCCTTCCATCCCCGCATTTCTAGACTTTTACACTCTCCCTCCTGCTCTCTCCACTGTTTTGGTTGTTATTCCCTTTCAGTGTTTGCCTCTCTCCCTGTACTTCTCACAGTATTCCTCACTTCTCTCCCCTGCAAAGGTAACCCTTTCCTCTGAAAATGCACTCACACACTCATCCATGCAATGGAATCGGACTGGTGCTGTTTGGGGAATGATGAACGATGCTTTCCTTTGGTTTGTTTCACCTTGACTTCCCCTTGGATGATCTACAAGCTGCCATTCCATTTGCATGAGTCAGTCTCTGCTGGTTTGACGCCTCTGCTACACAACACTGCCTCTCAGTGTGATCTAATATTTTACGCACTGTGTATAGCATGCCCAGAAGCTCACAATCTTTCATTGCAGTGTCTCAGGTGACACAAGTAGAATGTGTTACAAAAGAAAACAAACCTAAAAAGAAGTCACTGTTGAATTAATAACAAAAGGTCAAAAATCTTGTGGGAGAAAGATGGATACGTGTCGGTTTGGAAATATCAAACATTACGGTATGCCTGCTAGAGGGAGGACACACATTTCACGCAGTATCCGCCCAATTTTCTATATGAAAAAAACTGATACTCAGACAGAAGTGCCGTGTCCTGGATTTTACTCAGTGCTCCTAAATGCAGGGGTTGGATTTCAAATCCAGATCTCCACGCCTTCATTTCTGAGTAGGTTGGATTAATTGTGGCAGGCCAGCACTCACACTTAAAGAACGGAGATAAGTGTACAAGAATAGAGATAAATTGCAAAATTACTATGGTTACAATAATTGGATGCTTCTGGAAATAACTGTAGGAACTAAAATACCAGAGCAGGAAGAGCCATGCCCCCAGGTGAGCTAAGACCTCCTGCTGTGTTTTTATTTCCCTGGGGGCATTTGCTGAGTCTGACACAAGCTGAGCAGGGATCAAGGACTCTAGGTGGGAAAGGTCCACCCCCTGAGGTTCTGATGGCAGCACGTGCCACCAAGTTCTGAAGCCACACAGCAGTCTGGGGCTGGACTAGGGGTGCAGGAGGAATCCCAGGAAACCTAGGAGTCGAGAGCCCTGCCAGAGGGAGGGGCCTGCAGTGAGCACATGTGCATCCCACCCTCAGGAATCTAGTCAGAATCTGAACCTGCCTGAGGCAGAGGAACAAAGAGATAAATGCAAAATCTCTACAGCACAAAATGTCCAGCACTTAAGACTGAGGCAAACCAAGTTCTCAAACAAAAGCTCAGAGTGTGGTCCTCTAGGGCGGGGCTACGTTAACACAGAGGCAGATTAGAGATATATGGAGACCCATGAAACTATGATTGAACCTGACCCAACTCCGATCTTGACCAGAACCTCGATCTCTCTGGGAAAGACCGGAAGCATGATGCGTCTCTAGAAGAGACAGCGTACACGATGCCAAGCAAAAAAAAAACAAAGAAAAAAATTGTAATGTACATATGACATGTGTGGAACCACAAAAAATGTAACTGATAATCAAGGGGGGAAAAAGACAGACACATTCACTCAGTAGCCACCGAATAGCAGAAAATGACTTTAAAACAATGAAAGATGGTACAATAACAGAAAAATGGTATTGTGAAGGAAAATGCAAATAGATGTTCTATCACATTATAATATAGCGTTTTCTTCTTTCTCTGCCAAGATTATTTCCTTTCCTATACCCAAGCTTAAAAAGCAATGCAGTCCCCAAACCAACTTCTAAGCAGTTGAGTGTGTGTTGCGTCTACCTGCTTCTTTTCTTTCATATTGTCAGATAGCATAGAGAAAGTTCCTAAAATTTTGGCTTGGTTTTCTTGAGCATAAGATAGGCATTCCTGAATCCTTTGCAAGATATTTGCAAAAACAAGGAAAATATAAAGAAGAAAACAAAGTGGGAGGTGTTACACTCACATGTGGAGGGACCTAAAAGTTTATTTTTTTTCCTTTGTAAAAAGACTCATAGATAATAGCCATTCTGACAGCTACAAGGTGGTATCATCTCATTGTGGTTTGGATTTTCATTTCCCTAATAGCTGGTGACATTGCACATTCACAGTGGTCAAGACGTGGAAACAACCCAAGTGTCCTTCAATGGATGACTGGATAAAGAAGATTTGGTACATATACACAATGGAATACTACTCAGCCATAAGAAAAGATTAAATACTGCCATTTGCAACAACATGGATGGGTCTTGAGATTATCACGTTAAGTGAAATAGACAGAAAAAGTCAAGAACCACATGATTTCACTCACATGTAGGATATAAAACTGAAAGCAACAAACGAGTAAGAGAAACCAACAAACAAAACTCATAGACACGGACAACAGGTTAATGGGTATCAGAGGGAAAGGCAGCGGGAGTAGAAAAGGGTACAGAAGGTCAAATGTGGTGGAAGAAGATTTAACCTTGGGTGGTGAACATACAACGCAATATACAGATGGTGTATTACAGAACTTTACACTTGAAACCTATATAATTTTATGAACCAATGTCACCCCAATTAATATAATCAAAATAAATTTAAAATAAATAAGTAAAATTAAAAAGCATCCTAGAAAAAAAAAGACTAATAGATATTAGAATAAAGCCATCAACTTCAACTTCAAAGAAAATGTCTGAGCAGAGTACAGAGCTGAGAGCCAGGGAACTGGGCTTTGCAGGGCTTGGAGACAGTTCCGTGACGGCAGCTCTAGGAAAAGTGAGCAAGCTACTTGAATGTGTGTGTCTTACCATATGTACCTGCACACAACCGTGACATTCCAGACCAAGGCCAAGACGACTGGCTGCTTCTCTGGTGCCTATGACTGGGCAAAAGCCATTCAAATACTGGGGCTTATTTCTTATTTAGATTATCCAGAGACTGGCAAGTGGTGGATTGTCCTGACTGCAGGGCACACCTGTCTCCCTCTCTCCTTCAACTTCACTTCAGAGCACTTTGAAATTTGCATCTGATAGATACCTTCTCCATTGGAGTTCCTTGTGTTTTCACATCTTCCAAATGAGAAGTTTTCGGCATGGTGGATTGTAAGGCTACTCTCTAGCTCTGCGATTCTACAGGAGCAAGAAGATTTAGTTTGAAAGAATTTGTAGTCTCTCCATCCAAGTAGTATGTAGGATGGATGATAGAAGTTACGTCGCCAAATGAGGATTTGATAAATCGCTGAAGCAAAGAAACAAAATGACAGCCACACCCGGATAGCACTGAGCAGATAGAATTTAAATGTTAAGATTATTTTTATTATTTCTCATCTCCAAAAGATTGATCTGCCCCTGCAGATAGGTATTGATTGGGAGGCCAGCCAGAACTGTGATTCTCTAGGTTGTGTTCTTGTCCATCTGCCTTACGGAGACATAAAGAAAAACAGGGGGAAATAAATATATACTTTTTTAAATTAATTGTTTTTAACTGAGGTATAATTGACATATACCATTATACAGCCTCCCCTTAGTATCTGCAGAGGATTGGTTCCAGGACCACCCCAAAGATATCAAAATCCTTGGATGTTCAAGAGTCTTAGTCAGCCTGCCATAGCTGCAGGTTCCACATCCAAGAGTTCTGCATCCGTGGAGTCGATCAACTGTGGACCGAAATTTGGCTGTTGGTTGAAACCACACAAATGAGGGCTCACTGCATTAGTTTCTCATGCACAATATGATGATTCTATATTTCTATATATTGCAAAGTGAACAGAGAGAGAGATTGATTTTCAGGAATTGACACATGAATAAATGGAGGCTGGCAAGTCAAAAATCTGCAGGCTGGACAGGCAAGCTAAAGACCCAAGAGACCTTGCTGCTGCAGTTCAAGTCCAAAGGCCATCTGCTGACAGAAGTCCTTCCTGTTGTAGGGAGGTCAGTTTTTAGTTCTATTCAGGGCTTCAACTGATTGGATGGGCCCACCGACCTTATGGAGGAAGATCTGCTTTATTAAAAGTCTGTTTAAATGTTAATCTCATCCAAAAACACCTTCACAGAAACATCCACAATGATGTTTGACCGACTATCTGGGCACTATGGCCCATCCCAGTTGACACATAAAATTCACAATCAGGTTGTCAGACTGTCACTTTGCCTATAATTAGCTCTTTCTGAGGTTCACAGCTGGTCTTGTCTTACCCTTGTGGAAAGATACGGCACAGCTAACTAAATCCTGAGACAAGCTCTTTTTGGTTAGCCATTATTATCAGAAAAAGAAAGAGCAAAACACCTATTTTTTCCCCCTGTTTTTGTGGGTGAAATCACGAAGAAAAATAACTCCATCAAAAGTGCAATCTAAAAAAAAAAAAAAAAAAAGTGCAATCTGAGTTGAATTGTATCAGAAAAAAAAAGGGGGATTTTTTTTTCAAAAACAAAGTCTGTATGGCTGGATTAAAATTCAACTGACCATCTTATTTTAGATCAGAGTTTTGTAAACTTCAACAGCTTTTTGAGTCTGAAACTGTTCTTGTCTCCTGAGTGCCCCCATTTCTGGGGCTGTCAGACTTTCCGGATGCTAATAAAGAAGGCTGAAAATAATAAACAGGAAGAGTTGGATGGGGGGAGAGGAACATGCATCAATCAGGTAATACCCTTGGCCAGAAATGTATTTGCATTAGCAAATGAAAATTCTATTCAGGATCCCATAACTGTAACTCATAAATGTTTAATTCACAAAGAAGAAAACAAATTTGATTTGAATTGGAAAGGAATTCTTTTGCTAAGCACTACCATCTCTAGACATTCACAGATAAATTCATAGTTAGCGAGTCTGAATTTTCATAAATTCCCCATGCGATTTCTAAAGCATTTTTAATCTAATGATATCATCACTTCTTCACATCTTTATTCACCAAACTCCTTGACAAGAAGTGCTACTTTCCAATGCAAGTTACATCTCTGATTATTGATGGGCTTTTAGATAAGGCACAGATTCTTTGAACTTCAGCTGCCAGATTGGATGAAAAAGTATGTTTGACTATATGGAAACTTTTTAATGTACTGTAGAGCACAGATTGATCAACTTGTCCTGTAAAGGGACCAATAGCTAATATTTTAGGCTTTTCAGGCCACCCAGTCTCTGCCACAACTACTCGATTTTGCCATTGTGGCATGAAGGCAGCCATAGATTATGTACATCAAGTAAGCATGGCTGTGTTCCAATAAAGCTTTATTGTGAACATTGACATTTGACTGTTGTCTAATTTTCACTTAACGTTGTACTTTTTTTAAATTAAAATTTGTACTTCTTTTGATTTTTTTAACCATTTAAAAGTATACGAGCCCCAATAAATTTAACAAAAAATAATAAAATAATAAAAATAGGCAAGCAAATACAAAACAAAGAAAAATAAAGTATAAGAACCATTCTTAGTTTCAAGGGCCATGTGAAAATAGGTGGTGGCCCATAGTTTGCTATCTTCTACTGCAGAAGGGCGCATTTGTAAATATGCTCCACACTTAGAGGTATATAAAAATATAATCAAATTGCAAATGAAAGATAAAAATTCTTTAAGACGGTATTTTTGTGATGCCAAATATAAATAGGTATGTCTGGGTTAGTTGGTTCATGGTGGAGCCAATTTTAAAAAGTAATAGACAGAAAATATACTGATAAGTATCACTCTAAAAATATATGATATTTCACATAGCTGCAAAAAATTATTCTATTTTCATCAAGAGGGCAGCTTTGGAAATAAACCTTAAAATTATCCTTTTAATTAAAAGTAGGATTTTCTTACTCTTGCAGGGCAAAGAATAGTCATAGATCACTATGGAAAACACATCAAAAACTAAGCACAAGTTTTCCACTTCAGTCTTTTTTGCTAATTCTCTTCTGGTATGAAGTCTGTGCAAACCATATAATTTAAGAGTGAATGACAAATTAATTAATAATCTCTACCAAGGTGAAAACAGTTTTACAATTTTTCTACTACGTAAGGTACTTATTTGTACTAAGCAAAAAACTTTTCTTTTTAACTATTAGGAAGAAGAAACTAAATTTGGTGACCAGGAAAAAAATGTGAATCTTACGCATAGCTGATTCAAATTTGATTCATACTTATTGAGTGACTACTCTTAGGCAGATAATATTATAATGTAATATTCTAACTACTAGTTTATTTAATATACAAAGCACCCTTCATGGTAGATGCTAAAGTTTCAATTTGATAGTTGAATAATAAGCCCAGAAAGTTTCATGAACTTTCCATTCCTACCTCAATAATCCACTATTCTCCCCACAACGTGGAGTAAATATATACCAAATCATTTTCAAAGAAGAGGCGTTTAATGGAAAAAGAAGCGGAGGAAGCACAATTTGTGGGTCCCTACTGTGAGCAAGGTATTATGGGAGGTACCAAGCATATCCACGCATCAATTATTCATTCACTCATGAAGAATCTCCAGTGTGCTACTGAATACCAAACTTGCTCTGACCCTCACAAATTAAGCATACCTTATGTCAAACTTCCAACGGCCTTGCAAACTAGGGGTTATTATTCCTGTTTAGCGGATGAAAAACTAAAACATGAATTCAGGAGCTCAAGGTCACAGTGCAAGCATCATTTTCAAGATGGGAACTTGCATTCAGCTGAGTAAGAGGCTCTGCTCATTTCACACCACAACACCTCCACTGCCGTAGAAATACCAGACTCCCTTCATTGTCTTCAGCTGCCTCTCCACGTATTTTCTACATCTTTTCACTATGACCATGATAGGAAAAAAGAATTCTGCCATTCCGAGAAGGCACCCAGATTTCTGATAATATCACAAGTAGTTTGCTTTGTTTCCTAAGTGTTATCTGTAGTGGAGAGGGCTACGGATACTGGAAATGAGTCAGAAGTAGGTTTTTATTTGTTTGAAATTATTTCACCAGCCGTCCCTGACATTTGCTGTTAATTATTCACTGGGAAATGGAGAAATATGTCAACACAACCATTTGTCACTGGTTATTTAGAGGCGCAGGTTGACAGATCTTGGCAGAATCCTTGAAAGATATATCTGACATGGTTGCTTTTAGTCTCCTTATTTATTTTGTATTCTTGAGACTGTAAAATAAAGTAAAATCCACAGCTAACAAAGCCATGAAATAGCTACTGGCAAGAAAGACAAATGTTTTGGACCTGGCTAGCAGTCCTGAAACCCTGACAGACAAAGTAAGTGATCTTGATTTGGCCTCTGTCCTGTGCAGTCCAGGAAAGAATCACCCAGGGGGGAGTGAAATTGGTACATTTCAAACCTGAAGGGAGTCAGAGGATGAATGTAGCCATTAAGTGGTTTCTTTACCATTCCCGGTAAAGGAGACGGTAAGCACACAATTTAAAAAAAAAAGAAAATCCAAAACCGCACACATGATGTCATAAGCTCTGTTGTGACCGCTGGCTCCTGTCTTGCCAAACTTGACCTCATCTTATCTCATTGCATTTCCTATGTTCTGCCTCTCTTCAAACTGCTTGATTCTCTGTGAAGTAGGTCTCGAAATGGCACCGTTTGCCATTCCGGAAACCCTGAATAGCACTGGTCTTCCCCTTACTGACCAAGTAAACTCACTTTACTTGTCTAACCTCCAAATCTCATGTTGTTGGCTTTTTTTAATCTTCAATTCAAAACAATTATTCTTGTGTTCAATACCACTATGGTTCCCTCTGTCATTCCAAAAAAAATGTCCAAGTCCTCACAGGCCCTAAATTCTTGATACTCTGTCATGTCGTTGTTTGGTGGCCTCCCACCATGCCTGCCTGGCTTCCTCTGCTCTGGCAGCTGCTGCCCCGGCTCCCAAGACACACACACCCAGCACGCTCCTCTTAGGGCCTCCGTTTCCGATGCTCCTTCTGCCCGGAGCCCTCCTTCCTCGGGCCTTCCGTAGTTTCCTCCATTCCTTCAGTGAGGTGTCTGTTCACATGTGACGTTATCAGAGAGGGCCTCCTCATCCGTCTCATCCAAAATGCCCCATCCCCCAGCCTGCTAATCTCTAACATCTTTACCACCCAACATATACGAGTGTGAGTCCGTGACAGAGAGACCACTCACAGAGCAGGTGCACAGCGGCGCGGACATTTTGATGTTTCTTGCTTTTGCTTCTCTTTCTTGTTACCATGGGAGAAAGAATGCTGTGCGACCTGAGCTGTGCTGTATAGCGGATGGGGTCACAGGTAGTTAAATGTCCTGAGTTTGGGCGTATTTTTTCTCTTCTTCCCATTACATGTTAAAGTGGCAGGGCCACAATAGCCCAGAGGGGTTTCTCTACCCTTTCCTTGTCTTTTGCTCCTCCCAGTTTCATTCAACTGTCTCCATATGGCACATTTTTCTACGGCTCAGATGAGTAGAATAGGATTCGAGGAGTGACTGCTTTTCCAGAGTAGACACTCCAGCTCTGGTTACCGAATCTGTCCTGGGATTGTACAGATAAGACCATGGAGCAACCAATTATTACATCTCTTCCTTTTCTATTGCTGCTCATATGTATGTCTTTTGGAGCCTCTGGGGAACATGAATTTATGCATCCATGGGACCCATGGTAATAAAATCATCTTAATGACATGAAAGATCTCGTATACATTCATTTATATCAAAGATGCTTTGATTAATTAATGGAAAACACTTGCGATTGGATGTGGAGGCATCCAGTAACTAGCAAACATGACTCCTAATAGTATAAAAATGCTTCTAATAATATTGTGCAAATAAATCTTCAATCAACATTTATTCAGCACCTTCGAAGCGCAGGCACCATGTGAGGTGCTGAGAAAAAGCTAAAGAATGACAGTGCCTGTCTGGCGTTTACATTCTAGGAGGGCAAAGGACAAAATATGAGGAAAAAACACTGGAAAATACCCAGAACATCCTGACAGATGACAGTTAAAAGATCCACATTAGGTAAATATTCTATGCCACGAGCGGAAGGCTGTGAGGGTACCCACAATGCAAAAGCCATGACAGTAGCATCTTAAAGAGCAACAGCAGCATGGGATGAAGTTGGAAAGAAGGCCGGTGCAGTCTAACTAGGTCCTCATTCATCACGGTGGAGCATTGGAACTTCATTAGCAGTGCAACGAGAATTTAATTGAAGGGCATTTAGACAGAGGAAAGACATAATCTGATTTATATTGTTAACAGATTGTGCTGGTTACAAGGTAGAAAATGGATCTGAACACACAACAATAAAAGCAAAGGCATTATTGAAGAATCTTTGGGGAAACTGGGGAAATTGAAGCATCTCCAGGCCCGCCGGATTCTACCTCAAGTTCAGGTGGTGACGTGAAGAAGCATTTCAAGTTATATGACCAAAGATGACAAGCTATGGTACATGGCACCTAGAATAAGCTTGGATTAAAAAAAAAAAAAAATAGAAGAGAATGGAAGGTCTAGAACTTCCCCGATCTTAATTTGTTGTTTTTTTGTGTGTGTGTTTTTTATTTACCTTGGGACACAGTCCAAATATTAATGCCAGAACCTGGTCTCTTGGCCAAGGCTTGGTCAGTTTGGACGGTAATCCAGCCAGAAATGAAAGGAGAGAGAAAGAAGTATGCAATTCAATGAAAGAAGGCAGAAATGCAATCCGTTTCCAAAATAGGGGCACCACAGCTCACTCAGGAGAAACGAATTCTGCACAGGGGTGTCTATGCACCCTGAAATCAGAAACAAAGCTGAAGCTAGACATTAAGGGACTCCAATGACCCAGACCCCGATATTGAGTCCAGTTCTGTTTTGTTCCCATCCCCAGATGTGGTTGCCTCTACAGGTGTGGCTGTGACTAAGCAAAGACGTAGACTTAACCAATTGTAGTGTGTAGCTAGGCATGCCCAGTGCTATGGATTTTGGTAATCAGTCTGGATGCTATGGCTGGAGATGACAGGAAGCTAAAGAAAGGCCTCTGATGAGTACCTACATCTAAGTTTGGGTCAGTGGAAGATGAACCCATGGGGAAAAAACTTTAAACGGAGCAAATGGAAATATTTGAAGAACATGAGGATAATGTGTTGTTATCCCCAAAGTCAAGATAGGACTTTGTTTCCAGAAATGGAAGCAGTACATGAATGTAAAACACTGTAAATAAGCCATTATATTCTAAATAAGAGCTTACTTTTCTTGGTCCCTCAATGATGTTGTGTTGTCTTATGGAAGAAAACTGGGTGGTAGGACAAACGTGAGCTTTCCCTTGACAGATTCGAGTGTGACTCCTGGTGGAGCCATTTACTCATTATTTCTGGGCAAATATCTCAGTATTGCACGGTCTTCTTTAGTAGGCTAATCGCAGGAAATGGAGATTAAATAATAAATGTGTGAACCGAATGCATGGTTAAGCATCGAATGTTTTACTTGTTTTGGTCCCTTTTCCTAGCAGTTGAATATATTTCCTAGCAAATGAGTAGAACAGACTAGAGAAGTGTCACAAATCCTAGCACTAGGAGAAAAACAAATACAGCCATACATTTGTTTCTGCTTTCGGCGAGCGTATAGAAGATAGCTAGTATATATCACACCTATGAGGCTCTGAAGACAAAGACATAAATAAAATGCGATTTACAGCCCTAAGATCTCCAAATCTGGAGAGAACTTTTTGCCCATGTATTATTTATTTATTTATTTATTTATTTATTTATTTATTTATTTATTTATTTTTTAGAGAACTGAGAGATTTTAGAAATGTGGAACTGAATTGTTGGTATTGTACCTTGCCTGAGATTCTACAGATAGTAGCTAATCATACTGGGTCTAGAATAGCACTGTCCGCTAGAACTTTCTGTGGTGATGGAAACATTCAGATAGAACATTTAGCTACTGAGTTCCTAAAATGTGGCAAATACAACCAAGGAATGGAATGTTTAATATTACTTCATTGTAATTCATTTAAATTTGTCTGTGAATAATCACATAGAGGGAGTACCCACCATACTGAATAGAACAGGTCTAAAACCTGAGTCCCCTGCACCCTGATGAATTTAATGGTTATCATCTTATCTTGATGGAAAAGAAAGTAAAAAGTGGCATCAGATGAAGAAAGCTGACCACGTCTTTAGGCCATGTAAACTGCTCCCAGAGAGTTCCCAGTGTCAGACTTGTCACTGTTTCTTTCTATGATATCTTAAATGGAGCGTGAAGCTGTGAGAGCCTTGAGCATTTTGGAGATTTTGCTGGATAAGCAGCTCTTATCAGAAATTAATCTGGGGGGGGGGGTCTCTGCCTCAAAGAAGTCAATGCCTGTTATTTCCTCCTATTCTC